>NC_135718.1:142164149-142484427 GCF_964656455.1 Halichoerus grypus | reverse complement strand
TTCAAGGAGAAGAAAGACTAGTTTCTGGTAGGAGCTGTGGTCAGGAACTTCTGCCAAGCGGGGTAGTATTTGCTGCTGGGGAAGGAAGCCCCGGCCAGAGCCAGACTCCAGGAGCAGCTGTTGGAAGACTTCCTTATCATTTCAGAGAAATGCCTGCGGTGGGAGCAATGCATGAAGTCTTAAAGCAGAGAGATCACCAACCCTGTCCCCCATCCTCTTCATGAATGGTATCATGCAAATGAAAAGGGTCAGCCTTCTTTCCTCTACTCGACTTGTCTTCTTAGGGAAGTGTGAAGACTGTAGACTTTTCATTATAATCCTCTCTGAGGAAGGACAAAAAATATTTTTCTTCTGGCAATCTGGTGATACTTGAAGCTCACTCGGGGTGGAGCCTTACAGATCATAAGCAATAGACTGGTGCCCGGATTCCCAGACAGAATTGTGTTGCCCATGGAAAGAAGTTAAACAGGGGAAAATGTTACGTGTTTTAAATAAACATCTTTTATTTTTATGAGCACCAGATAATTTACATGATATAGACCAGTGGTCTTTACAATGCTTTTGTCCTGGACTCCATCAGCAAAAATATATACATAAAAATTTTTACTCAAAAATTATATAATACTCTAATATGCTAATAGTATGTTTATCATAAAACATATATATATAGTGTATGTGTGTGTGTGCATATAAAACCTACATAAAATAGAATTTTACAAGGGTTAAGATAAAGATGAAATCAACAATATTTAAATATAATTTTATTTTATTTATTCATGCCATAAAAAGTACAGTATAATATAAACTGTGGTTGAATATGCTTCATTAGTTTTAAAATTTTTTGTTTAATACTTTGTACTGTGGTATTTGAAAGTGTGTTTTTAAGGTTTTATTTTAGCACAGAGTTTTAAGGAATGTCATTGCTGGAAAAGGGGTACCTTACAAAGAAAGATAGATCCAAATGGAAGAAGTTCATTCTTGGCTCATCTTACTAAATCATGATACTCATTTTTCAATCCCAAACTCCAATTATGCAAAGATATTTATTGTTGGCAAGACTATGGGGAACAGACACGCTCGTATATTGCTGGTGGGAGTGTAAATTGGTACAACATTTATGAAGTTAATTTGGCAGTATCTTTCAAAATTGCAAATGCACACACTTTTTGATCCAGATATTCAACCTCTTCAGAATTTATCTAACAGCTATACTAGCACGGCGTTTAAAATGGCACACCAACAAAGTTATGCAGTGCAGCTTTATTTGCAATAGCAAAAGACTGATACAACATAAATATCTATTATTTATGGACTGATAAATCAATCATGGTATAGCTATAAAAGGAAATACTGTGCAGCCATAAAAAAGAACCTGAAAACTCTATGTACTGATATGGACCGGTCTCCATGACATAGCCAGTGAAAAAAAATTAAGGTTCAAAATATATGTGGGCTGACACCACTTCTATAGAAGGGGTGATGGTGATGGAGTTACGCCAGCTTGATGCATATATATATATATATATATATATATATATATATGTCTCTGGAAGGGTCCATAACAGGTTGGTACCCCTGATGAGCTCTAAGACAAGTACTGAAGGTTAGACTCATGAGTGGCAGGATGACATTTCATACTTTATGCTCCTAAGTGTTTTGGATTTTGTACAATATAAAATGTACAAATATAGCATTTAATTTTATTTTTTGTTATTAAGAGGGCTGATTTTTATAAAATTAACCACAATTGATAATATCCTATAGCATGTAAACTGCAACATTCTGTAGCTGGTAAGTGGAGATGTAGGGGCTACATCGTCAACTCTTCCATTTTATAGCTCTTCCCCTCTGTCTCAGGCTACCTCAGGTTTTTACTCTCTTGCTATTTGTGGGATTCCTTCCTCTTCCTAGAAAATGTTCAAGTGCTTTGTAAAAGCTCTTTATGTAAAAGCTTTTTTAGTGCTTTGTAAAAGCTCTAAGTCCTTATATGTCACATAAGGACCCAAGGTGTGAGCAGTGTCTATCTTTATCTTAAAGATCAGTAGAGCTTCATTGCCTTTCTAAAATTTGTACATAAAATATATATAAATAAAACTTGTATTACTGTTATTTACCACATCTAAGGGATTCTCACAAACCCTTTGGATGCAGGTCCCCTACTTTGGGGACTGATTATAGTTCTGTCAGTAGCTATTGCTAAAATAGCCAACCATTAGCATCAACTAAGAGATAAGATTCAAAAATGTGTCCTACATATTAGTAATAGCCAACTTTTTCCACAACATAAATTCTCTATAGCAGAAGCTACACACATGGTATCAGTGGGAGGGTAACGTATTTCAAGAGTCTTCGCACCCTCCTATTTCTTCAGCACAAACACTAACCATGGGCTACATTCAGGTCACTTTGGACATTGCAATCGAATAACGACTTTTGATTAATCATTTGAACATCAGAGATATTTTCCTTTAAAATAAAGAGACATTTTTATAAAGGAGGTGCCCCAAAGCAAAACAAAGAAACAGAAAAACTCAGTTTGTGCTGTTGCTTTTTCCAGCTAGGTTCTGATGTTCCAAACTGAAGAATCGTATGTCATAAATCCAGGGCTGGTTGTCAGTTCTCATTTAGGTAGATGTGGACAGTTTTCCACAGCAGCTCTCTGGCCTGAAGCCGTCTATTGTGCTTCTAGACGTCACTGTGTCAACAGTATGTCCTTGAACACTTCAGGTGCAGATCGAGTTAGTGGTTCATACGAGACAAGATTCTAGAGACTGAGATACAAGCAGGAGGAGCCGTGTGATGATGACAGTAGATATTAGAATGTCTTGGCAGTCTTATTTTATAGAAGGTCAGTGAGTCCAAGGACCCAGATGAAGTACAGAAAAATAGTTACACTCTGAGCACTTAGTAGAAGAGCAAGGAGCTTTTACAAAGCACTTTAACATTTTCTAGGAAGAGGAAGGAATCCCACAAATAGCAAGAGAGTAAAAACGAAGGAAAAATTGTCAAGTATGTATTACAAGACAGATGAGCTACTTTCCATGTTTCTAGTTGCAGACTTTAGACTGAAAACCAGACCATTTGACCAATGCTTAGTCATCTTCCAAGGGGCATCTAGAATATCACCTCCTGACTGTAGCTTACCTTGAATTTATCAATCCTCACCCCAGTTCCTAGGAATGAAGAATTAATTGTTCCCTCTCTGCTTCAATAACATTTTGGGGGCAAAGTCTACTCTTTGTGTTCTGGGAACATGCGTCCTAGAACATGTGTCCTTTGTCCACGTGTCTGGTTCCCCTAATGGAATGAGCTTCTCAGGCAATGACTGGGTTTTAATTACATTTAATTGTCTACTACCTGGTGTTGTTCCTGACACTTTTGAGTTTTTCATAAAAGTTGATTTCAGATTGAATGAATAAACATAATTCAATTTGCTTATGTACACTTAAGATTTTTCCCTCTCAAATATTTTTTTACATTACTTTGATTTCTTGGCTTACCATTTAAGCAATATTTTCATGTTAGTTTGCAGCCTTTTGTAATGATTGCTGTTGTAAACACTCCTTTATGCATCCATAAAACTGTGGGTATATTTTAGGACCATAGTTAAGAAAATGGATGACATAATAATCAATAACAAGAAAAGAAGGAATTCTAATTTCAGAACAAATTTCTCTTGTCTATTGAATAATTTTCATCAAGAAAGTTTTCCCCAAGAGGTACATACTGACATATTTACAGATGAAATGATGTAATGTCTGAGATATGTCTCAAAGGAACAAAGGGGTAGAGCAGGCTGTAAGTGAATCTTGGTGGGCCATGAGTTGATAATCACTGAAGTAGAGTCATGTGTACATAGGAGTTTATTATATTATTACTTTCATTTTTGTATGTTTGAAATTTTCCATAATAAAAACTAAAAGAAAAAAAAAGAGAAGAATATTTTCCCATACCTTTAGAATTTGCAATAAGCAAAAGTTAGAGTAACCAAGAGCAACCAGGAGAAAAATCAAGCTGGCAGATAATTTTCCTTGTAGCTTCCCAATTTCCCCTTACCTAATGTCACCACCTACCTCCAGACTGTATCCTTCCAATTCCTCTTGTTTTTATAAGTGCTTATCTTGCATTCCATATCCACAAAATTTTTGCATTTGTTTATGTTCTTTTTGGTCTGGAAATCATTTGAAAAAGTTATTCTCTAGATATGACCTCATCAAGGGTTTAAAGTTAAGAGTATTTTCATTTGAATAGAGAAATCTGTACTTATACGAATGCCTAAGGGAATGATTTTTGAAATATCTTTATTGAATGAATGAGATAGTGTTCTATTATTAAAAAAATAGACTGGGAATCAGGAGACCTGGGTTTCTGTCTATCACTGATCTACCCTTTATTTCATAGACTCTAAAATATATATTTGGTCAAATTTTAATATCTGTGAAATCAGGATGCATCTGACAATCTGTGGCATATATAGTTTAATTGATGGTGTTTCTTCTTTATCAGAGATGCATAAAATAATGGTATGTCTTACAATACATGACATTTTAGAGCCATTTAAACATGGTAAATGTGATCCATGGCCATTCATACATGCACACACTCATTCATTCTGCTATTTAATAAATGCTTATCCAGAACATACTATGATCCACTGTACTTGGCCTTGGGAACTCGGGAACATTCCTATGTTAAGGTTTCTAGTCATTTAAAGAGTGCATTTGTGTATCTGTTTTCTCACCAGTGAAACATGAAAGTTGAAATAGATGACTTCTAACCTTGGGGTTAGCATTCTATGGTCTTTAACAATTAAATTGTATGAAAGCTCTTTGAAGCTTCTTTTTCTGAGGAGTTTGTTTTTGTTGTTGCTCACCATATTGGATGGTGGGGAAGGGCACTAACACCATGTATCAGATAACTGTAATAGCAACTTTGCATACATTTGTGAACTTATTTTGTATGCTTCTATTGTGTAAGTATTATCTCCATTTTGCAGGTTAGGACATAGATGCTATGAAATGTGAACTTATTCAAGTTTGCACAGCTAGTGAGTTTTAGAGTTACAATTTCAATCTAGGTCTATATCACTTCAAAATTCATTCACTTTGACCAAATTCACTCAATCAAGAGGCTGCCATGACCTATTCCTGGTTTACAAGTTTTAGTTGAGCCCCTTTAGAGGCTATGTTCAATATGAAGTATCCTTTTTAGGTCAATTTAATAATGTCATAAGACTCGATCCTGATTTCACATATGAAATCACAAAATGTTTTACAATTTTACTGTTTAAAATAAATTTTAAGAGAACTTTAAAAGTTTCAGGTTCACATAATGTGAAGTAGCTTTTAACCATGGTAATCCTGTCACCAAAAATTAACACACAGCAGTTCTAAATAACCAACAGAACAAAGAAGAAATCACAAGAGAAATTAAAAAATATCTTACTGAGCAGAAATAAAACCACAACATATAAAAATTTATGGTAACAGCTTAAGAAATGCTTAGTGGAAATGTATTACTTTGCAGTGCTTCTATTAGATCTGAGAAAAGTTATAAAATCAGCTATCTTAGCTGCCACTTGAAAAAGCTAGGAAAAGAAGTTCAATTCAAACCCAAAGTAAGTAGAAGAAAGAAAATAATAAAGATAAGAATGCAGATCAATAAAATTGAAGACAAGGAGAAAATCAACAGTAAGAAGTTGATTATTTAAAAAAATTAATAAACCTTTAGCCAGAGTGTTCAAGTAAACAGAAAATAGAACATGAATTGCCATTATTGGGAATGAAAGAGGAGATACCACTTTCTTTTTGTTTGTTTGTTTATTATTTTTAAATGCATTGCATATGTATGTGTGTAATATATGTTATTAATATAATAATATATATGTTATACAATTGCATACATGTGCTGTATATATATTTATATAATAAATATA
Organism: Halichoerus grypus; assembly: GCF_964656455.1. NCBI lineage: Eukaryota > Metazoa > Chordata > Mammalia > Carnivora > Phocidae > Halichoerus > Halichoerus grypus. Next base: position 142,478,492 of record NC_135718.1, on the reverse strand, counting down.
TGCTATACACCCAACAATATATTGTTATCATTTTTGTTTTATATGATTTTCTATCTTTTAAACATGCTAGGAGAATAAAGGAAATCTCAAGTATATATGTACAATAAGTTAAGTGAAGAAAAAGAATAAATATGCAATTATACTGTTCTCATTACCTACATGACTATCCTTATCAGCATTCTTTGTTGTTGTTTCTTTTTCATGTGGATTTGCATTACTGTCTGGTGTCACTTCCTTTCAGCCTGAAGAACTTCCTTCAGTATTTCTTTTATGGCACCTATCCTATCAATGAATCCTTTCAGTTTTTATTTTCTGGGCGTGTCTTTATTTCACCTTTTGAAAGATAGTTTTGCTGGACATAGTATTCTAGGTTGACAGGTTTTTCTTTCCTTTCAACACATTAAATGTGTTGTCTCACTCCCTTTTGGCTGCTATTGTTTCTGATGAGAAGTCAGTTGTTAATCTTACTGCAGTTTCTTTGGTAAGTCACTTTTCCCTTGCTGCTTTTAAGATGGTCTCTCTGTCTTTGTCTTTCAACACGTTGGCTATGAGGTATCCACATGTGGATTTTTTTTTTTTCTTTTTGAGTTTATCCTACTTAGAGTTTGATAAGCTTCTTGAACATGTAGATTAGTTGTTTCATCAAATTTGGGAAGTTTTCAACCATTATTTTTTTAGATGTTTTTTAAGTCTCTTTTTTTCCTCCCTTCTTCTGGTACTTCTGTTACGTATGTGTTTGTGCACTTAATGGTATATGACAATTCCTACTGAGGCTCTATTCATTTCTTTCTACTCTTTTTTGTTTCTATTTCAGATGTAGAGTCACTATTTGTCTACAAGCTCATTGATCCTTTTTTCTACCAACTCAAATCTACTGTTGAGCCCCTCCAGTGAATTTTTTCTTTAGGTTATGGTACTTTTCAGCTCCATGATTCTGTTTGTTTTTGTTTTTTAATAAACTTTATTTTAGAACAGTTTAAGATTTACAGAAAAATTGCAAAGACAGTGCAGTGAGTTTCCTCTATTACTTACATAACATTTGTAAGGTACATTTGTTACAATCATTAAACCAATGTTGTTATGAATCATACTTTCCTGTTTCTTTGCATGTCTCACAGTTTTTTTGTTGAAAATAAACATTTTATATAATATATTGCAGCAATTCTAGATACTAATTCTATCCTTCTGGGGCTGATTATTGTTTGCTTGACTCTTTGTTTATTTGTTTAGCGATGGTTGGACTACTTCTATGAAGTCTATTTTCCCTACAGTGTTCAGTTCCTATGATGTCTTTACTCAGATTTTTTTCTCTTTGTTTTATTTTTTCATATTCTAGGAGACACCTCAGGTCAGCATAAGTCATTATTAGTTAAAGTTTATGCTTTTGTCCCCTTAGCCAGTTATATTTTTGTCTTTAACCATTGGATGTGTGTGTCTAGCAGACTACTTTGACAATTCAGGGAGTTCATGACTGTGCTCTGAGTTCATCCAGAAACTAATAGCTCAGAGGTGCTCTCTCTGGTCACTCCTGAGAGAGTACAGCCTTAGGCATGCATACAATTTTTCAGACCACCAGGGATGAGTGTGCTTTATTTTTAAGCCTGAGTTTCTAATGTTCCTGGGTTAGAGTAGCTTATTGTTCAGTCAAGAGATGAAAGTCTCTTGAGTCTGTAAAGCTTTTGCCCTTTGCTAATGAATTCATGTGTGCTTTAGGGAATGCTTTCAAGCCTGTCCCATGTGCTTCTCTCATTGGTCTTATATGGGTATAGCCTAGAACATGCACATAGGTTTCCAGAGCACAGAGTTGACTGTGATCCCTGGAGGATTATTTTTCATTATTTCTCTTCTAAATTTCTGTCTGCACTTTGATTTTGCTTATTTCATTGAGTTAGCAGACTCTTCTTAATTGGTCTCCACCAAGATCTCCATTGTCTTTGACAATGCCCTTAGGCATGGAGTTTTTGACATTTTATTTCCAAATAAAGTCAGTCCCTTCAAGATGGAGCTCTGGAGCTTGCCAGTCTACCTCTCCTTCCTGAGCAGAACCAGGGTCACTACACCACAGCTAGGGGTGGGAAAATTGCCTACTTCTCCTGGAGAGAACCTCTTTAGGGGAGGGGAATGTTAGCTTCCAGTCTTCTAGGCTTGCCCTTCTCAGCATGGACTCTCTGGCTTACAAGCATGCTGGGATAGGGAATACGGGGTAGGGGGCAATAAGGTCCCAGTAACTGACTAGCATGCTGAAGCTAGCATGGAGACTCTGTCCTAAGAGCTAGATGAGGAGAGGGACCCCAGAGCTCTGCACTATGCCCACTCAGAATGGAGTTTTTGCAACACAGAGCTGTAAGGTATGTTCAAGGGATGAGAAACACTGATGCTCTGCTCCTCTCAGGGTGAAACCAAAGCCATATAAGCTGAAAGCTAAGGAAAGCTTCCAAAACAGAGCTGGGTGACAGGAGGGTAAAAGCAGTTCATGACTCAAATGCTCTAGACTCTTGTTTTTACTGAGCTATAGCAGATTTTCTTGAATAATGTTTCTGTTTGCTGTATGTTCTTAGGTCAATTTCCAGACACTTTGTATATTTAAAAAAATATAATTTTCACCAATTAAATTGTTTCACTGAGGAAAAAGGTTGGTCAAGCTCCTCACAGAGTCATTCTAGAAGTACTATCTTTACAGATGTGAAATTTTTATATTGAGGTATTATGAATAACTTCATGCTAATAAATTAATCAACTTAGACAAAATGGATAAATTCCTTGAAAATCACAACTTATGAAAAAAATACAAAAACAAAAATCCTTTAGGTATATTTATATCTATAAATATGAATCTATATAGATGTATTTCCTTTAGATATTATGGCTATTCTAATATCTAAATTAAATATTATTTTGATATTATAATTGATATGTTACAGCTTACAACAGATATTTGAATCCCTATTGATAAATATTGGGGCAGGGGATGGAAAGAGAACAATATTGTTCATTTAGTTGGATGTTTCATTTAATTCTTAGTGGAGCAATTTTACTATAGCCTTAATCAGTTGAGAAGATTTTTAAAAATATGGAGTACTAGTTCTAAAATAATTTAAAGACTTAGTCAATCTTTTAAATTTAGAAATATAACAATGGCTTGCATTAAAAAATATCACAGACATATTTTATAAATAATAATTTTACAACCAAAGCAAAAATTTATCATTTTATCATATTTCTTCAAATAGACTTGAAGAGTAGTTCCAAGAGAGCTATTTTATGTTTTTCCTGTTTGACCACTTACCCTTGAGACCCCTACCTCAAGAGCATTACTTTAAGACGTACCTAATCCCTAAATTAGTTGTGAGTTATAAATTTACTTCTTTTTTTTGTTGTTATAAGACTGGAGGCTTTAGTCAATGTTATGGAGGGATATGTGAAAAGGATCACATTCTAAGAAATAACTGGTTATACATGTACAGTTTATTCTAAATTGCTTATTTTATAGACTGTTTCTACTCATGAGAAATGAATTAGAGAATTGCTACAATTTTCCATACAAAATGTGCCTAAAAGTTCCAAATACTCCTGTCTAAATGATCTAAATGATGACACTGAAGTGGTATTGAACCTGGATATCTGTAAATTGCCTCAGTTCCCTAACACTTTGAGTGAGGAGACACCACCTGAGAAGAATTAACTGAGGAGGGTATCCTATAGGTACCTACCAGCTGCTCTTTCCAAGACTGGGAAACTGCATCATTAAGGATGATAAATGACAAAGTTGAAGGACAAGAGGTGAAATTGGCAGGTTATCCTGGAATATGGTAATGAAATGTTGTAATAATACTTGGATTGGCTTCAGTAATTCTGTGTGCAGAAATTTCTGATGCATCTGGTGTCAAATTATTGAGTTCCATCTCCAAGAAGGAGTGATATTGAAAATTTACCTGGCTCTTATTGGCAGTGATAGGGACTTAAGAAGAGTCAATAAATAAGCTTATGAAAATTTCCCTACTGTTGAAAAACACCATTATTTGCGATCTTTTGTAAGCCTTTAATAAAGCTCTTTCTTTTTTTCTTTACAAACAGACTTCTGTCAAAGACTCCTCTTACCATAGTAATTGCATTTTTCATCTATTATTCCAGTCTACTGAGCTCTGTTGAGAGCCTGCTTTTATGATCCAATAGATAACTCCTTATTTCATCTTTATGTAATCTCAAGATTTAATCAGCATGTCATTAGGCACATTGCAACCCAGTTCCTCCTCTATAAAATGGGGATAATAATAATATCTAATCCAAAGGGCTCTTCTAAGTATTGAATGAGTTAATGCATGAAAAGTTTATAGTAAACTCTCAACATTTAAAATATTATTATTGCTATTATTATTTGACAAATTGATTTAAAATAATGATGAACTCAAAACCAAGACCAAACTCCACATGCCACTCCACATGCTACTACAAACCTCTTTCCAGGGATCAATGATCTAATCATCAAAATTATTTTAATTTGCTTGTTTTGCCAGTGACAAATCCATTTGGTAGGACCTGCACTCAGTCCAACTCCTTCTTCTCACAAGAATAAAATATGAGTTCTAGTCACATATGTTGCTCAAATCAAGGTGCACCATATATTCTCCTGACATAAGTAAATAACCCCAATTGAAACCTGAAACGACTTTTCATTATATATGACTTTTCTTCTGGAATATCTGCCATACTACAGATAATCACTGTCTTTCATAAATGTTTTAATACTTGTCATGAACCCTTTCTTTCTTCCTTTCTTTCTTTCTTTCTTTCTCTTTTTCTTTCTTTCTTTCTCTTTTTCTTTCTTTCTTTCTTTTTCTTTCTTTCTTTCTTTCTTTCTTTCTTTCTTTCTTTCTTTCTTTCTTTCTTTCTTTCTTTCTTTCTTTCTTTCTTTCTTTCTTCCTTCCTTCCCTATCCTTTTTCTTTCTTTTTTTCTAAGAGTACTTTTATGAACCAGGTAATGGCCTATATATTGGAGATCAAGAAATGAGTGTAAATTATTGTTTGGGATTTCTTGTAGTCTAAGGAGATATAGATAATCATAATGATTTTATGGGAAAATTATGACAGGGGCCATGGGAGTCCAGAGATAGGGGTTCATGTGAGGTTTCCTTAAGGATATGACACTTGAGCTAGTCTTGAAGACATATGAACCACAGTGAGAGGGGAGGACCTGTTAAGAAGAGGTAGAGGTGTGTGTAAAGGGGCAGAAGTATGAGAGAGAGGCAACTGTTGAGACAGGGGAAATAGCCAGTGTGACCTGCAGGGTTGTCAGGGAAATAATAGGAAATGATGCTGAAGAAGTGGGCAAGATCAAGTGATATAAATTATTAGAAAACAATACCATATTATACATGATTTAGTGCTAGATTACTTGTTAAAGACTAATGTTAAAAAAGGTTTTTTTTTAATTAAATTAATTTATTTGAGAGAGAGAGAGTGTGAGCGGGTGGGGAGCAGGGAGGAGCAGAGGGGTAGGGAGAGGGAGGAGGAAAAAATCTCAAGCAGACTCTGCACTGAGTGGGAGCCCAATGCCAGGCTCAATTCCACGACTCTGAGATCATGACCTGAGCTGAAATCAAGGGTTGGATGCTTAACTGACTCAGCCATCCAGGCACCCTCTGATGTTAAAAAAGTCAAAGTCAAGAGGTGGCTCAAGAACAGGGAAGCGTTATTTAAGCGGCTGACTAGGATATGACTGTACTTCAAGACCTGTGACTCTTAACCCTCTGAAGATGCCCTCTCATTGGCAAAAGGTCATGAGGAGATCACCATGCTCCAATATCAGTGCAGGCCGTGAAGCCCATGGCAGCCCCAAGGACTGGAAAGCTCTCACCCAGCACCTTTGTGGGCAGTGGGAAAAGGATTTTTCCTGTCCCTCCAGGTAGCCCTTAGTGAAAACAGCCTTGTGTGAAGGTAGTTCAATTTTTTCTCTGCAAAGGCAAAAAGTAGATGTGAGCTCCATTTCAACTAATGCCTTTCTTGCATGTGTGAGTTCTTTTGTTCTTCACACAATGGAAAAGAGGAAAAACTTATCAGAAGAACTGACCTAAGAATGGTTATCCAATTTCAACCATTCTTAGTTCATGCCTCACTTCTGGCTCATAAAATTTTCTGTTTGAAACTCATAGGTTTTTTTTTTAAGCTATCAGAATAATAAAAATACTATTTCAATGATGTACACAGAAATTTTAATTCAATAAATTTCCTAGGGCCTGATCATTGCAGGATGTGAGATTTTTTTAATTTTGGGGTTGGAGGCAAAGACTTCAATGAGTGATAATATACTAAGGGTCAAATAGTGTCACCAACTACTCTGACCAATTTTTGCTCACTTAGTCCCAAACTGATTAGTTTAAAGAACCCCAGGAAGTGTCTTACTTCTTAAGATTGTTGTTGTCACAAAATCTTAATGGTCCTTTCAAATGAAAATGTACCTTGCAGGCCTAGTAACTGACCTATTTGATTCCAACATAGATCATAATAATTTGACAGTGTCACTTATTTTAAAGTCTGATTGCCTTCTTTGCCTCCGGGTGCTAGAGAAAAAGGGATTTGTGACTGAAAGGGTTAAGTGGATTTTATTATAATGTGCTCCTATTTCATTTCCCTCCCTTCAGCTCCTTCACAAAATGTTAATCTAATTGTGATACTATCACTTTGATGACAATATGACAAGACAGACAAATTTGATTTTATTCTCCACAGAGCAAAGCATATGCTGCTTGGGAGGCTTTGACAGAGAGAAGGACATAAAACAAATGGAGTTCATGAATATACAATTTTTATTGTACACAGTAGTGACATCCAAACTTCAGAGACTAGGTGGGTGAGACTGAGGCTTTACTATTGAGATTAATGGGTACGTAAAAAAGTGCCAACAGAGAGTACTACAGTTTATGTTAAAAATGTCGATGTGGATAAGAATAATTTTCTTCTCAAGATGAATGATACACTTAATGGCTGTGAGACATTTGTGCCCAGTAGCAGTCCCTCCAAAGTAATTTTTTGTTGTTATTGTAAATTATATAATCTTAACTGCAATTATAGTCCTGTTTAGGTAAAGGTCAAGTTAGTGCTGTGGATGGTTATAAAGCAAAAAGGAAATTGGCGTATGGATTCCCTTGTTGATAGCTTATGAATGATTTCAAGTAAGATGATTTTTTGGTAACTCTATTTCTCATTTAATGTAATATAGCAAGTAGAGATAGCACACATTAACAAAACACAAATTAGATTTCTCTAAGTCAACATGTATCTTCTAAAGGAGTAGGGCTGTTGGAGAAAGGACAGTTTGAAGGTTAAAGACACCCTGCAAACAGGGGAGACTCGTTTTCAAGAAAATCAGAAGAACAAGAAATATTGAAAATTTCTCACTGTGGGGTTTAAAATCTCCATTTTTTTCAATTTGGCTTGCTGAAACACAAAATCCAACATGGTTCCTGGTCTTATAAAACCTTACTCTGATATTAAGTGAGATTCAACCCACCTTGTTTTAAACCCAGATGAAAATGATTGTCTGAATATCCTGGTTGCTAAGCAGTAGTTTGTATATCTTCATATACATAAGTTCAAGCGGTTCAGTATACGTCAAATTTGAATCTCAAAGTTTATTCTCCATTTTACAAAGGATAATAAATATCCAGATCGTAATATGAAATGCAAAAGCAGTTTCTCAAATTTTAAAGACTTCTATTTTTTTAATTTTTAATTATCTTTTCGGCAATGTATTTTTTTATTTAAATTCAATTAATTAACATATAGTGTATTATTAGTTTCAGAGGTAGTGTTCAGTGATTCATCAGTTGCATATAACACCCAGTGCTCATGACATCACAAGCCCTCCTAATGTCCATCACCTAGTTTCCCCATCCCCCCACTCCCCTCCCCTCTAGCAACCCTCAGTTTGTTTCCTATGGTTAAGACTTAAAAAGGGGCGCCTGGGTGGCTCAGTTGGTTAAGTGACTGCCTTCGGCTCAGGTCATGATCCAGGGGTCCTGGGATCGAGCCCCACGTCGGGCTCTCTGCTCAGCAGGGATCCTGCTTCTCCCTCTGCCTCTGCTGTTCCCCCTGCTTGTGCTCTTTATCTCTATCTCTCCGTCAAATAAATAAATAAAATCTTAAAAAAAAAAAGACTTAAAAAATAGAATACATTTCCTAAAATTAAAAAGCTGAAAAAATATACTTGGAATTACCAGAAGTAATACGACTCAAGAAGTATAAAACTTGATGGTTGAACTATAATTTCCTTCCACTTGAGCTTCCATATGATTCTGGTCAACAGGAAATTTTTTACACAATATAACGTTAATGGAAAGGGTTAGACTAACCTTGATATTTAAAGTCTTTTAAGATCATCTAGTACAACCATAGTTTCTTCCTTTAAATAGACATATCCTTTTGGCCAGCCTTGTATCTTTTTGGGAAAATGCCTCTCCTTGAATCAAGTAGGGCTGACTCTGCTCCCAGGCTCCGAAAGCAGGTTTATGATTTGGGAATGCCCTATGCATGCTCTCCTGGAATCTGTCACTGGAGTACTCAGGAAAGAATTGCTCTCTTTTTTTCCCTAGCAGTTGGCTTGAGTGTGGTTAGTGAAGCTCTTGGCCACCACATGAGGAAACCTGCCTGAGAGTGACCCCAATGCAGAAGATAGCAAAGTTGAGAAGAAGAGTGTGTGCGGGTGCATATATCACAGACCCAGCCATAGCTACCTGACCCTGACCTTTGCAGCGACATGAGCCATCACATTTCTTTCTTGGTTAAGCAAGATGGAGCTCTGTTTTCTGTCCTTTATAATGAAAATATCCTCAGAAATTCCTTAAAGAACATTTTTGCTAGCCAATAATAAGTAAGTCATTTTCCCATTTTTAAATAATTGAATGTGCTTACATTTAGTAACCGGAGTTTTGGTTAGCAGATATACCAGATTTAGTATTCTAAATTCTAAATTCTAAATTCCAGCCAAAAGCAAATTTGATGTCTTAACTGGCCTCTGCTGACTCAAAATGAGCCAGGAACATATACAATTTCCATTAGGGTTTTAAAAAATAGTGAAAATATCTCATGGACCCCTTTCACTGTCTTCAAGGATACCTTTGGAAAACATAGCCTTGGATCATAATAAAGGTTGCTTCTGGATTAGATGACATTTTCAGAATCCTCTCCAGGTGAAACACGGAGGTCAACTGTGTTGTTGGATTATCTTGGGTACAAACCATATACAGAAATGTAATAATAAATGCAGTTTTGTTCCCACTTTAATACAAATCAATTTCAATAAAATAATGTTCTTAGTATTATATAAAAATAACCTTGGAGCTATTCCAGGCCACTTATAGGCAAAGTAGTCTAGACTACTGATGGGGAAGATGGATTCCGGAGCCAGGTTGGGCTTGAATCTTGACTTTTGCACTTACTTAGATATGTGATCTCCAGCAAGATACTTGGTAGATTTGTTCCTAGTCTTGTCTAAATTAGAGAACAGAATAGCATTATTGTGGGGAATAAATGAGTGAATATATGCAAGGGGATTAGAAAAGCACCTCACACTCACTGCATGCTTTCCACTTCACTATGTTTATTATTGTTATTTTCACCATTTTATTTCATGTCTTTCTCCCACTCCTCCCTTCTGTCAAATCCTTCTTTTTCTTCATATTCTCCCAGGTCCCAGTATAGGTTTGGCCATAACAATTCCACTCAAACCAGTTGTTCTTACCTTGGCTGCACAGTAGAGTCACCATGGGAACATTGAAACATCTCAATGCCCAGTCTGGACCCCAGAACTAAGAAAATCAGATCTCTGGGGGATAGGGCTCAGGCATTGGGATTTTATCAAGTTCCTCAAAGATTAGAAGCAAATTAGCATCACCTGGAGTAGCTTTTAAGCATCGGTAGTGGCCTGGGTGGGGCTCAGTCCTTAAGCGTCTGCCTTCGGCTTAGGTCATGATCCCAGGGTCCTGGGATCGAGCTGCTCTTCGGGCTCCAGTGCCGCTTCGGGCTCCCTGCTTGGCAGGAAGCCTGCTTCTCCCACTCCCCCTGCTTATATTCCCTCTCTTGTTGTCTCTCTCTCTGTCAAATAAATAAATAAAAATCTTAAAAAAAAAAAAAAAGAATGGGGAAGACTTAGCTTAAAAAAAAATTAGGGTCAAGCAGTGGAACCATAAAATGAGTAATGAACCCAGCACCAATACAATGCATATCTTCATGGGGTTACATTCACATTAGTTGTCAGCAGTCATGATGCAATGCAAATGTCAAAATAATTCCTGAAGAATATATAGGTCATAAAACTAACTGTTAAAATCCACATCTAAAATTCCAAATTAACTCAACAAAAACTTGGAGAAATACACAGAAGTTTTAAAGAGTGTTATTTATAATGATGGAGATATATGTATGTATCTTATTTAGTGCTTCTGGGTCTACTATTTTAAAACAATTTCAACTTAAAAGGAACAATTTTGGGATATCAAAATAAGTTCATTGACTTAATTTATATTTTTAAAAACTAATATTATATTTTACCTTAATTTTATATATAAAAATAATGACCAGTAAATGATATCATCCTCTCATATTTCTACCAATATTGATAGGATACGAGCTATGTCATCCCTGAAATACATGCTTTTTTTTTTAAGAAACTATAAGCTATCATGAATGCAAATGTGTTTAAGGCAATTCAACTCATCAATAGATGCTTATGGAATAAAATTGTGAATTTTCTTTAAACTAGAGTCTGTGTGTTCTCCAATTAACCAAAGAGGCAATATGTGGATCCTTATCCCACACTAAATAAGACACTGGTAGAGCTCCTGGAACTCCAAAGCCCAGTAGGATAACATGGCTTTCCTCTGAATGAGTGCAAGGCTGACCTTTCCCTTTCCTTTCCCCCTGGGACTCAAGTCCTTCTCATTACCCAAAACTTTGTGAAAAATGATCTCTCCTGCTATTTGCATGTTTGAGAGCATTCATCAATATCCTGCACAGTGACGGCTTTATAATGCAGTTGTGACAGAGCTTGAAAAATGCCAGTTCTATCAATCAATATGTAGTAGAATTATAAAGTGATGCTTTCCCATGCTATTTTCATCCCTTTGTTCTTTTAGTGTCCCCTTCTTTGGCAATGATCATTTTTCCATGTACATGTCCTTATTTGCTAAAAAAAAAAAAAACCCTTCTAGTATGTGCAGTTGAAAAGCAAGAGCAATCCATTGTGGATGGACTTCAGCAAGCTTCCAGAATAATATACTTGGCAGCACAGGATATCAACAATCTATTCCATTTCCTGTAGAATTTTGTTATATTTCAATTATAGGATGAATGAATTACAGTTGCCTACATCAGAACTCTGTATGTTTCCGGCTCCTTTAGAGGCTTTAAATTCCTTTAAGACCATATCCTACTTGGTCCTGTATCCCTTCCATTGTCTTTACAACGGCAGGGAGAGAAATTTAAGACGTTTTAAGCAAGAAAAAATCTTCTTCAAATATCGTTATTCTCCCTGAATATCTCTACTCCATCATAACTGCATTTCTCTTCACACATGCCATATGTAACTGGCCACCAAACTCTGATCATTTTGCCTATATATATATATATATATATATATATATATATATTTTAAACTGAGGTCAAATATACATAAAGGGAAATGCACAGATCCTAAGTATTTGATTTGATGAATTTTTATTCTATCTCTATTATCTATCTATCATCTATCTATCATCTATCATCTATCATCATCATCATCTATCATCTATCTATCATAATATATCTTTATACCTATGTATCTGTAAAATCATGACCTCAGTCAAGATATAGAACATATCCAGCATCCCAGAAAGTTCTCTTATACCTCTTCCTAGCCAATTTTCATTTCTTTTTCCCACCCCAGAAGAAACCACAGTTATAATCTCTCTCACTTTAGATTTTGTTTTGCCTTTTCTTGGACTTATTACAAAAGGAATTAAAGAATATGTATATTTTGCCTGATCTCTTTCATTCAACATGATGTTTTTGAACTTTACAGTTTTGTATATATGAGCAGTTTGTTCTTTTTTGCATTTATATTCATGGGAGATATTAAGCTGTAATTTTATTTTCTTAAAATATCTTTATTAGGGTTTTGGTATTAGGTTTATACTGGCCTCATAATGAGCTAAGACGTTCACTTTTTTAATTCTAATTTCTAAAAGAATTTGTGTAGAATTATTATTAATTCCTTCTAAAACATTTGATATGAATTCACTAATGAATTTTGAGTTTTCTTTGTGAAAAAATTTTAAAAATAAATTTGACATGTAGCATTGTGTAAGTTTAAGGTATACAGTATGTTACTTTGATATAATTATATATAGTAATATGATTGTCAACATAGCGATATTTATCACATTACATAAGTGTAGTACAATATTATTGTCTATATTCATTATACTCTGCATTTGACAATCTCTGTGGCTTATTTACTACTAGTTATAAGTTTAAACACCTTGAACACCATCACTGTTACCACCTCCCCCCATTCCCTGGTAACCATCATTGCACTCTGTTTTCTTATAGGTTTAATTTTTTTGGATTCCACATATAGGTGATTTCATACAGTACTTCTCTTCCTCTGATCTTGTTTAACACAATGTGCTTAAGGTCTATCCATGTTGTCCCAAACAGAAGGATATCCTTCTTTCTTATTTTTTTCCTTCTGTTAGCTTTGGGCTTAATTTGTTCTTCTTCTTCTAGTTCCTTGAAGTGTAAAGTTAGGTTGCTTATTTGAGATCTTTCTAACTTCTTAATACATGTGTTCATTGCTATAAACTTTCTTCTCAGAATTTTTTCCTGCATCCCACGATATTTGATATATTTCAATTTTCATTAGTTTCAAGATAATCTTTAATTTCCCCCTTGATTTCCTCTTTGATCCAATGGCTGTTTAGAAATGTGCTGTTTAGTTTGCACATATTTGTAGATCTTTTTACTTTCTTCGTGTTGATTTTTAGTTTCATACCACTTTGGTCAAAGAAGATAATTGATTTCTTAAATTTGCTAAAATTTGTTTTGTGCTGTATCATACAATCTATCCTAGAGAATGTTCCATGTACACTTGAGAAGAATGTGTATTTTGCTGCTGTTGGATGGAACGTTCTATATATATCTCTTAGGTCCATTTGTTATGAAGTGCCTTTCAATACCAACATTTCCTTGTTGATTTTCTGTCTGGACAATCTATCCATTGCTGATAGTGGGATATTGAAGTCTCCTATAATTATTTTATTGTTGCCTATTTCTCCTTTAAGATCTGTATTTGCTTAATATGTTTCAGTGCTTGGGTGTAGGGACCATATATATTTATGATTGTTATATCTTTTTGATATAATGACCTTCTTTGTCTCTTCTTACTATTTTTGGCTTGAAGTATATTTTGTCTGATATAAGCATGGCTATTCCCACCTTCTTTTGGATTCTGTTTGCTTGGAATATCATCTTCCATCCTTTCACTTTGAGCCTATGTGTACCTTTAGAGCTAAGATGAATCTCTTGTGGGCATGATATAGTTGGATCTTGGTGTTTTTTTTTGTTTTTGTTTTTTTTTATCCATGCAGCTGCTCTGTACCTTTTGAATGGTGAGTTCAATCCCTTCACATTTAGGGTAATTATTGATATGTAAGGATGTTCTACTGCCATTTTATCTTTCACCTTCTAGTTATTTTGTTTCTCTCCATTGTTTCTCCATTTTTTTCTGTTTCTGTCTACCTTTGTAATTTGGTGGTTTTCCATGGTGATTTGCTCAGTCTCCCCCTTTTGTATGTTTTGTGTCTCTGCTCTAGAAAGAAGGAATGATCACACTGCCATGATATGATGTCACCCCTCTGTGAAAAGATTTTTGAGGATGAACTAAATAGTTTAATAGATATAGGGCAATTTGAATATTCTATTTCTTCTTGTGTCAGTTTTGGCTAGTTGCATTTTCAAAGGAATTGGTGCACTTTAGCTAAGTTGTTAAATGTATTGACTATTCATAATTTTTAAATTATTCTTTAAATGTGTGTAGTATACCTTTTGTTCCTGATATTGGTAATGTGTCAATTTGTTACTCTTTAACTTTATAAAGAACAAGTTTTTTTCTTTGTAAATTTTCTCTTTATTTCCTAATTCATTGACATCTGTTATCTTTATTTCCTTACTTCTACATATTTTAATTTACTCTTCTTTTTCTAGCTTCTTAAGGTGTAAACTCATATCTTTTTTGTTATATCTTTGGTTTTTAGCAGTTGACTAAATGTGCCTATGTGGTTCTCTTTGTATTATCCTAGACATTTTGAAAATTTTCAGCCACTTTTCTTCAAAGTTTTTTTTCCTGTCCTATTTATTTCCCCTCTCCTTCTGGGACTCAAAAATGCATGAATGTTAGGCTTCTACATATTGTCCCACAGGTAACTGAAGCTCTGTTCTGTGGGTTTTTAAGACTTTTTTTCCTCTGTGTTCTTCAGATCAGATAATATCCATTGATCTTTTTTTCAAATATACTGACTCTTTTGCTTCAATTGGTGTTAAATCCGTTAGGTATTTTGTTTTGTTTTTTATTCAAATTCAGATGTTATATTTTCCATTTCTAGATTTTTCTGTTTGATTCACTTTTCATCATTTCCATGTCTATGCTGAAGATTCCTAGTTCTTTTTTTTTTTTTAAGATTTTATTTATTTATTTTGAGAGAGAGAGCATGCACACACGTGTGTGTGCATTGAGCCAGGGGCAGGGGTTGGAGGGGGCAGAGAGACAAGCAGACTCCCCCACTGAGCAGGGAGCCTGATGTGGGGCTCGATCCCAGGACCCTGAAATCATGACCTGAGCCAAAGTCAGACATTTAACCAACTGAGCCACCCAGGCACCCCAAGAGTCCTAGTTCTTCATTCACTATAACTATCTTTTCCTTTAAGCCTTGGAACATATTTATACTAACTCTTTAAATGTTCTTGACTACTAATTCCAACTTGAGACATCTCAGATTCTGCTTCTGTTCATTCCTTTTATTCTTGATTGTGGGCCATATTTTCCTGTATATGTAGAATTTTTAAAATTATATGCTAGACATTTTGGATGATATGTTGTAGGGATATGTTATTATTACCTATCTATATTATGTCAGCTCATTTAACTGGTGTTCAATTTTGTTCTAGAAGGCAAATTACTGGCAGCTCCATTTCAACCTGTCAATATTGGTTTTATATTTTTGTTAAGGTGAATTTATTTTGGTTTTGACTTAAGTCTTTGGGTATAGCAATACTCCTATTTCTAAATTGTGACTCTTGGGAGTTCTCAACTAAATGCATGAGAAGCTTATTAGGTCTCTCTTCTCTGGTTGAACTGGACTTCAAATGTTTCTCAGCACTGACTCTGAGATCACCATTTGGCTCTCAGTCCCACAGAACTTTCTGCTGTGTAGGTCACTCCCTGCTAAGTCTTGTGAGTTTTTGCCTATTCATGTACAGCTAGCTTTGAACTAAGGGTTCATGATGAACGTCCAAGGCAGACTTCTAAGGACTTCTCCCAACCCTGTATGACTCATCCCCACTTTTTTTTTTTTTTTTAGAAATAGTATTTCTTTTTATTATGGTAAAACATGCATAACTGTTCAGTGGTATCAAGTATGTTCATATTGGCAGAACTCCCTTTTCTCAGGTACCCTGTCCTACAAATTCCAGCCACTTCAGCAGCCTTAAATTCTGATCTTTGTCTCCTGAGTTCAGTGTAACTGCTCCATTCAAGCTCTGCGTCCTGCACTGGCAGTAGGGAAAGTGCCCCCGATCAGAGAGCTACGTCATTTATGAGGCTTGCTTCATTGACTTCCCCTTCCTTCCAGTTCTGTTGGTTGTTCAATACCTAAAGAGAGTTGCATCATATATTTTGCCCAGTTCTATATTTGCTTACTGCAAAAGGGTGATAGCTGCTACATTGTTTTAGCCAGAAAAGAATCTCCTGGTTATATTTTTAATATAATCCTTTTTCTGTATCTATAGTCACCATTATTTTAACTTTTTTATCACATAGACTACTAATTAGCCTACCAAATGCTTCCTCCGGTCCCTGTCACCATTATTTCCCATGCAGAAGTCAAAGCAAGGTTTATCAAATGTGAATCTGATACCTCACTGATAGGAGGAATTCTTAATCTCAGGAAACAAACTGAGGGTTGCTGGAGTGGTGGGGAGCGGGAGGGATGGGGTGGCTGGGTGACAGACATTGGGGAGGGTATGAGCTATGGTGAGCACTGTGAATTGTGTCAGACTGTTGAATCACAGATCTGTACCTTTGAAACAAATAATGCAATATATGTTAAGAAAAAAAAAAAAAGAAGAAGATAGCAGGAGGGGAAGAATGAAGGGGGGGAAATCGGAGGGGGAGATGAAACATGAGAGACAATGGACCCTGAAAAACAAACTGAGGGTTCTAGAAGGGAGGGGAGTCGGAGGATGGGTTAGCCTGGTGATTGGTATTAAAGAGGGCACGGTCTGCATGGAACACTGGGTGTTAATGCACAAACAATGAATCATGGAACACTACATCGAAAACTAATGATGTAATGTATGGTGATTAACATAACAATAAAAAATTTAAAAAAAGTTATGAGAGACCATACCCATAAAAAAGAAATCTCATTTTATTATGGACATTTTGCAGGAGAGGAAGTTATTTCTTCAAGGAAGTTCAAATTGGGATCTGTCTTCTTAACTTCAACATTACCAAAAACAAAACAAAACAACAAAACACCCCCAAAAAACAAAAACTCTCTGTCAAATTTCTGGTTCATTTCATGTGGGATTGGGCTCTTCTCTTAATTTTTAAGTTATCAGCGTAATTTGTTAAACTGTTTGATCTCTTCTTTCTTCTGCTTTTTCCATTTTTAGGTAACATCACTTATTAATATCAATACTTTTTAAGCCAACAGTTATAATATTTGAAGTGCTTTAGATTTCAAGTGGGTGTGTTTCTATATTTTTTTATTATAAGCCGGCTAATTGTCACGCTCTAAATAAAACAAGTGTCATTAAAATTATGTTTGTTAGTTGTCAGGTTTTGAAGAATAAAACTGCATTGGAAGCAAAAAAAAAAAAAATGTGAATCTGATTATGCCATCCCATTGCTTAAAACCTTCAATGCTTGGAAGTTCTTTTAGGTTAAAGGAAAAATTCTTCAAATGCATGGTCTTGTCTGCATGCCCCTCTTCAACATCTTCTTCAGCGAAGATCATCTCTGAGCCCTCTCTGGCCAAGCCTTACAAGATCTGCATTTCCAGGGCTTTTGTACATTTGATTTCTTCTCCCTAGAATGCTCTAGTTTCTGAATCAACTCATTCAGAACTCAATTTAAGCATCACTTTCTAGAAAAGACCTCCCTGATCCCCTTAACAGGGTGAGATTCTGCTAATGTAAGTTTCCTTAGCACCACACAACTCTTCTTCATAGTATTTATCATTGCTGCAATTTTAGATGTATTTCTCTAATTCTTTGATTATTAGTTCTCTCCTCCATTAGACTACAAGCTCTATTAGGGAAGAGAGCATGCCTGTTTTTACTCACTGTTATATCCTAGTGCTTGGCCATAGCATGCACAGAATAAATATTTGCTGAATGACAGAATTCCTACAGTTAGCTCCTTGGACTCTTTGGAAATATATGCATATGTACTTAATATAATTTTTGCACATTTAAAAGAATAGAATAAGCCAAAATTGATTCACTTTAGGGAATTTAGTAAACACTATATAAACAGCTTGTGCATGAAGAAAAAATTCCTTGGCTATATCCATGCAAAATCACACTATACAATGAGAATATAAAAAATCAATTAAACATTTATACATTTGAAATAGCCATATGGCACCCTGTTTTATTTTTAATTCCCTGAATATCTATAGATTTAAATCAGAAAATTCCCAATATTATTTCTGGATTTAGAAATTTAGACAGCTGAACTTCATTAGATAGTTTTATTTGATGAAATATTTTTATATATTCTTTAAAAAATTTAAGTTCCTCATTTTTAAAGGCTCAAATTCCTGAATGAATACATCTGGCCCAATTACACACATACCTTTTATTTGCTTGGTATAAATAAGCAAATTGTATTGATATTACATCAGGATTTAAACTAGATTTAATATGAAAATATATTAAGATGACACTGACTAAAACACCACATTGCTATATTGCAAATTGTATTGTATTAGAAGAAATTATAAACTTTATGAGACTATGGATTCTTTTTTCTGATTATTATCACTTTTATTTTGCCTCCAATATTGCTAGAAATGCAGTCCATCATAGCATAAAAATTTATGCTGATATTTTTACTGTAATATTATTTACATCATAAGATTTTCCTATCAGTCCTCACTTTTAGACTATTCTAGCAAGACTGTAAGTCCCTTGAATAAAGGGCCCTATTATTCATATATTCACATATATAAGTATATGGATATGCATGTGTGTGTGTCCTTTATTAACTAGCAAGGGCATCTAGTGGCATATCAAGTAAAATTTACTGATTGAGAATTGAGAAAAGCACAGACTCTATTAAGTGTGAACTGCACGTAAAACAACCAAGACTTGCAACTAAAATAAGATTGTTAGTTATGTCAAGATCTCTGCTGTGGTTTTTGACATGAATGTCCATTTCAGATTTCTTTTTAGCTGAACTAGTTAAAAGACAAACAGTTGGGTTTTGATATAGTTGAGAAAGCAATGAATAAATTGGGCAGCATTTGGATATTTTGACTATCGACTCTTCACTTTTGTTTAGAACCACACATTAATAATGAGAGATCATCAGTTAAATAGGAAGTAAAAAGTGAGAATTTGTGCACTGAAGCATACGTTTTGGGGCAAGTGAGATTCTGAACATCGTGTGTAATATATGTAGTTTTACTTTTCCTACCATGAACTAGAAAAGATAGGAGCAAGGGTGAGGTTAGGAAAGGAAATTGAGGGTGAGGACAACAGAAATTTTTTTTTTTTCATTTTGTTCTGTTCTATTTTAGCAGGATTGGATGCTGGGAACTTTGTATACATTACCTAACTGAATTTCAGAAACAACTTTAACAAGTAACTATTGTTATCTTTTTGTTTCAAAGAGAGAAAACTGAGGTACAGAGAGATTAAATACCAGGTCAATTTTGAAGAGCTGATAAAGCTGACTTGGAACTCAAACTTTAATGAAATCCTGACACTCTTTCTAGTGTAATTTTTAGAGAGATCAGTCTGATTTTTTTATTCTAAAATGTCCACAGCTTAACATTTTACCTGTGACATTAGCTATCAGAAGGACACTTGTAATCTTCTAGGTGAGTAGGATAACAGTATCCTAAATCTAATAAGATGTGATGGAAGATACAGGAAAAGATGACTCTCTGCTAACTAGGCTGGTAAGACACTTTCTGTGACACACTCAAAAGAGAATATTCTTGCTTTGTCTCTTAACACTGTCTGAAAAGAGGCACTGCCACTTGGAGGACACGTTGGAGCTGAGGGGAACTGGGGCGCGGGTGATGAGCTGTCTCCTCTGCTCCCGTGGATGCATCT
This sequence comes from Halichoerus grypus, assembly GCF_964656455.1. Taxonomy (NCBI): domain Eukaryota; kingdom Metazoa; phylum Chordata; class Mammalia; order Carnivora; family Phocidae; genus Halichoerus; species Halichoerus grypus. Next base: position 142,458,896 of record NC_135718.1, on the reverse strand, counting down.
AGAAGGCTCCAAGCTGCCAGGGGGCGTTATCCCAGGCCTCCTCTTTTCTTGTGATGTGTGCTTGATTCAAGGTTAGTTTTCTCACATGTATGGAAGTGCTGCTATAGCTTCCAATCAAATAGATTGTTGTTTCCCTAGCAAAGTAAATTGAAAGGCATATATATTTTTAAATTTCAACCCATACAACGAGTATGATTTCCATCAGTTCATCTTTAAAGATGAAGACAGCACTTTCCAGATATATCTTAGTTATGCATATGAATATCACGTGTTTGAAGAAAATTTTAGTACGAGGCAGTATTTGTGCAGATGGTAGGATTAGAGTAGGTGAAAAAGTTCCGGCTCTTCTGATAACCAGGTAAAAGATCTCACACATGTCACTCCAGCTCTTAATATCTTCATCTAGAAAATATGTGACTGGGCAGGTGTGCAAGTAACCACCAAGACTTCCTCTTCTATCTAGCATTTCTATCCTGTTTCAGTGCACTTGTAATTGCATATAAATCAATTTTATTATATGCCTGGGTAAATCACAATCAGGAAGATAAATGTTCCAGTAAAGTCATATACCATAATCTCAAGTCAAATATACGTGCATGTTGGTATACATGTGTATATGTATGTACACATGCACATATGGACACACATATTTTTGTGAATTCTGTATGCATGTATAAATGATTTGTTTTTTTAGCTGGTCAACATCACCATTCCTCCTTTTGTTGTACTCAGAAGATTTCTTCATTTGTGCAGTGTTTATATTTTGTGTTGTCTACCCCAGGCTTGGCCCCCACATAATCCAGGAATTGCCTATTTCTGTCCACAGGAGTTAATCTTTACAGCTGTGGTTTTACAATGTGAGATGATCCCACGACTTTGTATGTGTGGTTCAGAGGTGGGCACTTGACATGGTTGGGTAAATGAGGGAATTTTGTTTGGAGAATGGGCTAAGGGGAGGTTGTTGATGGAGGTGTGTTCCAGCACTGACCTAGGAGGCCCAGAGGAAACTGGCCTGCAAACAGGGAAGAAAGGGACAGATGCACAGAGAGGAGCAGAGATGTGGATGAAGATACCGCAGGTGTCCATACCTAGTTCCAGCCTGTTCCCAAAGCCAACTACATCTGTGCCCTCAGATTCTGCAAGATACCCTTCTATTCCTACAACCAACTTCTCTTGGCTTATGTTGGCTCCAGAAGGGTTATGCTATTTGTGACCAAAGGAGTCCTAACCCATGCGACCTCCAGTCGGTCAACATGTGTTTGATGCTCTTGCTGGAAAGTAAACTATAATCTGTATAATTTAGATGTAATATGCATTCGCTTCAATCAATGCATACAGCCACCATACCAGTCCTTCAAGCACTTCAGATAGAAAGATAACTGGTGTGAAAAAAGACCGTCTCTGCCATTTGACCACCAGCTACTGAGCCATCCTTTAGTAGCAAAACTGCTAGAAAGAGTTGTCTATATTGGCTGTTTTCCTTAGTGTCCTCCCATTTTATGTCATACCTACTCGAATCCACTTCTCTTCCATCTTTCTATCTGAAGTGCTTTTGTCTAGGTCACTAATATGGTCATTTGGAAAGCCCATCATGGATATTCTTTATATCACTTGGAGTATCAGCATTTGACATCATTGATCAACCCCTCTTCTTTGATGTACTTTCTTGACTTGGTTTTCAGGGCACCACGTCTCCTTGCTCTCCTCCTACCTCACCAATCGTGTCTTCTCTTTCTTTGCTCATTTTTCCTCTTTTTTTAGCCTTCTTAATGTTAATGCACTCTCAGTGTATATTTCAAGCGAATTGTACACATAAAATATATATACTTTAAACCATAGTTTAGAATACATAAATTATACCCCAGTGAAGTTGATAAAAAGTTACCATGAGTTCAAAATAAACCCAAACTGTAGACCATTCCACAAAAACAAAGTAATTCATTTCGGTGTCCCTTACTTTCTGAAGTTAAGAACTCATAACCACTTTGTTGACCAATTTTGCGAAAGTAAAAGATCAGAGGCATGCGGGTTGGCATCGAGCATATTGCCAGCACTCTAGCCACCACAAAGTCCTAATGCATTGCAACCCTTCTCCGGTCATTGCCAAGCTGATAGGTGGTGTGCGAGAATGTGAGGGCTCCGAGGAGGCCAGCATGGTGACAGTTAATCTCGCTGTATGTACCACCTGACCACTAACATGCTCAGGAGATGGAGAAATAAAACTGTTTCAATATTTGCCATTAGGATCGCAAAGCTCGCTATTCATTTATAAACTTTGAAGCATTTTTCCCAAACACTTACAGGCACCCTGCCAGAAGAAATTCCAGTGCTCTCCAGAAGATTGTTAATGAAGCCTTGGCATCGAAGAGTAATCAATGGTCTCGCTATTTTCCTCAGTTTCCTGTGTGCCACATCTGCCTGTTTCTAAACCCAGACTGCAATTTCAAGAAACATGTGTGAACTACATTTTACAGTAGGATACATTGTCCAGAAGGTCCCCTGGCCAGCATCATATGGGCGGCAGAGGTCCATCGGACGGCTGCGGTGGCAGATGGCAGGTTTTTTGAAATCCAGTGACATATGGTCTCTATTCTCAGCGGTGAGGTGTGCGAGTCACCCTGTGGCCGGATGGCTGCACCAGCCACAGTTCTCCCCGCCTTGAGTTCATCTCGCACAGATCACTCTTCCTGAAGCATCGCACTCATTATGTCTCACCCCGATTCAGAAATAACACAACAGAATAACATTTATTGTGCATTACCTGCTAGATCTCATCGTGCTGGTTGCTTGCCCGTGTGTTATCCCGTTGAGTTTTTACAATACCCCCGTGAGGGGGTCGGGGATCTATGCCTGCATCTCGGGACTCTTCAGAACACATTCAACTCTTTAGATGCCCATTTAATGTATTTGTACAACATGCACTGTAGACAGCCAGCCTGTCTCTTGTTATTCCGTATGATGTTGTGTCAATATTTTTGCTCCATGCTTTTTCCATGCCAGAACTCCTTCCCTATTCTTTTCTACCGATCCAGGTTTTTAACTTCTTCAAAGCCCCCTCCCAGATTACCTGCTCCTGAAAGCCATTTTTAACCAACAGCCTCTCCCTTTCAAACTGGACTTTTCCTCTCCTATGTATCCATCTGTAGAGTCCATGTCTCATTCGTGTAGACATGTCTAGGGATCGCTTTGAAATAGATAGCTGTCCAGATTTTTTAATGGTGGTCTAATTGTCCCTTTAAGTAGATTGTAAGCACCTGAAAGACGTCATTTTCTATATATCTATTTTTAATTTCCTAGGGTGACTTTTATAGCCTTGGATGTTGAAATTGAGCATTGGATTGAGTCATATGCCTGTGAAAGAAAGTTTGGGCAAGTTTGCCTTCAAGATGAAGTCCCAGTGACTCTAACTATGATACGGACCACCTGAACTTGGGTTGGAAGGACAGTCCAGTTAGGTCCTTGTGTTTTCCCAATGGGCCCTCTGTGTGGAGTTGTCTGATGCATGGGGTGTCCTCAGGAGGGTTGTGGCGATTGTCCCTGAACTTGCTCTCCGCTCACGGTGAGAGTAGAGTCCTTCTCCATGAATGATGCCATGATGGCACGAAGGTGCCCAGACACTCAAGTCAGCCAGAACACCGCAATACAAAGAATGTCAAGCCAAGAATTCAAGTATTTATAGTACCTTCTATAAAATGAATCGAAGCCTCATGTCTTTTTGGTCACAGGATCAGAGAAGATTTTCTTGGTCAATGGGACATTTACTCCCTTGAAATAAAATGCCCTATATCCATGGGAGAGAGTGTCTTGGTACAGAAGTAGGGTGCTCAGCCAGAAAGATTATCTTAGACTCACAACCCCAAGCTCCCAATTGCTTTGAACCAATGTTCATCAGTTATTTTCACCTTCCTTTTTATGGTCATTTAAATATAGTTTCCCTATTTCAGTTCTACTAAATATGAATGAAGCAGGTGAAGTGTGGCCCCGTTGGAGCATTACAGTGTTTGGGGCTGGTTACTATCTTTAGCAGAGATGCTGGAATTCATTCTCATCTCATTTGCTGAGCGCTCTATCATTAAAGTGTCATTGAGAACTGACACCACTTAATTTTAGCAGCTTTCAATTCTCGTTTGCAGCAAGAATAGCTTTAAATGGAGAGGAGTGCAAATTACAGAGAGAGGGATATTTTTACACCACACTCAGCATTTTATCAAACAAAGCAGCCTCCCAGGGAATAGAGGACAATACATTATAAAACCAAACTCTCTTCTGATCCTGGTAAATGGGTATTTAATCTTCCGATTGCAGGCATCCACTCTGATGAGCCTGTAATGAATATACTGGCAGGGACATTATCTGAGCTGTGGTGCTTTCCTACTCCTTAAAATATCCTTGGTTTTTATTTCGGGTGTGGTCAAAATCAAGAAAAAAAGAAAGAAAGAAGGAAAGAAAGAAAGAAAGAGAGAAAGGGAGGAAGGAAGAAAGGAAGAGCCTTCATTGCTCAGCTGTCCCCTGCAGGCCACAGCAGAACCTTTACCTCTTTGCAAATTACAGAGCTCTGGAGATTTTTCCCCTATTAATTGCATAATTGCTTTTCCTGCCAAAGTAATTTGAACCCTTGGGGGTTAAGAAAATCACTTACTGTGAAATAGTGGCAATTTTTAACCCATTCAGCTGGAGTTTCTTTGCCTAATTAAATGTAAAACGGCTGTTTGCTGCCCATGGAAGCTGTGTTTCAGATGCTGCTCAAACAGCTTTGCCCTGGAAGCTTCTGAGTATTTAAACCTTGATAGAATTATTACACTTAGCTTTCGTGTGTTCTGACTACTTGCATTATTATTTGACGCAAGAGCAAACTTTATCTAATCATTGGCCTGTCTCTAATATCTGTGTCTATCTTTCTATCTATGGAAAATATAAAGCCCTCGTCCGTGATGGAGAATAGTGCGGCTGCTGGGAGAATACCTGGTTGCTTGCTGGCTTTGGGAGCTGCTCACTGGGTTTTCATAGAAATCCAAGTTATTATTCCATGTTATAAAAACTTAGGCCCAGAGGCTTAATGACTTTTCCAAGGTCACACCTGAAGTCAACTCTTGTATTCCCAAATTATCCCTGCATTTTTGTGTCTTTGTTTCTTGCTTTGGCATAAGTCACATTCTTATATCATGATCCATTCATAAGAAGCAATTTAGCTGAAAGTTTTATGGTTCTAACCACTAGATGTAACTTGATATTTTGAAAGATATACATTTTACCTGTAGCAAAGAGACATTACACACTCCTTCTTTACTCAGGAGAACGTGTTCTGTTGTCATGCAATGTCTGGGTATAAACAGTGCAGAAAAAGGATGGTCTGGCTGGGCTGTGGAGGACAAACTTGTACAAGAAACATCCAAAGTATCTGTTTGATACACGACTTAAAATCTGTTTAATTCCCACAATTCACTCTTTCCCCTTTGTGTTTTGTCTTCATTTTTTTTTTTTTTTCATTTCGAGACCTATTATTCCATATATTTGACCATTGGGATATTTAGATGGCATTCAATTGGCAAAGTTAAAAAGTCCTTGGTAAAGTAAAACTAAACCTTTTGAAAGAGATCTGGCTGAGGTAGCAACTGAACTATAAAGCACAGTATAATCATAATACATATTTATTCCCTCAAAAGAAACATGTTATTGGAAATAAGTTTCAGTAGGTAGAATGTGGTAGAACGTAAGGTTAGACAGGAGGAGAGATAGGAAGGGTTGTATTTTTCGGTAGAGCTTTTTCCTGAGCTGTCTGGCTATCCCTGTGTAGAGAAAATGAGGCTCAAAAAGGAAACATGTTGTGCCAGGGGATCCAGGAAAGCTGAGACAAAGCTGGAATGAGATACGACTCAGGTATTCCATTCCTATAATGTTGTTTATCCCAATAAAAAAAAATGCCATCCATTTGAAGTCCAAATATTCTTATACGTCTTTTCTGTTATTTTAAATGATTAAATCACAGCATTAGCAATTATAATCTATTTTATGTTAGTGTGTACATGTAAGTATATGTAAATTTCTCAACTATTCATGTATTATTACCGTTACTTTACACTATAGAATGTTTCTGTTACAGATAAATTCTCATCATCTACAGTCATTATTCACCCTTGCCATTTCTTCACTTCTTTAAGGCACAGACCAAATCATCAATCCAGGCTGAGTAGCCCTCTAGACCACTGGACTCTTGTCATCATGGAAATCAAAAGTAAATAGGTCTACCTTTCCATCTACAGTTGCCAAACAACTATCTCGATCTGTGGAGGACAAGCCTCTAGCCTTGTTTCTAAATTCCATTCAAGGCACCCATACCGAAAAACAGGTAGGATTTGAACATCGTTGGGTAAATTGAGTCTTGGTAGGAGTCAGAGGGATGAAAGCACAGAGGTAGGATACTTTAGTCCCTGGACCGGGGCTATTGAGAAATTGGGTTTGACTCCACCTTGGGGTACTAAAGGGGAAGTTGAGACTAGATCATAGAAGACCTTCAGATGCTGGTCTAAGGAATTAATACTTTATTTTTGAGGCAAACCTTTGGAGGTTTTTGGAATGTGACATTCTTAGGACTCTGTGGTAGCACTGTCCAAGATAAATTCAAGATGGGAAGACCAGAGGCAGAGTCCAGGACACTGAAGAAGCTCTGCTGAGAGGTGAAGAAGCCCTGAAATAGAGTTTTGGCAGTGGGAATGGAATGAAGAAAGCAGGTGTCAAAGACATAGTAGAAATAGAATTGATGGACTTCATTCTGGGCTGCAAGGGGAGAAAACTGGGGAAGAAGTCATGCTAGCTAGCATTGAAGTTTCAAGTCTGTTTTACTAGCAGGAAAGTGATGCATTTAATAAAATCAGGAAACACAGGAGGCTCAGAAAGGAAAAGTAGTTATTGGACTTTTATCCATAATGAATCTGAGATGGCTTTGTGATGGCAAGATAGTGATGCCTAGCTGGTGGTTGAAAATAGAGACTGGAGAGTGGAGAGAGAGAATTTTATTTCATCTCCATAGAGAAATCAAGAAATTGCTTAAGGTTGTCAAGGGAGAGAGAATAAAGGGAGGAAATCAGAGCCCAACTGAGATCGTTAGGGAACCCTTAGGCTGGAATGAGTGTGGTCCACGGGGAACGTTTACTCACCAAATCAGAGACTGACGAGAGAGGAGAGTGAGGACAGGAGTGTGGAACATCACGGAAGTCAGGAAGGAAGGATTTTTCAGTGGGAGGAGGTGTCAGTGTGTCAAATACCGCAAAGAAGAAGCGTAATACCTGAGGGGAATAAAACCACTAAGCAGCTTCTTGAGCAGAACTGGTTAACTTATGGAGACAAACTAATCTTTCAAAGGTTAATGAGCTTAGGGGCAGCAGCGTGGCTCAGTTGGTTGAGCAGCCGACTCTTGGTTTCAGCTCAGGTCATGACCTCGTGGTCGTGGGATCAAGCCCCGCGTCGGGCTCTGCGCTCAGTGTGGAATCTGCTTCAGATTCTCTCTCCCTCTCCCTCCTGTTCACTGTCTCTCTCTCTCTCAAATAAATAAATAAAATCGTTAAAAAAGAAAAAGGTTAATGAACTTAGAAAAGTTGCTCAGGAAAAACTTGTAGCAAGAATACAAAAAGTCTGATGGAAAAAGGAAGGAGAGATGACAACTTGATGAGCAGAGAGAATAAAAACAAAACTTTGAGAGACAGGAAGACCTCACATGCTTTTACACTGAGACTAGTGACCCAATCAGAACGAAGAGAGAGAGACACAAGTGCCACAAGGCCCAGGGGTGGCGGCAGGGGGTGGAAACAAAGGCGTGGGTGAGTGTGGTTCACTAAAAAGAGAACCAAGGATAAAAAAAAAAAAACAAAAAAACCCAGGGATCTGTCTTTCTTAGGGATTGACAGGAATATGGGAGCAGAAGAGGTGAAATTAAAGACAAATGTCTAAACAAAAGGGAGGGAAAACCAAGCGGCTCATGTCAAATACTATCAATAAAATATGAGACTCCATTAAATGAAGAGAGGAAGGAAACAGAATAGGGATTGCAAAGTGTGCTGGAGTAGGTACTCTAGAAAATCTGATTGATTATTAATACGTTAGCAGGATTTATATAGCGCTTACTGTGTACCAGTCACAGTTATAAAGATGCTTTACCAGTATTAGCTTATTTAATCTTTTTTACAATCCCAAGTGTATTGTCACCCCAATTTTCCAGATGGAGAAGCCGAGGTACATGGACTCTAAGAAATTTGTCCCCCTGGACACAGCCAGTGAGCAGCAGAGTCAACATCACGTAGGCAGTCTGGTTCCAGAATTGATGTCCTTAACCTGGGCAAGCTGCAGATTTTCATCTGATAGCTGCCCATTGACTACAAGCCAAGGAGATGGCCAGCGACCCCAGTGACACAAGTGAGTCCTATTACTTTGGGAGGAGTGGAATTAATTGGTCATTGTGGAAGTCTTTAGCATTGTTCAGCAGCCCAAAGTAGCAGCGGAGGAAATGAACACTGAATTTTCCCAGGCTTGTGGTTAGCCTGGCCATTGAAATCTCCAGAGGAGTCTTAAAAAATACCATATTCCAGGAGCTCTCCCAGCATAATAATATGAAAAGACTAAGAGTGAGGTCCAGGAATTTTTTTTAAAAGGGGCCCCACAGTGATTTTAACAGGTAGCCAGGTTGGGAAACCACCAAACTTGGCAAATCCAGGAAAAGGATGAAGGAGAAGGGGCAAGTCAAAGGTCCCCATGTGTGTTTCTTGCACACAAAGGAGGACAGATGAAGATGGATAGGCAGCCTGGGAGCAAAGGAAAGGATGGGGGTTCTCTAGAGCCAGATTTGTGGGGAGGGGACATATTGAAAAGGAAAAGATAGCAGGAGAGGAAGTTGTGATCAACGGGGGACATTCTTGATTACTTTGGAACAGTTCCTTCCAGACGTAGCTGTGCAATGTTAACCCCGTGTCCGTGTTTCTAGAAAGAATTGAGTATCCGTCCCAGAAATGACTATATCTTGGCAAAGAGACCAATATGTCTAAAAGCAAAAGCAGTTCATGGACAAAATGTGTACAACCTGTAGTGAAGGAAGGATCCTTTCATCAAGGCTTCTCAAAGTACTCATGGAGCCACAGCAGAGTTTTGTCGGTTTGTTTGTTTTAATTTCCCAATGCTTGTCATCTGATATGTTTGTAAAATAGAATAAAAATGAATTGTTAGAAAATGGATTTAAAAGCTCAAATGCATACAAATAAAAGCTCAGATATCTATATTACCAGATGCAACAGACTTAAAATTATTCTGTCAAATTGCTATAATCTTTCTAAACACTTCCAACTACTGTATCTTAATATCTCATTTTGGAACAAACACTGTAGAGACCAGATCCAGTCCCTGGACTATACGTCCAGCACCTGCAGTTTGTCTTTCTCTACTTGGAAATACTCACATGTGTTTTTTACCATTTCTATAAATCTCTGCACACCCAGCGCCAGGGCTAGCTACATAATTTGCAGGGCCCAGTGAAAGATGAAAATGCAGGGTCCTTTGTTCAAAAGAAAAAAAAGAAAAATGTGAGATTAAAGGTACTAAATATAAAACTTTTTCCTTTCTTCCATGGTCTTTTGGCTTGCGACATGTTATTTGTTTGCTGTTTAATGTCTAAGCAAAGAAAACCGAAGATTTTAAATTAACATCAATTTTACCCTTCATCCTGATATTGTGCAATGTCAGTTTTAAGTTCAAATATAAGAGCATTTAATCATATGCAGAATCAGCAAAATTATATATTTCATACTTTCGAGCTTGAATATGCATGTCTTTTGCTCTTGCCAAAACAGTGGAAATGTTGCACAAAACAAGTTCAGCTGGCTTTATTGCACTTCTTGATAGGCTCATATTCTATGACCACTCACTACGTTTGGCTTACCAATGGTAAGAAAAGAAGGATTGAATTGAAAAGAAAAGGAACAATGGGTTGCCCTCTCTTTCTCTTTTCTTCTGTCATCATCTTCAGCATGAGTGGATACAGGAAGGAACTCATGAAAGGATTAGGTAGGCATTGCCCTCCTCTTTCTTACAATGGCATTGTTTGCTTTCTGTGTTTGAAGCATTTTGGTTCAAATGGAAAGTAGTCTCTTGGGGATCCCCATACCCCTGCTTAATTAATCATAGACATAACATATTCATCTCATATTTGCTTTGAATCTTGCTGGACTCCTACATGTTATGAACCCACTGAAATCCTGTGCTCACGGGGCATTGGAAACACTATCTCCAAGTGGGGTGTCAAGGAACAGCAGACCCACATATCATGTGTATCTCCTCTGCTTATGTTCATTGTCACAACAGACTTTGCCTACAAAACATAAGATGTCAATAGCAGAGCCTGAACCTCAGTTCAGAGTCCTTCTGTGCCTGGGACCCTGTCTGATTGTATAGGGCACACTTTAATAGCACTTGATCAACAGCTCTCTTGGAGCATGCATCATGCTCTGTGTTCTGTATGGTCCACTCTGCACATCTCTCTTGAGGCTTTCAATGATGTCTCCTTGATTCTTACTTCCATGGTCCAGCACCTTACCTTATTCTAGCACCTATCCTTCACACCACTGCCATGGTCAACTTTCTGCACAAAAACCTCACCATACTACTTTCCATCTTAAAATTCTTTCACAGCTCCAGTTGCCTTCAGGACAGAGTCAAATCTTTATTAAGCTTCTACAGACTTCCATGATCTGGTCTACTTCCTCCTATCCAGCCTCATCTTCAACCATGCTCTTCCTACATGAAAGATATGATCTAAGCAGAGTCCCTTTAATAGAGTTTCCTGCCATCTTGAACACGTGGTTTCCTCAGCCTGAGAAGCCTTCTGTCACTCCTCTGTTGTCGCCCACCACCCCATAACCATGTCCTCCGTATAACTTGTGCCAATTCGGCAAGACTCAGCTTTTGCATTATATATTCTTGAGAGTCTTTCCTAATTTCTAGGTTGGCTTAAGAAATTCCTTTTCCATACTGTTCTGTACCCCCTACAATATGTCATAATTGGCTTGTTATGGTTAAGACTTCTCCAAAGGCAGAGGCTATATATCTCCTGTGCCCCTCATCAAGCCTAACACTTAGTAGATTTGATTGGATTAGCAATGTTGGCTGATTTGGGTTATATTTAAATCCCCTGGGGGGTGAGACTTCAATGTTATAGGGAAAATCCTCTCTCCTGATATTTAACTTAAAAGGGCTTGCACAGCTATGTGTGCAAGGTGTGTGTGTGTGTGTGTGTGTAATCACTTGTGCTAAATTTTCACCTTTATTGCTCAGAAAATGTTTTTTCATCTTCAACTTTTCCATCCCTGCAAAAGCAACCCTGTGTGTCTTTAAAAGAGATGTCTTATTTGGGATCCTGGAGGAGAAGGCAGTGTAGTAAAATGGAAGAAGGATGGATGTTGGAATTTTAAAAACCTGGGTTTCAATACCAGCTCAGTCTCTTAACAGCTATGTGGTTTTGAGAAAGTTCCTTAATATCTATCAGTGTCAGTTTTCTCAACTAAAAGGGAGATGGAGGATTGTTAGAAAGAGTAGAAAATATATACATAAAACATCTTACCCAGAGTTCATACATAATAATAATAAGCCCTCAATGAACAGTTGTTATAATTATGCAGTGAAATTTCTCATTCCTAAGTGTGCAGCTCAGAGTCCGAAATATGAACTGAAATCAATTCAAAATAATGAACGGAATCTTAGAATGTTCGATATGGAAGGAATTTAGGATTACAAGCTTGATGCTTTATAGGTGAGGAGACTGAGTCTCAATAAGATCAAAGTGAATTACTTACCCTGAGGTTTTACAGCTAACAAGGACCATGTTGGGACTCAAGTCTTGGTCTTTTGATTCCAAGTGCATTGCTCATTTACTAAGGGTTGTTGTTAAAACTCTCAGTAACAGCCAACTCTGTGTGGAGGGCTAATTACTGAAAAGTCTGGTCAGTCTGTGAATCTGGCTTTCATCCATTACATTCTAGTGGCCAATGCTCTCTTCCCTTACTGCTCATGTTGGCACATTACGTGTGCAAATCTAGCCAAAGAGATGTAGCATTAAGGGTGGAAATACGAAGAAGAGGAAAAGAAGTGCTGGTAGCCCAGAAAGTAATGATCAAAATGTACCATTCCTCCATATTTTGAACCACTGGCATAGATGGTGTCTTCTGAGACAGAGATGCCATGAAGAGGAATAGAGTGGTAAGTCTGGTGTGTTTCCAATCCTTTTGTTCTTTATTCCTGCAGCGCTGAGCTTCCAGGCCGTTCAAACTTGATTTGTTTATGTTTTCTTAGATGCCTTCTGCTACCTTGCCACTCACCAGGGTCACAGTGGAGCTCTTGCACTTGGCATCACAGCATGAAATGGTTTGGAGCAGGCTGATACTCATCAGGTCTGGGCTGCTCTTATCGGCAAAAGTGACCATCTGACTCAGTATTATCATATGTTGTTGAGAGAGTATATAGCAATGAGTTTAAAATGTGGGGCTATAATGTGTGCCTTTGAAATATGAAATACAAATACACAAATTTCAAATTTAGTTCTTTTCTAGATGTTGAAACTGAGCAGTTGTAACAGTATTTTCCAAGAATTTGCATAGCCCTTTTATTTTTCATTCCAATAATTTAATTAGAATTTCACTTGGATAACTTTTGATGTTTCTTAAATTTAGTATTTTGTTTTGCATGATAAGTGAACATGTATTTAGCAGACTTCATTTATCTTTTGGGTTTTTTTCCCCAAACAAGTACCTACAATCCCACAGCATGTTACTTATACTTATATGTCTATTATAATACATATTATAAAATAATCTTCTGATTTTTTAAAAGCCTGTACAACACCTGTCTATCCCTCAAATGGACTTAGGATCATCTGAATTACTCTTAGGGATTACTTTTATTGCAATGGGCATGGATTTGTACTGATCCGTACACCTGACTCATACGACCTCCTTCTAAAAAGGTATTTATTTCTAAGGAGGCCATGTGGAGTTACAGGAAAAGTCTAGAGTCAAGGGAGAGAATCAGAAAATAAACTTCTAACTGTGGCCTTCAGCCCACTGTTTTAAGTAACTAAATCATCCAACCAAAAAAGGCTATTAAGGTACCACGAAAATATGATTAAGCCGTCAAACCTTGACATTGTTGATGTTTTTCCTTTAGTAATAGAACAGCATGGTGTATTCTTTCCTTTTGCCTACAGCTGACATCTATGGCCCCTCCTTCTTTACAAACCTACAGAAGGAAAAAATCCACTGCCACAATCTCCTTCTCCTCTTCCACCTTCTCTTTTCTTCTTTTTATTTATTTATTTATTTATTTATTTATTTTTTTTTTTTTTTATATCTTCTTTTTTTTTAAAGTACATTTTTGTTCAACTAATTATCCCTGAAAGGTCTTGACATTTATTGGATTGACCTTTGGATCCTGGTGTTCTTCAATTTTTCAAATTCCATTTTATACAGTCATCTTTTTATTTCTATGTGTACTCTACTTTTCTTGTCAGTTGCTTCAAGACTTTTTTTTTTTTCATAATAATTTAGGCACCACATACCTATTTTATCATGTAAGTGTCTGTAACAGTGTATTCTCTTAATACGTTTATTTGGGGGCATTCAAAGAATGGATAGGTACCTTTAAAGCTTTGGCAACTGCTCTTTTGTACTTTCAGATGCAGAAGCAGGTGCTGAAGGGGTCTGTGACATTATTACACTCATGCTTCCACTTTCAGTCCATTAGTGTGACAAAAATAAGGGAACAGAAATATCTATATACTGGTTTCTTTACTCTCTAGGGCTCTGTATAACTATAACATGACATTTTAGCTAATAAGCTAGAACTAATTCATCCAAATGAGTGGTGCCCCCTTCAAAGTAGTCACCTTGGGAATGTATACATAAATGCAACACTTTATAGCTCCTTTTCTGAAATAATCTTGAGAACCTGAGAATGTCCTGATTAATAGAAAATTGTCATTTTTTGGAAGATGGGCTTTTTTTTTTTTTTTTTGAAATAGCCAAATCTCATTTAGGCATAAAATCAAGCAGATAATTTGATCATCAGTGGTATAATATCATTCATGATCTAAAAAGAAATCTGACTCTAAAAAAAGACAATAATGACTCAAGACATTTCCTACTTAAGGCATTACAGGGTTTTTGAGCAGTGACAGTGTCATTAGAACAAGTAGGTGGTCACCTAAGATGACTACTTTGATAGATGATAACCTATTTGACAGAAAGACTGTGGTATGTTTGTTAAATTAAAAATATGATTTAGGGGCACCTAGGTGGCGTCTGAGGTCAGATGCTTAACGACTGAGGTCAGGGTCCTGGGATCGAGTCCCGCATCGGGCTCCCTCTCGGCGGGAGGCCTGCTTCTCCCTCTCCCACTCCCCCTGCTTGTGTTCCCTCTCTCGCTGTGTCTCTCTCTGTCAAATAAATAAATGAAATCTCTAAAAAATATATGATTTAGATGCATCATTTATAACTTCCTTCACCTTTGTGTGAAGTCCAGTGTTATCCAGCATTAGGCCCAAAGGCTCCTTCATTTGGCTAGGACAAAGGCAGTGGGTCTCCTCAGGACCACCAAGGACGAGCTAGGTTCCTTCTTTAGACTTCGTAACACTCTCCTGGGTTTTTTTTTTTTTTTTTTGGCTTTTTGATGTGCATGGGCCTCTTTTGTATCTGTCACTGTGTCATTTTCATTTAGGTTTGTTTCTTGTAGTTTTATTTCTTGGAGCAAGCAGAAAGGACTGAAATGGAAGACAGAGAGCTGAATTGAGATAGCTGAAAGGAAGACCATTTGGATTAATGAGAAGAATGTTTCAGTAGAGGGGCATCTGGGTGGCTCAGTCGGTTAAGCATCTACCTTCAGCTCAGACTGGGTCCTGGGATCGAGTCCCGCATCAGCAGGGAGCCTGCTTCTCCCTCTCCCTCTGCCCCTCCCCCCGCTTGTGCTCTCTTTGTCAAATAAATAAATAAATAAAATGTTTCAATAGAAATATAGCTTCTGCTTATCAGCTTATGTAAACTGTATTTTTGTTTTTGTTTGTAATTGGAAACTTTGTGGATCCACTTAAAGTTTTGGTAAAAATGAGTTGTATCATTGAGTCCATCTTCCTATCAATCTCTTTAGGTAACATAGATGATTTTCCAAAATATGTGAACATTACCCTTTTCCCTCAGGGACATCTCATTTGTGTGACAAACACTGACACAGTACGAAAGTTCAGTACTGACTGTCTCTGAATAATCATAAATCTTTAGTTAAAGGAATCTACATTTTGAGAATGTTACTGAGGAATATTTATTAAAAGCTGTTAATCTGAGGCTTTGAGTTTCATTTAAAAAGTTACTTATGTCTGGAAACCTCATTTCAACTTAATTTTAGGCAGCTAGGTATCAGAACTTGGTCCTTGAAATAACAAAAATGAATTCACATTTTGCTTAATGTTTGCTACCATTTTTCATTCATTTTCTTGTTTTCTCATATGGCCCCTAATTAGAAGTTTGCTTAAAATGGGTGGGCAGATCTTCACCCTTACTCCCTATTTTGGAAATACATATTTGGATTCAAGTGGTGAAAACATATTATCTGCCTTATTCCTTAACACTGACATTTTTGATATGGTATTTGTCAAGAATTCCTTTTCCAGTGGCCTAGACTCAAGATGTGACATCTGAAAAACAAAGACTTGTCATGTTTGATACCCTTCACATAAAAATAACTGCAAGAGAAAAGTATCACAACACACAATTGCATGGGAAGGTAGTTTGAGTCACTGCGACCAGACAGAGATCACGAATAAGACTCACAGCCTGAACTATCATTACATAACTAGAAATCAACTTAACTTCCCATGGAAGCAAATTTTGTTGTAGAGCTGCTTATGTTTTTCAGATTTTCAAAATTCCATTTTCAATGCTTGTTTTATTTCTGAAGAAAACCATGAGTTCTGCCCTTCTTCTGAAAGCATTGACTTTCTTTGCTCTTTAGTTGCTTGTGATTTGGTAGAAGTCGTGCATGGTGTGAAATTCTCACATTTTTGCTTCACTGTGGATAGTATTTGGGGATAGTTGGATCAGGATATCAAAATTTCCTCTGCTCCGTCCTCAAGTCCTAATTTTAATTCCTTCATCATGCCCCAGTTCATGGTTATTAGATTTCCCTGGGACCTTTTCTCAAAAGGTAATACATCAAATATACAATGCGCCAAGCTTCTCTGCATACTGAAAAAAAAATAGGTGCTTTAGTGTTTGGAACAAGACATACTACCCACATACATAAATATATTTGAAATCCAAGTGTCTCCTTCAGACTTTCCTTTAAAAGAAGCCAGAAAGTAGATCATGGAGGGGGGTGCAGGGAGTGGGGGGCAGACGGGGCGGGTGGGTGCGGGGAGAAAATTGAACTTTCCAAGATCAGTACTTAACATAAAAATTTCATCACAATCTTTATCATCTTGCAGTGGTTGCAGAAAAGGCCTAGGCTCCCTCCACCTTTAACTTCCTAAAGTCGCCTATTTTACCTTCAAATCTGATGAAGTGTCAAAGTCATTTACCAGTAATGAGTTCTGCTGCAAATTTTATTTTGCTTGGAATTTAATTAATGGGCCAAAGACTTTCCATTGTGATTTGAGCAAATGAATAATAAATCAAGAAAGGAGATTTGTCAGGGAAGGAACATCTGTTTCTTACAAGCGTTACAACATGACTACAGCTTGGCTGTGCATTACCAGCACAAAGACAGTAGGAGTCCTCTCCTGTGAAGCTCTCTTCATTTATTGCTCCACTGAAGGTGAACAGAGAGCACTCTAATGGGCCTCTGGTGTTAATAAAAGCTTTGCGCTTCCCCAGTTTGCCTGGAGCCCCTTCCTATAGGGTGCTTCTGTCCTTAGTACATGGTTTGTTGAGCCCCGTCAGGATTTTGCAGTGTCAGTACTTCATTGGATGATTAATAAGGGAAAGACAAATTCATAAGCAGAAACAATATGAAATTACCATCATATTAGTGTTTGCTGTCATGCTTTTTATTTTGGGGGGGGGATTTGTAAATGAGATCGTGATTGAAGTTAAGTACTTTGACTTGCCCTGTCAAAAAGCAAAAATAGGTCACCCGACCTGTTGGGCTTTGTCTAGTTAACCAATAACGGACTATCGAGAGTAGTATGACTTTTGTAAGAGTGCCAAAGCATCCTGTCAATGGTTTGAAAGAGGAGAAGAATTAGTCTGATCCACCATGGCCTGCACTTGTGGGGGAGAAAAGAGACACGATAGTGCTTTCTCTGCTATTTATTGCTGCAACACACTTTGCTCCTCTACACAAAGGAGGCTTAAGTGCCCACTAGGTAGGAATAAATCGCTTATGAAAATTTGCACTGCAGGGCTCCTGATGACCCTTGTGTAATGTTTATAATGTATGTGGAACAGTAATGGGCACTAATGTCATGCAGAAATAACACCGGGATCCTACGTGTTACCCTTTTTAAAAAACCTTTTCTGAAGGCTGGGAAGATGATAAGAAGAATTTCAGATTTTATTATTTTTTTATACGCCTCTGGAATACACCTCCGAGGAATGTTTTCCTGACGGACTGAGCAATTCCCATCATTGGAATAATGTGCGGCCCCCCCCAAACAATTCTTTCTAGCATCCTGCACAACGTTGCTTTGTTTGATATGGCATCTTTCATGCAACTTGTGTCTGCAATAGATCTATAGAGTGGAAGTAAAATATATATATATCAGCAGTGGGAGAGAAGACAACATGAAGACAGAGAAAGGGGTTATGTCAGACTGGGTATAGTATATACTGAGTCAATAAGACATGCTAAGCTTGTTCCCACTTTTCAATGTTCGGGAATCCAGAAAATAAATCTACCCCTAAAATTAGCATGCTGAAAACCCCACTAAGAGTTTCCTTCACTCATTCCTTTTAAACATAACAAAACTAAATTCTCAATTCACTCTAGGAAGAGGTTGCCAGAGAGAATACAGGACACACAGTTAAATGTGAATTTCAGATAAACAGCTGATTTTTTTTTTTTTTTGGAAAAGTATGCCCCATGCATTTCATGCATTTCATGGGGCATACTTATACTAAAAAATTATTCACTATTTATTATTACTCATTATTCATTATTTATCTGAGATTGCAATTTAACCAGACATCTTGTATTTTATTTACCAAATCAAGCCTCGTTACACCAGGGAAAATTTCATATAATAAACATTAAAATTTCAAGTGACCAACACATTATCTTCTGACTGCAATGACTTTAAATATACTTGCAAAGGTAAGAAAAAAAAATAGATATAGCTAGCTTTTACAATTAACATGAAATTGTTATTAAATGATGAACAATAACGCTTGGTATTTAAAGGGAACGAGTAACTTAAGTCGGACACAATTTAATGAACTAAACTCTGGAATTTAAGGGTATAAACATAATATCATATATGCCCACATATAATGTGAACTGAAATATAAGGCAAGGTTCATTTATCCCCCGTTAAGTTTTTAAAAATAATTATCGAACTCGAATGAATAATTTTAAGATATATTTGGAATAGGCAAATGTCTGCTTACATCATTTACTTTAGAGATTTATACATACATAGCATAAACATATGCTGTTTATTTTTAATGTTGTGATTTTATAAAATTTTTCTGTTCTCACATTTCACAGCACAGTCTTATTCAAATTCTTCCCTCCTATCTTTGACATCAGTATCTTTATCACCACTGAACATCATTCGTCATGAAAGAGTTTTCCAGTGGCTTTTCTCGCATTTTCTTCTAAGCTCTTTGAGATATAACACCTTTACATTTATATATGATCATGCCGCTAAAAATATTATCCCAAACCATGATGACTATTCATAATGCATTTGGATAGCTTATGGTTTTCTACTTTTTCTGTAAGTGTACATTTGTGCTCTTCACAGCATTGTGCTGTTTTTATTTTATTTTATTTTATTTTATTTTTAAAGATTTTATTTATTTATTTGACAGAGAGAGACACAGCGAGAGAGGGAACACAAGCAGGGGGAGTGAGAGAGGGAGAAGCAGGCTTCCCACAGAGCAGGGAGCCCGATGCGGGGCTCGATCCCAGGACCCGGGATCATGACCTGAGCCGAAGGCAGACGCTTAACGACTGAGCCACCCAGGCGCCACCGCATTGTGCTGTTTTTAAACTGATCTTTAAAAGATTGAATATAATGGCGGATAGTACTGGTAACTGTGGTATATACTCTCTGAATAATTACTGACTTGTGTTATATTTTCATCTTAGACTGTTACCATCAAGGATATTAACTGAAATCATTTAGAGTTGTTTATTTCCTTTCTTAAACTATATGTTGCTTTTTAAAAGGAAGCAATTGAGACTAAACCCCTTGGATATGAGAGAGCATTTATGGCTTCAAATATAAGGTGACTCTTTCTGAGGAATAATTTTTGTAAAAATGTTTTGTAATTGGGCATGTAACCGAACTATGCTTATCACAAAAGCTTGCCATTAGATTTTGCAATTGGAAGGTGTCAAGGTCATTTCTGGAGCTAACTAACAGTCTTTTTAAGCCCCATTGATATGTCTATGCCTATTTTTCTTCTGAGTCACAGGAAACAAGAAAAACCTTCACATTTGGATATATATACAGTGGGACCTCAGAAATTGGGAATCCACCCAGGCATGGTCAGGAACAAAACAATTAATCAAGGTAAAGAGAACAGAGTTATTAGCATATTATACTTCTATGATTCCATCTTTCTTAATTGTCTAGGTAAATTATATGTTAGAGTGAGGGTAAGAGTTCTTTTATTTTATGTTTGAACATTTGATATTAATTAAATGACCAAGCTCATGTGGTATATTAGTCACCTAATTCTAGACATTAATCCTTGGTTTAATATAGTTAAATTGCGTGTGTCTGCGTACCATGGGCATGTAGACACATGCATATGATATGTAGTTATACAAATGTACAGAACACAGAACTGGAAAACTACTTCGGGTGTGGCTTTTTAAAAAAGCATAAAGGAAATTCACTTTTCAAAGTTAAAACTAGCTTTAATTTAGTTTTACATTCCTAATGCCGAAATGCATCTATTGGACTGGTTTTTGAAAGCAATTCAAGACTTCTTTTTTAATGGCCAAGAAACTGGCAACTAACAGGGCTATACAATAGGGAATTGTAGAACCCAGTAGAATACTCTACAGAAAAGTAGATTCACCAAAACGCATGTTGAATGGATTAACAAATAAGTAAGACACAGACTGAAATGATTTCTTGCTTGAGTGAGCACTACCCCCGTCCCCCCAACAAAGAGTATGTAGAAAGAAGGTAGAGGGACAGCTTTGTCTCAGTATTCTCACACAGTCCTCAAAGTTGATCATTTCCCCTCAGTCATTCTTACCTGGTTTTCTATCTCGACTCATGTAAGCCTAGCCTAGAGTTTTTACCTTTGAAAATGGAGGACTTAAATACCATAATTGATGATGTCATTTTCAGTGTGATACCACTGAAACAGTTCACTCATAAAACGCCTCATTTCTACTTAGTCTTTGACACATGATGGTCCCCTAGGGGCACATATCAGAGTCACCCGAGGGACTTTTTCCAGCCCCCTCCCTCCATCCAGAGCTGAACAGGCCCCCCTCTCCCCTCGAGAATTACTCTAACTGATGGGGTGTGTTGTAACCCTCAGGTGTGCTGGGGTAGAAAATAATTTGAAAACAACAAATCACATGAAAAGCCAAACATCTGGCCAATTATTAGCTATTTTCCATTATGCTGATGTAGATGTTCTATGATTAAACATTCAGATAACAGAACTTTCTTCTTAATCTAGTAGTTGCCATCATGTAAATGCTGCTTTAGACTCAATGGGTTTTATATAAAAACATACTTTTTTCTACAGATATGCAGTCATGTTCACAGCCTAGCAGTCCTTTTTTTTTTTTTTTTTTAATTTTCTGGAGGAGTTCAAAACTGAACTCATTGAAATTACTTCATATGTTCCAGTAACTCTTTTTAACGAACCTCTAACAATTATGAAGAAATTTTTATTCATACAACAGAGAGTCTTAACATAAGAAGTAATTTGCTCTGTAATTTGCCAGTCAAAATTCCATTGCCTGACTCTTTGTAGCTATCTGGGCAGAATGACAACCACCTCTCAGACTTAACATTGGTTAAGATCTGCCAATCTTCTGGGCCTTGACCATAAGTGTGCTAAGATTTCATTCTAATAAGTAGATTCACAAAGCACTTACCACTGCAAACTCATCCTTGTCCAAACAGGAATTGTCATGCACTGGCCCTGTCCTCAACAGAGTAAATACTGTCCCTGGCTAGGAGATGCTTTCCACAGTGTCATGAAGGGGCGTTTAGCATCTCTCTGTAAAACCAAAGTGCTTAAGCTTGTCCGATAACTATTTTGATTTCATTATGGTTTCAGATCAATTGGCCTGAATTCAATACAAAGCATATATAACCTTGTTCTGTTTGAATTCAACAAAATACCTTTATTTTTGGAGGGGGGCTGGGAATGAGGCCTGTGAGATCGGTTCTCTAAGTATAACGCCAAAATTTGGTCTGATGGAATATTTCAGCTGTTGATCAAGCCATTTTTGCAAGACCTGTCTTTAGGCGGATACATACTATTTGGGCAGAGAAACAATACCCTTTGTCTGACAGGAGACTCTGAGCAGAGTGCCATGTTCAGAGGCCACTAAGATTTTTCCAGTCAGGTAGGTCTCTTATTCCAGAACAGACCTTCGGTGGGAGGGGCAAGTTCTCACATAATGGCTAGAACACTCTTGGTTAAAGAGCGGGGGGCAGGGAAAGGATGAGCAGGTAGACTTAACATTTGTGGATGGATTTAGAAATCTTTCCCTATTTTCCCAAAATAGCAAGACTTACTACATTCCAGCCACAAAATTTACCTCATAGGAGAATTTTTGCTTGTTTTCCCTTTGCCTGTAACAAGCTTTCTGCACAGGCCCTCCCTAAAACTTCCTATGGCTGGTTTCTTATTTTTCAGGTCCTAGCTTGTATGTTCTGAGAGGGCTTTGCTCCCAAATGGATTCAATCTGTCCCTAATCAACTGCCCTTCACTATTTACTAACACTGCATCCTGATAGGTTCCTTCATAATAACTGTCACTTAAATATCTTCTATTCCCTTTACTTGAAATATTGATGCCAGGTGTATTGTAGAATTTAGATTGTTTTTTCCCTTAGAGAGATGATATGGTGCATAAACTTTATTTTAAAGAGTGTGGGACAGCACCTTGTAGTCAAGGACATTAATATTTCTGTAATGAAAGACATGAATATTCTTATCAAGAGGGATGGATGAAAGAATAAATGAATAAACAAAACAGCTTTATGTCAATACAGATCAGGTATCACTGCTAACAAAATTATGAAAATACTTTCTGTTCTCAGAGAAAATGCTTCCTGTTTTGATATCCTTAAGCACCAAAATATTTGGCAAAGAATTATAGATTTGCATATATTTATCGGGTTGCTCATGGTCTGTCATCACACTAGCCTTCAACTTCCATCAGGCCAGGGACCAGGTCTGTGTTCATCTCTGTACCCTAGGACCCAAGACCACACCTGATAATAACAGACTTTTGAATGATATTTATTAAGTGAATGAATGAATGAATAGAACTACATGATTTTTTCCCTAAAAGAGTCTTTATTTGTCCTTTGTTCTCCCATAAAACACTGCAGCAGTAATTAAAAGACACCCATTGAGGTGCATGGAGGGCTTCCCATTTCTTTGTTGATGTTTGTTCCTGCCCCAAGCCGCATGACACTGGAATATGTGACAGGAGGAACCAATTTATCTGCATTTTGGCAGTTGGAGGTGTTATTGACCATCCTTGTCTTTCATGCCCTGTTATAAACAGCATTCAAAATTATAACATGAAGGGAGGCAAAAGATCATCAAAGAAAGGCCAAGTAGCATTTTCTTTAATGTTACTCTTTTAAAAATTAGTGGTCCTCAAATGATATAAAGGATATTATTCAAGATGTTCATTTGGAAGTCACTTTTCTGAAATTTAGAAATATTTTTCCAAGGAAGAAAAAGGGAGTGGTTGAGACAGAAGAAATAGAGAACATAAGAGAAAGTAAATATGTCAAAATGTTAACATTGGTGAATCTGGGTGGAAAGTAGGGTACATGGGACTCTATCATGTTACTTACTCTTTTAACTTTTCTGTAAGTTTGAAAGTTCTCAAAATAAAAGGTCAAGGATCATTCCTAATAGAAGCAAAAATAATACAATAATTAAGAATAAGTTTAACCAAAGAAGTGTAAGAATTATAAACTGCAAAATATTATTGAAAAAAATGAAAGATCTAAGTAAATAGAACAATATCCTGCGTCATAGATTAGAAGACAATATTGTTAGATTATAGTACTACCCAAATTGATCTGCTGATTCAATGCAATGCCTGTGAAAATTCTGACTTTATAGCAGAAATGGACAAATTGATTCTGAAATTCATATGATAATGCAAGGGTCCCAGAACAACCAAACAATTTTAAAAAGAAGAACAAAGTTGGAGACCTCCCCCTTCTCTATTTTGAAACTTACTACAACGCTACAGTGATCGAAAGAGCATGGTACTGACACCACAATGGGCATATAGATCAATGGAAGAGAACTGAAGACCAGGAATAAACCCACACATCTATAATCAATTGATTTTTGGCAAGAGGCCAAGAACATTTAATGGGAAGAGATTAGTTTTTTTCAACAAGTGGGACAACTGGATATCCACTTGCAAAAGGATGAACTTGAACCCCTACTTCATACAATATGGAAAAATTAATGCAAAATGAATCAAAGACCTAAATGAAAGAGCAAAATTGTGAAATTCAGAAGAAATCATAAGCATAAATCTTTGTGACTTTGGGTTAGAAAAACCCAAAGCTATGACTTTGGTCATAGCTATGGTCTATGTCTATGGTCTATGGTCTATGTCTTAGCTATGACACCAAAAGCACAAGCAACCAAAGAAAAAGTATATAAATTTGACTTGAGTAAAATAAAAAAAAAATGTCTGTCAATCAAAAAACAATGTCAAGATAGTGAAAAGGCAATCTGCGTAATGGGCAAAAATGTTTGTAAATCATATATCTGATAAAATTCTGGTATCCAGGATATATATGGAATTCTTACAACTCAACAACAAAAAGAGGAAACAACCAGTTTAAAAAATGAATGATAAATTTGAATATACATTTCTCCAAAGAAGATATGCAAATGGTCAATAAACATATAAAAAGATGCTCACTTTATTAGTCATTAGGGAAATGCAAATCAAAACCACAGTGAATTAGCATTTTGCATTCACTAGCCGGCTATACCAACAACAACAGCAACAACAACCAAACTAAATCAAAAGGAAACTATTATCAAGTGCTATAGTGCAACTGTTGTGGAAAACAGGCTGGCAGTTCCTTAAAACTCAGAGATTTACCACATGATCTAGCAATTCTACTTCTAGGTATATGCCCAAGAGAACTGAAAACATATGGTCACACAAAAACTTGTATACAAATGCTGATCACAGCATTATTCAAAAATGGCTGCAAGGGGACAACATCCCAGTTGTCCCTCAACTGATGAATGGAGAAGCCCAAGTGGTACAGCCATAGGATAGAATATTATTCAGCAAAGAAAAAGACTGAAGTACTCACACATGTTACAACTGGATGAATCTTGAGAGCATTATGCTGAGTGGAAGAAGCTAGACCCCAAAGTCTACTTATTGTATGATTCCATTTATATGAAGGGTCCTAAATAGGCCTAGAGATAGAAAGCAGATTAGTGGTTTCCAGAAGGTGGGGGTGGGATGAGATAGGAAGTGACGGCGAGCAAGTACAGGGTTTTTGTGGCGTCATGAAAATGTTCTGGAATTAGATTTAGATAGTGATGGTTGCATAGCCTTAAAAATATACTAAAAACCACTAAATTGTATACTTTAAAATGGTGATTTCCATGGTATATGAATTATATCACAATTGTTTAAAAAAAATTGGGGCTGGAAAAGATTTTTGAGGCCAGTCTCTTCAGTAAAGGAACAAGAGCTTATTTTGAACAGACTGAAGGGAAGGATGTGATAAGAGGGGAGACAGGTATAATAAGAAAAGCATGGGGCGCCTGGGTGGCTCAGTCAGTTAAGTGACTGCCTTCGGCTCAGGTCATGATCCTGGAGTCCCGGAATCGAGTGCCGCATTGGGCTCTCTGCTCGGTGGGGAGTTTTCTTCTCCTTCTGGCCCTCCGCCCTCTCATGTGCTCTCCCTTTCTCATTCTCTTTCTCTCAAATAAATAAATAAAATTAAAAAAAAAAAAAAAAAGAAAAAGAAAAGCATCTATGGGGCACCTGGGTGGCTCAGTGGGTTAAGCATCCAACTCTTGGTTTTGGCTCAGGTCATGATCTCAGGGTTGTGGGATCAAGCCCCGTGTGGGGCTCCATGCTCAGCAATGGAGTCTGCTTTAGTTTTCTCTCCCTCTGCCCCTACCCCTACTTGTGCTCTCTTTCTCTCTCAAATAAATAAATATATCTTTAAAAAAATAAAAGAAAAGCATTTATGAAGCACAAAATATGAGGAGAATTAAAGTTTTCATCAAAGGCAGTTATATGCAAAAATGAAACCAGAAAATTTTTGGAGTGATGGTCTTAAACTTAAAAAATTATATAAAATGCAGAGCATAATGACCAACTAAAACAAAATGAGAACATGACAGGCACAGAGAATAAAGAATGAATACCCATCTTAAGTATTATAAGTAAGCATCTTCTTAGGACTTAGGGTCCTGTACTTTTCCTTAATTGTTATGACTCATTCTAGCTCACTGCCATATCCACTCTACCTACCAATTTCCAACACAGAGTTTGGCACATAGTAGGTAATCAATAAATATTTGAAAAATTAGCTAAATTAATTAATTATATTCCAGAGGAACAACCCAGAGCAAAAGGACAGAATTAATCATAGTTATAACAGAAAACAATTCTGAGCTCAATAAATATCAATCCAGAATTTGAAGAGATATCTAAAATCTAGACCTATTTGATTAAGAGACCCTAAAATTGGAAAAAGTTGAGTTTTAAAAATAAATAAAAATAACAACAGTTATTTTACAGTTAGTTACAGCATTCGGACTTCTTTTCCACTACACTAAATGTCAAAAGATGATGGAAAAATGTTTGCAGACTTTTAAGAGAAACAGATTGTGACCTAAGAATTAAATACCAACGTGCGTTATCACTCATGTGCTAAGCCAAAATAAGGAGGCTTTCAGGTAAAAAGGCTCAAAAATATACACTTTTGTACTCTACCTGAAAAGAAATACCATAAAGATAAACTCTAGCAAAATGAAAAATGAATTAAAACATAGGAATGGTATAAAGGAGTGATAATAAACATGGAAATAAGTTTTATTACAATACATAATGATTATAAGTACAGTTAACAAATTTAATACAAATATCCACAAATAGTTATTGGAAGAGAAGATGATAGTCTACAGTGTTTCTGAATCCTTTTCATGTCACGGCTGACATAGAAAGTTGTGATATTTTTACAAGACACTGGCGTAAGGGGCTGGGGTTCCTGGCACCTTACGTTCACTAGCTAGCCCTGTTAGCACAGGGAGCCAATATCTGGGCACACCTACTGGGCCCCACCGTACATAGATTTAGGTTTTGCTATTCTCGAGATGGAAAACCAATAGGAGATTTTAATAAGAAGTCAATGGTAGGGAAAAAAATCATAGAATAAGTCTTAATGTAAACTACACTTTCAATTTGGCTAACATGTTGTTTGCAAAACTGGTATAACATGGATTCACACAAATGTTACTGTGTTATCTGGGAGATACTAGTAGGAGAATTTGATTTTTTTTCTTTCTACTTTTCCTTATTTTCTGAATATCCTACAATACAGTTTGTTTTCATAATCTCCAAAATACTAAAGATAGTATAAAAACCCCAATAGAGTTTTTAGAAAAATATTTTGTCTTAGTGCACAAAACAACAGATTAATGAAACAGAATAGTTTTGCCTCAGATTCATTATATATATAAATTATGTATATATATATAATAAATATTTTTATATAAGATGACTTTTTATTTATATATTCATTACATAATGAATATATATGAATATATAATATATTTTTATGTAAGTTTTGTATTTATAGATTCATATATAGTCTATATATTTATTCATATATTCATATATAGTCAATACATATGAATATATATAATGAATATACAAATAAAAAAACTTATTATATAAAAATATATATTATATATATACATAATTTATATATGTAACAATGTTGATGAACATGGTTTGCTATGTAGTGTGTATCCATTAACTTACCCAGGGATGTTTTAATGATTCTTTATTCCAAATATTACTACTCACCATAATTTCTAAAGATAACTTACTTTGACTTTAAGCATTTCAGTAATTTTTGACATTCATTTTCCTTAATTCTGTTTGAAAGTTTTTCCCCACCCACCTCCCCCACTTCCTGTGCAGCTTGCCCTGGGACTAGACAATTTCGTGTTAACTCCTTAGCTGCTCATTTAATTCTTTTCCTTAGAAGGGGCATTGTCTGTTTCCCACTGATCCCAATGCATATATTTCTGCCTCATTCTGCCCTAATTTACTATTTTCTTTGCTCAACTTTGATTTGTGTTATTCTCTAAGCTAATGAGAAAGAGCATTTCTGTAGCTCTGGGCATTCTACAAATCTAATCTCTGGCTGGCCCAATCACAGAGATCATTTTTCGCATGGTGGTGGTGGGGGGTGGATCATCCTACTTGTTTTCTACCCATTCTGCAGTGTTCAGGGTAATTGAACAGCTGCCGCAACAGATAAGCCCTAAAATCTCCTAAAAGTGGATTTTTCATTCCTCATACAATCTAATCCTGCTCTTCCTCTTTGAGCTACTGCGCCTAAAATGGGTGGCTCCAGGTTTACTGAGGAGAGGAAAGAAAGAAGGGAGATAAGATATTTTAGGGCTAGGCTGGGAAGTGACTTTCATCATTTCTGTCCATATTTCATTAACCGGAATTTAGCCAGCCACAACCTCAGTGCACAGGGAACTGGGAAATGCAGTTTCGCTATGTGCCCTAGGCAAGAACCCCGTGTGGCAACGCACAGTGTTGTTCTGGCCACATTCTCTGAGACGCACACAGGGTGTCTATTTACCAGACCTGGGTTTCTTGAGAAACTGTCTCAACACGGTTTTCCTTGCGGTTTAACAAAATATTGAACATGTGTCAAAATGTTTTCCATCATCAGTGTTCTAGACCAACCAGAGTACGCTGAAATGTTTGCTGAGGCTGCAAACAGTAATTTAGCTATCTTGATTTTTATACTCCGATCCAGTGGACAATAGGGAGACAGACCAGTTATGTGCTTTTGCAAACCAATATGATTATTAGAGCTTTGGAACTTATTGATCCAGAGGCCCCTGGCTGGCTCAGTTGGTAGAGCATGCAACTCTTGATCTCGGGGTTGTGAATTCGAGTCCCAACTTGGGTGTAGAGATTATTTAAAAATAAAAATAAAAAATCTTAAAAAAAAAAAAGAAATTTATTGACCTGGTGAATATCTTAACTTCTGTTGTTAAATTACTTACCCCAAAATTGAGATGAGGAGGCCACAGGCCTTCCATTCAGTGGCTTCACCAGGGTTTGGCACACATCGGGTCCCAACAAATGTTTGTAGATTAAATAAATTCATCATCATCAACTTTGGGAAGGTGGTAGTTGAGGAAGTTGAGAAGGAGAGAGTCTTTGGTTCCTGGTAGACTGGGGTGAAACATGAGCACCTCTTTCCTTTTTCTCCTGTTTTTTGCCCAGGGTCCAAGAACGGGTATGATGGGCTAAGAGGTGGTGCATATTTTGGTGGGGGCTAGAAAGGGAAGGGAATAAAGGAGGACATGCACATCCACATAACTGATAAACTGTAAACTCAAAACTGAGACTTATGCAATTTTTGATGTCCTATGAGCAATCAAAGCAAAGGCATTTAATATTTGGCTAGTTCCAGAGATGGCGGAAGCATTGCCCCTATGTTTTCAGTCGACACCAGGTTGACCAGGTTCGAATTCTGTAGAAGTAAATCAATTTTTTTTCCTTTTTAAATGTCTTGTAGAAATATGAAAATAATTTGTCAGTAATAATAGTAAGGAACAACTGATTCACATTTTCAGTGTCTTCTCACTGCAACCTATGTAATTGCAAATAAACATTCCGCATCTATGCAGACTGGAAGCAGTCAACGTTTCATTGGTGAACCCAAATCTTCCCAATGAGAGCTTTCATAAAAAACATCAAAACCACTCTGTTCCACTCTGGGTTTCTAGCCAAAATTAATTAGGGCCTAATCAAGAGAAGCACTCACCTTGACTTTCAATGAGCCATAGATAAATAATGAACTAAGTTTCAGTTGACAATGAAAGGAAAGAAGATGCCAGGCTTAATACTTGGTTTGGAGACAGTCACCCAGGGCTATTCTCTATATTTTTCCTCTTAATATCTTTCTATAAACCTCACCATAGCCCTTTGATGTGTCAAGAGAGAACATGAACCAAGAATCTAACGAGGCTGAGATAAAGGCAAATGTGGGGATACTTTTCTGTCTTTGAGAACAATGCTGTATAAGACAACCGATCTCTTATAACAAACCATCTCCAGGGGCCACTGTGAGAAAGTGGCACGGGGAGGATGAGTTATGGGTCTGAAAAGCTATGAGCTTTTCACAGTGAGATTTTGATCCCAGTGTTTTTTCTCTGAACTCAGGAGGGCACCTTAATACCAAAAGTAGCCAGTTCTCATCTCCCTATGCATCTCCCTATGCATTTTATTGCATTTTTGTTGCATTTTATGGCAGTGGACTTTGATTTCAGCTCAAAACAACTCTTGTTGATCATCTTTAAATAATAATGCAGGGCATGAATTTATTTTTACTGCAATTAGTATCCTTTATAAAAAACTGAGTTGAAACTTACTTGTTTGGTTGAGAACTTAAACAGTGGGCAAGAAACATTGATTCTACAGGTCAAGACCCCAGGAGACAGACACCTTGGATCTGAGTGAGAAGTTTGTGGGTTTGGAGTTATTATTTCTCTTTCAACCATGTCCTATTCGAAAGAGGATAATAGTGCCCGGCAGATCTTTTGTTTAGTGCTTCTTATATATAGTAAAATACTGTAATTTAACAGCTTGCTGGGGGAACAAGAATTTGTTCCAGTTCCTGATTTAAATGTTTATGCTAATTGCTATTTATTGGCCCAGATGCAAATGATAGGTTGGCCAAAGTGAAATTTTATGACGAGCAAACTCCCCCCTTTTGTGCAAATTGAAAAAGTGAAACAAGAGGAGGATGAAATGAGCCGAAGATGGTCTTAATGGCTGCTTTTTAATGGGGAAGATAAAATTAAGACTGATTTACGTGGCCAACTCCCCTGTTTTCTCTTATCAGCTCATTTGGCAGGAAAAATGGAAAAGTAATTGTTCCTCTTTCAATGTGGGCCTCAAACCATTATTTATTGGCTGAAATTAATCGCTGTTTATCCTTCATTCACGTGGAAACCGCTCTATCAGCATTATGAACCCCGGCAACTCAACTAGTCCCTTGCAATTTAGTCGACAGCAAGCTCGGATCCTGATGAGGCGTGCCTTAATTTTCTGGGCTGTGGGAGTTAATGAAGACTCCTTTCTGAGGTGGACATATTTGTATTTCTACAACATTAATAACAAAGACCCACACTTTCTCTTTGGCAGCAAATAAACTTTTTCAAAAAAAAAAAAGAGGAAAAATTATTGAAAGGATGGTGCTTGGGAGAAAAACCTGTAACAGAATCATGAAGCCAATTTGTTTTTACTTTAATCACAACGAAAATGGGAAGTGATGTATAGACATTTGGGGGATTGTATGTGGACCCAAGCGCTCCCTAGAAGATCCTGCAAACTGGTAAAGGTGAGATGAAAATAGGGCAAAAACCATACATTCAAGAAGAATAACTTCTTGGTTCTTTTTCGCTTCCACTTTGCCTCTTCTCCACATTGCTTGATGCATGTAATTGACAGCCTGTGGTTTTTCTGGGGCAGAGATTCCTGGATTGCCTCCTGTTCTTCCTCAGGGAACCATCTGGAACTGACAGTCTGTCCTCCAGGCTCCTATCTTCCTCTTTCCAATCAACCAGTCAATCATCAAGCGTTTGTGCACACCTTATGTGCCCAACAGGCCTCCTCTGCCATGACTGAGATTAAACACACAGAGCCAGAGCGCCCTCCACATCGACTAGGAGCTCAGCTAAGTGTCAAGAATCAGATTCAATCTATAGAAAGCATTTGATGGGGGGTGGGGGGGAGGTTGTTACTGCTGCTTTTTCTGAGACATGCAGGGTCTATCTGTGTGTTCTTTTGGACCCCATCTCTGCCATTTTCCTGCCAAGATCCATCTTCCCACCCTTGCCTGACTGATTAGAATTCTAAGGTTTTTGATCTGGGAGAATCTGTGAGTAAATGTTTTCATGAATCCCCAGTTTCCATAGTCAAAATCTGAATTACCTTGCCATATAATAGTTTAACAGATGCCGTGAACACAGTTTCTCACTTAAAATTTTTATTTGGCTTTTGATTTTTTTTATGAATGAGAAACAAATAGCACATTCCCTTCAAATTTTAATGATTTCTTTAGGTAATTCTTTATATATGTAGCTATTACTATATGTGCAATTTTGTATCCTGTTTTTCTTTTATTCAACAAGTATTTAATGAGCACATACTATGTGTCAGACACTATTTAGGCACTCAGGGATAGAAACCAAAGGGACAAAAGACCTATGGAACCCACATTCTAGGGGACTCTTACTATTAAAAAAAATCTTGTGTCTTTAAATTGTCTGTATTCATAATTATAAATAGCTTCCTGCTGGTCCATTTATATAACTTAGTTTACTTAATTTAGTTAATAGCAAGTTACTAATTTGCTATTATAAATAATTCAGTGATGAACATCTTTATGCATTTTTCTTTTTTTCATTTTTGATGATTTCCTTAGGTAGGATGTGCAGATTTGCTGTGATCTCATTTAGGTTCTCAGCCTAACCACACATCAGAAGCACACTATTCCAAGCTTAATGAATCAGCATGTCCAGAATAGGTTCCAGGCATATTTATTTCTGATTGTCGGCCGAAGTTTAGAATAACATCTTATCACGATCATGCAATGTCACTTCAGTTTGTTTTTAATGGCATACCTACTATATTTATGTTCTATATTATAATGCTTGTTATATGTATAATCTCAAATACCTCTAGTTTGTAATATTATGGTACTATAATAAAACCATGGCTGAAGAGTTGTCCTGTTGGTGGTCCCCTTTGGTATGGATCTTATTCTGCTAGAATTCATATTTTAAATGAAATGCTACCAGAAGAATAACATACACTTTGCAAGTGAAAAGATTAAAAAAAAAAAAAAAAAAAGCTTGTGTTTATCTCAATAATTCCTAACTTTCCCTAAAAAGAATTTTCTCAGGTTATATTGCAATATTGATTTCAGAATCTATATTATGGATTTTTATATACTGATGTTGTCTTTCAACGATTTCTATAGACTTTCCATTAACACTTAACTCTATTAAAAAATAAACAAAATCATTAATCTTACTAATACACAGGATGTTAAAAAAATAAAATCATATTTCTAAGGAAGATTCCCTCTACTTGGTGAAAAAGATAATCCTTTAGATTATTTGGATTTAGGTTGGGGTAGTAATATGTTTGTGAGTGCAGAAAGGTAAAGAAGTTATTGGTTGGTGAGAGATTTGGAATGTAGTATCTCAGAATTCTTTCTTTTAGAAAAATTATACTCTGGCCTGATTTTTTTTTAAATTGAGGTACCTTACAATAAAAAAAAAGAAAAGACAAAATAATCATTTGGATTTGACATTTTAAAGTATGAATACAATTTAAAAAGAAAATCCAACTTGGAGAACCACGCAGCAATCTGACACTAAATTCAGTTTTAAGTTTCCTGGAAGCCAAGATGAAAAAGGGAAATCTATAGTTCTGTATTGTTCCAATGATATACATAAGATCATTCAGAAAAGCAATATCCAGTCTGGCAGGTTTTTATGAGATACAGCCAAAAATCTTTTGAAAGTAAAATGGATAGTGTTTTCTAAGGATCAGAATGATTTCCAAAACCTTCCAGAATTTCTATTCCATTCTGCTTAATCATTTGTTTCCACTTTATAATTTGACATTTCTTGGATTGACTTTTAAGTACCGCCGTCAATGATGAGCAGAATGAATCCTGATGGCAGCCCCACCTCTGCCTTCTGGGCACTTGAGCTTTTTAGTACAATCCGGAGAACTCTCCAGAAGGCAGATGGGTATGTTTACTCATTTCAACTTTAATAGTTTTTTTTCTAATTATATCAGTAAATTCCAGTAGACAAGGGTCAAGAATGAACTTTCTCAGTATTAAAAGTTTTCAAAGGGGGCGCCTGGGTGGCTTAGGCGGTTAAGCGTCTGCCTTCCGCTCAGGTCTTGATCGCAGGGTCCTGGGATCGAGCCCCACGAGGGGCTCCCCGCTTGGCGGGACCCTGCTTCTCACTCTCCTCCCCGCTTGTGCTCTCTCTCGCTGTCTCTGTCACTATCAAATAAATAAAATCTTTAAAAAAATAAAAGTTAAAAAAATATTTTTGTGGTTTAAATCATCAAAATTATGTAAGATTGTTCTTAGCCATTTGAAATTATTCTCGTTTGTTTTCATTGCCAGGAGTCCACTTCAGTAATTCTTCATCTTTCTAGTTGGTCCCTTAATGCAGCTGTACAAATTACTCTTTGACCTTGCTGATCAGAGTATTTTCTAGTAAAATTTTTGATAGAGAGCATACTTTGTGTTGAAATAAATTTGTAGGCCCACGATGGAGCTGCTCCTGCCCATGGCACCATGTTAGCAAACCAAAGACTTAAATAACTTTCATGTTCTTGTAAATGTGCCCCTTGATCAGAAATGCAGTAGATCCTGTCAGTCAGTCCCCAGAGGCCAAGTTAACTCTGGGCTCCCTACTTATGTCCTTGTTCCTTCTCATCCCAAACAAGGTTGTCTGTGTGGCCCCAGCCAGATATTTTCTATTTTCCTCTTCCTTGTTCTTTATTCTTTGTATAAAATCTTCCTATCTTCTGCCTCATTTTTCAGTTTTCTGGACCTGTGGGAATGGAGATTGCCTGCTTCATAAAGTGTTAAATAGTTTGTTTGGACCACCTAAATTGTTTCTTTAATCACATTTTAACACTTGGTATTATAGTTCTCAGAAGATAAGAATATTTGCCTTTTTAAAGGGAGAATTCGTGTTTTGGAAATGACAGCAACATTTACTTACGAGATATTATTATTAACAGATTATTAACCAGATTATTATTAACAGATACATATGTATCACTTACTGTGTTCTGTGTTCTAGGCACTTATGTTGTTCTAACTGCTTTAAAAATAACCTTTCCAGGGGCTCTTGGGTGGCTCAGTCGGTCTTCAACTCTTGATTTCCGCCCAGGTCATGATCTCAGGGTCATGAGATTGAGCCCTGTGTCAGGCTCCCCGCCGGGCAGGGAGCCTGCTTAAGATTCTCTCTCTCCCTCTCTCTCTGCCCCTTCCCCCCGTCATGTGCACTCTCTCTCTCAAATAAATAAATAAATAAAATAAAAATAAAAACAACCTCTCCAGCATTGCCCTTCCATACACTATAAACAAGCGTATAATCATATAATCCCATAATCCCAAATTGTGACAAGGGGTCAGAAAAGTAAACATAAGGAAATATAACTATTCAAAGTCTCTTCTGATAGAGTAACCAGAAACCCAATAGACATTTGCACTTTTCTGTGATCATCTTTAAAGCAGATCTCAACAACAATTTACCTTACTTTTGAGCCTACCGAAAGGTGAAGATTCATCATTTTTTCAACCTCACTGCACAGCACAATGTCTGGTGTATTATAGAGGCTCCAAAATATTTATCAAGTGAATTAATATGTAAATAGTAGAGTGTGAAGCAACCAAGAACACAATCTTTCATACAGATCAGTGGAATGAACTGAGAATCTACAAATAAACTCTTAAATTTATGGTCAATTGATTTTCAACGAACTGGGAACAACTCAGTATGCATCAATTGGTGCATGGATAAAAAACATCTGGTCTGTCCAAACAATGGAATATTATTTAGCAATAAAAACGAGTGAACTACTGATACATGTTACAACATGGATGAACCCAAAAAGCATGCTAAGCAAAAGAAGCCCCAGACAAAGACCACTTACTGTATGATTCCATTTGTATGAAATATCCCAAAAAACGCAACTCTAGCTGAAAGTAGATTAGCAGTTGCGTGGGACTCAGGGTAGGAATGGAGAATGGCTGAAAATGGACATGGACAATCTCTTGGAAATGATAGACAAACATGTTCTAAAATTTTACTGTGAAGATGGCTGCACAATTCTGTAAACTTACTAAACATTATTTAATTGTCCATTGAAATGGGTGATTTATATTCAATAAACCTATTCTAACAAGTAAAAGAAGACTATCTTCAGAATGCTGACTCAAGTTTCACACATTCTCTCATAACTCAGATTCTGTCCTCATTCTATTAATGCAGCCACTATTGTTGATGCTTTTCCACTTGACTTGAATTTATCACTATCTACTCATTTATTTAAGAAATAGCAAGGGCGCCTGGCTGGCTCAGTTGGTTAAGCATCTGCCTTTGGCTCAGGTCATGATCCCAGGCTCTGATCCCAGAGACTGAGCCACCCAAGCGCCCCTGGAAAGGTTATTTTTAAAGCAGTTAGAACAACATAAGTGCCTAGAACTGGAGCCACAAGTAAATGGGCTCCTTGCTCAGCGGGGAGTCTGCTTCTCCTTTTCCCTCTGCTGCTCCCCCTGCTTGTGCTCTCTCTCTCTCTGTCAAATCAATCAATCAATCAATCAATCAATCAATCTTAAGAAAAAAAGAACGAACTAGTGAGCATCTAATATCTGCCAGGCCGTGATCTGGATACGGGAGACAGGGCTCTGCTACTAACTTATAATAGGTCTTCTGGTTGGTCTCTGGTTAGAGAAGTTCCCCTCTCTAACTCACTTTCTTCGTCTGTGAAATGGGAATTCTAATCTCTGATTTGCTTACCACGTGGAGTTCTTTAAAGAGTCCAGTGAGATGAGTTTTGTGAAAATCTTTAAATTGTAAGCCGTATTACAAATTTAAGGTCAAAATAAGGTCTGTATGTATTCAAATGTAATGTTTTGACAAATCTGGCCCTTCATCCCTTCAATATGTGCTAATATTTAGTAATGGTGCTGAAGGCTGTATAATGGAATGTTTTATCAGAGAAGTCAAGGTTACCCTTCAAAGCAGTTATAGAATTATCTTCTCCTAACTAAATATAGTTAACCTTAACAAACAAAAGGACTTCTCGATGAGCCAAATGAAATGGCCTTTATATTTGAGGTACTCACTTAGAAAATAATAAAGGAAGCAATTTGCTCAATTTGCAGTTTTTCCTTCGTAGAACTTTGCGTTTAAATTGCTTGCAGGGAAAGATCTTTTTACATGATACATATTTAGGAAAAGAAAACATCTTAAAAAAATAAAAGGTGAATGTTTTATTGGTGAGAGGAGATTTGTATAGTTTCACGGTTTACCTCTGAGGTTTATTTAATCTTCTGGAGTTTAAAAATTGTTGTCCCAGACACACCTTTTCTCTCTCTTGATTCCTTTATTTAACCTTTGAATTTAGTAAAAAGTTGTCTCATTTTTATTATAGTTATAAAGATTAAAGCTGACCTTTACCTTTTCCTTTTTTAAATTCAAAACTGTGGTCACTTTCCCTTTTTAATAGGAGACAGGTATATAAAATTGATCCACCTACAGATGATGTAGGAATTTGAGAGTCTCACAGAGGTTAGTCTCTATTAATTAGTTATAAGGTGCATTAATTACACTCTAAATGATAATTAGCCTTTTCTCTGATCTATTGCTGGTTTTCTCATTGGTTTCACACTTTCTGTAAATGAAGATTTAAGCTTGAAACCTTGCTTTAGAAACTAACTTTATTAGTACAATTTCATACATTGCTCAGGAGTTTTGAAAGTGCTTGATAAGTTATGCAAATGTTTTATACAACTGTAAGTTAATAACAGTATTATTATATATTCAGTTCTGTTGTTTGATGATTTCTCTCCAAGCAGCTTCCTCTCTGAGAAGCCACCAGCTTTGCATCTGTGGTCATTATTCCTCCTGTCTCCTAACTTCTTGTCCTTGAAATTCTCTCCGCTCTCTCTTGCCTTTCTGATAACCATCTTTGTCCAGACCCGTCTCTGGTTTGAAAATGTGGGTGTCCTCCATATTCCATCCTCGGCTTGGGTTTTGTTGTTTCTTTTTCCCACCTATCCTTTATCCTTCAGTGATCTTTTTCATGTCCTGACAACGTCTCTTGAATTATTTTATTTTATATGTAATCCATTCTCTTTATTTATCAGTTCACGAGGCTTTCAGGCATCACTGGCTTGTAAGTGGACCCCAAACCTATAATCTACAGTTCTAACCTCTCTTCAAATACTAAGCTCATGCTTCCACTGGCTGCCCAGGAACACATTTGGATATGTTCTGAAATGTTCCATCTAATTTCACTTCCTCCCCAACTGAGGGCTTTCTTTTCATAGTCCCATTTCTATTCCGCATCTTAATCTCAGTGCCCAGGAGTGACCTGGGACCCCTTCTTTTCCTTCACACTTTATATCCACTCTGTCTCCCACTTCTACGAGTTCAGCTGCTAAAATACCACTTGCTCTATATGCTAGAAAGCCCGCGTGCATCTTGAAAACCCTTATTAATATTTGCCTGGACTTGTAGCAGTCAGCTAATTGTCATCCCCTTTGTAAAATCCAAATTTCATAAACTGATATTCTAATCTCATTCATGATTGAGCTTCGGCATATTTTCCAGGCTTCTTTCCTATTAATTTTCTATGGTCCAGCCAAACGTAACTATTCATCTTTTTAAAAAAGATCCCAAGATTTACATTTCTCTGTTTACCTACTTACCTGTATCTTTAGTGTGCTCACCCCTCCTTTAATCTGTTGAAATACCATTCTTCAAGTTTCAACTCAAACACCACCATCTCCATGAAACCAGTATTAGGTCCTCGCACTCTGAATTCCTACAGAAATGTATACATTTTCAATGGTTTTCATAACATATAGCCTGATATGATGGCTCTGTATGCATGTCATCTCCTTCATCGCCTTCGGGGCCGAGTCTCTCACCAGCTGGCTCAGCGCTTTGCACATGATAGGCACACAGTACGCTACTGTTGAATAACTGGGACTCTTACCATGTAATTGGGTCTTGATGTTGTGATTACCTTAAGGCATCAGTCAACAGGCCAACTTCAGGGAACCCTCCCACTGGATTTCCTGATCATCCCTTCCTAAAGATGAAAGTCCAAGTACTCAATAATAGTGCTTAACATTTTCCTACACCATGTACATTGCAGAGAGAAAAAAGAAACAGCCCTCTAGGGAATTTTGAAATGTCCTTGAAGGGTGTGAAATTAAATAGGTATCTCCAGGGTTTTAAAAATTGTCTTCTGATATATGAAAAATGCCCACGTGGATTAAAAATCCATCATTCAGTGGGTACTAATGGGAGCAAAACCTGTGAAGGTAAAGCACCTCACATAGCCCCACGTAAGGCTGCAAGAGCCTTCATGGCAAAATGTTACTCCACCTTAAGACCTGAAGCAAATAAACTTTAGTGAGAACACTTACATAAAGACGTTCACCCATTATCTCCCCTCTATACAAGGACAGGAAATATTTCAGGGTCTCTCTTTGAGTCTGGTGGTTTCATTTATCCTGAAGTGCTCATACATTTACCTGTTAAATATTGCTCCATTTTAGAATATTAAAAATAATATCATTTTTGGCTTTTAGAGTGATGTGGTCAATTGCACCTATTATGGAGGAGATCAGATGTTATTTAAAAACTGCAGCAAGAAGGTAGGCATGATACACACCCTGAGTATTGGAATACACCAAATGGAAACAACAATTATACTACAGCCCAATTTACTAAGGAAAAACTAGCAATTACTTAGGCAAAACTAAGGCAGTAGTTGTTTTCCAATTATGATATTCAAATAACTGGACTTGAAATATTTTGAGTTTTTAGGATTGACTCTTCAAGTTCCTAGTCTTGCTTATATAAATCTAGATATGACAGCAGAGGTTAAACCAACTTACATTTCTGCACATGAAACCTCAAGTTGGCTATCACCTCCAAGACTTGCTGCCAATTACTTTAACTCTCACCCCAGTATGATTCCTAAGGTATAATACTAACAAATTCTTTATCTTGCACATTTATTGTTGGAAAATGATTTCCCATATGTGAAAGGCAATTAGGTAGTCCTAGAGTACATGATTTAAATATGTTGATTGCAGAATTTTTTTTTAACAGTTTGTGATATGATTCACATCCCGTGCAACTCATTCATTTAAAGTGTGCAACCCAATGGATTTTAGTATATTCACGGATATATGCAACCAACACCACAGTCTATTATAAAGTATTTTCATCATCTCAAAAAGAAACCGGCGGCACCCTTTGGCCATCATTCCTCCACTCACTACTCCCATCTCTTCCATAGCCTTAAGCAACCACTAATTTACAGTCTGTTTCTATGTATTTACCTATTCTGGACTTTTATATGCATGAAATCATAGAAAATACGATCTCTTGTGACTGGCTTCTTAAACTTAGCATAATGTTTTCACAGTTCATCCATGTTGTAGCATGTATCAGGACATTCATTCCTTTTTGTGGGTTAATAATATTCAGTTGTATGGATGTACTAGATTTTCTTTATTGATTCGTGTGGATGGACATTTGGGTTATTTCCACCTTTTGGCTATTATGAATAATACCCACCTAAACAGTCAGGTACAAGTTTTTGTGTGGATATATGTTTTCCTTTCTCTTGAGTATATACCTAGGAATAGAATTATCAGATCATCTGGTGACTCTGTGTTTAATCATTTGAGGAATTACCAGACTGCTTTCCAAATCAGCTGTACCATTTGACATTCCCATCAGCAGTACATGAGGGTTATGGTTTCTACTCATTCTTACCAAAACTTGTCATTGACTTTTTTTATTCTAGCCATCTTAGTGGGTGGGAAGTGATATTTCATTCTGATTTTGATTCTCCAACTCTCCAGACACAAACTGATGGGCTACAATCAGTTCAGCTCTGACACTATGTACCTAGAGCTAGTATAGACCCCACTTGGCTAAGGATTCAGTCCCATGATTCTGCTCCCACTTCAGACACCCAGTAGCGAGTCCCAGATTGTCACTTGTACATCTAATCAACTGGCTATAAATCAGAGGTTTCTACAACCTCCTCTTCCATTTCAGTAATTTGCTAGAAAATGGCCTATAAAACTCTTTAAAAAAGAAAGCACTTTACCTACTATTACCAGTTTATTATAAAGGATATCATAAAGGATACAAATGAACGTCCAGAGGAGGAGGTACATAGGATGAGGTCTGGAAAGGTCTCAATCACAGGAGCTTCTATCCTATGGAGTTGGGATACATTTTCTTCCCGTCACATGGATGTGTTTATCAACCCTAAAGCTCTTCGAAACCTGTTGTCTAGGCTTTTTAAGAGAGTTCATCATGTAGGCATGATTACTTATTAACTCTGTCTCCAGATTCCCTCCCCTCCCTAGAGGTTGGGGATGAGGCTGAAAGTTCCAAGCTTCTAGTCAAGGTTTGGTCTTTTTGGTGACCAGCCTGCATCCTGAAGCTATCTAGGGACCCACTGAGATTTGCCTCACTAAAACAAAAGACACTCCTAAATTCCAAGTATTTCAGAAACTCTTGTGCCAGGAATTGGGGACAAATACCAAAAATATATATTTTATTATATCACAATATTTCTGATATTGAGCATCTTTTCGTGTGCTTACTGTCTGTTCGTATATATTCCTTGGAGAAATGTCTGTTCAGATCCTTTGTCCATTTTTAAATTGAGTTGTCTTTTTATTATTAGTTATAAGTGTCCTTTTATATTCTATTTACCAGTCAATTAATGCATTTATGAATTGAAAATATTTTCTCACATTCTGTCTTTTCAGTTTCTTGATGGTGTCCCTTGAAATCAAAGCTTTTAATCTTCATGAAATGCAATATATCCATTTTTTTCTTTGTTCTTTGTTCTTTTTCTTTTATCTTTCTCATGGTTTTAGAGTCATTTCTAAGAATCCTTTGACAAATCTAAGATAATGAAGATTTAACCCAATGTTTTCTTCTAAGAGTTTTATAGTTTTTGCTCTTATATTTAGGTCTTTGATCCATTTTGAGTTAGTTTTGTATATGATATGCAGTAAGGGTCCAATTTCATTCTTTTGTATATGGCTATCCTGTTGTCTTAGCACTATATGTTTGTTTTTTTAAAGTTGAAGATCTCATTGACGTTATTAAGAGACTCATGAATTGGGCAGCATCCCATCTAGCAAGTAGAGGGGAACAACTCAGTAATATTTGTTGAAAAAACTTTTCCCCCCACTGAATGGTCTCTGTACCCTTATTGAAAATCTTAAAATTAAGTTGTTAATTTCTTCAAAGATGTCAGCTGGGATTTAGATAGAGATGGTGTTGAATCTGTAGATCAGTTTGTGGAATATGGCCATCTTAACAATGTTAAGCCTTCTAATCCATGAATATGGAATGTTTTTCCATTTATTTGGCCTCCTTCAGTTATTTTTAACAATGCTTTGTAGTCTTCAGAATACAAGTTAAGTTTTGCACTTCTTTTATTAAATTTATTCATAAGTTTTTTATTCTTTCTAAAGCTATTGTGAATGAAATTCTTTTCTTAGTTGTATTTGCAGATTGTTTATTGCAAATGAACTAGAATACAATTGACTTTTGTGTATTGCATTGTATTGTATCCTGCAACCTTTGTATCCTGAACTCATTTATTAGTTTTAATAGTGCACATCACCTGTGGATAGAGATAAATTTACTTCTTCTTTTCCAATCTGTATTCCTTTTAATTCTTTTTCTTGCCTAATTACCCTAGCTAGAATCTCAAGTACAAATGTTGAATAGAAGTGGCAAGAGTAGATATTCTTGTTTTGTTCCTGATCTAAAGAATCTAGTCTTTCATCATTACATATAATGTTAGCTATGGGTTTTTTGTAGATGTCCCTAGTCTGTGGAGTGTTTTTATCATGAAAAAGTGTTGGATTGTGTTAAATGCTTTTCTCTGTCTATTGAGATGACTGCATGGTTTTGATTTTTATTCTACTGATATGATGTTTTATGTTAATTGATTCTCGGATGTTAAACCAACTTTTTATTCCTGGGATAAATCCCACTTGGTCATGGTGCATAATTCTTTTTATATATTGCTGGATATACTATAGACTTTTAAATGGGCTTTATCCACCGTTTGAGTAAAAAAGCCCATTTGGCAATTTGCTGTCACCTGGTAGATGCTCTATACATATATGTAGACTAACTAATTGATTGCTCTGTGTTTTGTAATTGGGTCTTGAGTCAAGCAAGCAATTCATATGTCATGTCTGACATCTTGAACACGTTCATTAGACTTCCATATAGACAGCATCAGACACCAGTAGGCTGGAAAAGCAAACTTAGAAAAAAGGGGAGCAAAGTAAATATGCCATTATTGGAGAGGAAAAAAATTTCTTTCTACCCTTCTAGGTTCTTTGA
Organism: Halichoerus grypus; assembly: GCF_964656455.1. Taxonomy (NCBI): domain Eukaryota; kingdom Metazoa; phylum Chordata; class Mammalia; order Carnivora; family Phocidae; genus Halichoerus; species Halichoerus grypus. The sequence continues at coordinate 142,415,980 of NC_135718.1, read as the reverse complement.
TTAGTTCTTATGTTGATTATCAAATTAACATAAACAATTAACAATAAAAAAAACAAATTTAATTATGTTCATACAGGCATCCCATAAGATGAATATGAGATCCAAGCGTAAGCCAGGCAATTGAGGCTTATATGCCATCTTGAGCTAAGAAAAGGGATAGGGGCTTAGGGTTTCAAAGGGGAGGAGGGTGATTCACAGGACAATATGAAGAGCAGATGTTTGGTAATTAGATGTTTGTCCGGACATACAGATAGGTCATTTAGATTAAAAAAAGTTATCTCTTGGTAATAGCTCTCTTTCTGGGCCAGGCCCCCTATCTAGATTCTTTTAGGTAGTTTAAGAGAGAATTAAAAGTTTTTCTTGAGTCTGCTGGGTCTTGATTGCCTTCAGCTCAAAATAGTCCACATGCCAAAGTGGCACATTTTGAGAAAACTTATTCTAAACCCTTTCATCATGTTCAGAAAACACAGCCCCAAACCTCTTGGGGAGTAGTTTTATTGTGAACTGGATTGAAAGGGAAATAGAGAAACATGAAGCACCAATGTTAAGGAAGGTGCATATATTTTTTATAAAAAAAGTCTTTTGTGAAAATCTTTACCTCTTTCCCTGGGAGCTGCTTTGCTTTACTTGGTCAGAGCTACTCTGCCTTTAATTGCTTCCCACCAAATGGATCAGCCAAGTTATTATTCACTTATTCAACAAGCAATTATTGTATGCTTTCTGTATGCCAAACATTTCTGATATGCAGACATTCTGATTATAGCGACTGGCAAGTAAATTAGCAGTGAGGTATGGTAAGTGTTAGGACCAAGACCTGTACAGACAATACGGGAACTCAGAGAAGGGCATCTAGCAGGCACCTTCCTTAACATTGGTGCTTCATGTTTCTCTATTTCCCTTTCAATCCAGTTCACAATAAAACTACTCCCCAAGAGGTTTGGGGCTGTGTTTTCTGAACATGATGAAAGGGTTTAGAATAAGTTTTCTCAAAATGTGCCACTTTGGCATGTGGACTTTTTTTATAATAATAGCAACTGTGATCAAATAGATTTTGATGTATTTGGCTTTAGCAGAAGTGTAATTTACCCCTCTGTCAGATTTCTTAGATAACACAAACTATGCCACTTTATACTCCAAAGGCCAAGCTGCCATGCTCACATGCTTTTCCTCTTTCATTTCTAGAAAAAAAACCCAATAATCAACTCCCATCTCCCCCTCAAAAAGCAGTTTTTCTAAGATTAAAACATACACACACAGATCAAGATTAAAGGATGTTTATACCTTCAGTTGGTTAATGAGATTGTCCCAATTCTAAGACAACTTCAATAACAGATTTCCCAGAATTAAAAAAATTCTATGTAAATATAAAAATTGATTGCACACTGGATCTTAATTTTGAGAACATTAAAATGTGTATTTAAAAAACTAAGACATGTAGTCTGTTTTCACTTTTCAGTTCATGACATCCCACTAGAAAATCAAAGCTTTTAAAACATGTGTTTAATGTATGTTTTTCACTATGTCATATAAAGACGACAATGAGGTACTTTAATGATAATACTGATGACCACAGTACTCTAAATCTCACTTGGATACTTATCCAACAGGGCTTAACTTGTGGGTAAATAGATGTCTGATTATATCTATGCAAACTCATACCATTTATTCTTGTCTTTCAGATAACAAGGGCTTCCCAGCTTTGTGTGGTTTCAAAGGAGAGCCTTTTGGTCTTTTGAGCACAACAACCAGCAGACAGAAATTAGAACAACAGCATTTAAATTCCTGGGGAAAAGGGTCAAGAAAAAATAGCATCTGGCTTCAATGTGGTTTTCCCTGGCTGGAGTTCTTGGTTCTCAGTTTTCTTGGTTTCACAGTTGATGATTTTTTTTATTTAGGAAACTCAGTAGATGGGGAAAATGTTTATCCTGTAAATGTATTGCTCAGCTTAGGGAACAGGGAGAATCCATCTGGGCTTAGCAATACGTATAAGATATTTTCAATTCACCCAATGACTTAATAGCCTAAAACCTAAGGTAGGAGACCTTTTGAGTTTAAGGTCTCCAAAAGTCCAGTGAAATTTTCAGAAGTATCCACTCTTATCCCCCCACATCGGATGCAAGAGATGTTCTAGTTAATCTTCTTTAAGGTCTTATTCACTTAATGGAAATGCTTAGCTGCATAATTGCTTTGAGCCTATTGCTATTCGAAATGGAAAATATAATAATCTAATGGTATTGTCTCTATAAGCGAATGAGAATTTCAGGAGTGGCTGTTGGTGCCACCCATGTGATCCAGAGAGGTTAATGCAGTTAAAGTTATTTCACAGTCCATTAAGGAGCTTACGGTGACCTCACGACCTTTGCGCCAACAACACGGAATCCATTATCATCACAATGGAGGAGCTGTGGGTTTGGCTGACTTGACAATGGGCCCGGGAAATCCCAAGTTAGTACTTAGTTTAAAAAAATGCACTTTTCTTTCTGCTTCTTGGGTATGGCTATTAATATGCCCTCCTATAATTTGTAACATTAACATTGCTGAAGGTACAGAAAAGGACATTGAAATGAAGATGTCAAAACTGCTGACTTAGTTCAGTGCATGATAATATTGCCTATGCATTGAAGTAGTAGATATCTAACAGGAAAATCAAGATGAAGAAAGTCAAGGAACTCCGTTAAATTAATGATAAATTATCACCGGTTATGAAATTCACTTAGGCAAATAATAGCTTTCCTCCATTTTTAATGTTACATTCTGAGATTTAATATATGATTTAAAGAGAAACAAACACTTTAACTTATGAATAAGAATGTCTTAAGAGTAATTAATTAAAACTGCATTAAAATGTTTATTTCATCAAAATCCAAATTTCAGAGAAATAAGACACACCGTATATTCTCAGGAACATCTCACTGACAAACAATGTCATGCTATGGACATCAAACGTTTCTCTTTCTTCTATATGCAATTTGGTAAAGACTTCCCTGTCACTCACACTTAAAAACAGATGTAAGGTATGGGGTTAAAAAGTAAAGATTTTATCAAAATACTGGTTAGATATGAAAGTGTTAATGAACAATTGTGTCCTCTAAAATGAACTTGACTGCACAACAGTCTCCTTTGGAGAAATAACAAGCATGGAATTTAAAATTAGATTTTGCGGTACTTTGTATTAATACAAAAGAGATGCTAGATCAAATAATCCCCATGCCCCCCCCACACAAAAAGTTAAACAAGATTGTTTATAGATAGAAAGTTTAAATTGTAAACATAGGCTATAAAAGCATCATTTATACTCCCAGAACTCAGAGGAAGCATTTTAAAATAATTTAAGGAAAGCACTGAAAGGTATTTAAAGAGTCCAGCAGTACATTTCAAAGATAGTTATTGCAGATGGTAGTTAACACATCTTACCTCATTTAAACACAATAAGGTTTCAGCACTTATTATAGCTCCAAATGCCTGTAATATAATCACACTAAAACGAAAGCCGAGATCTCGAGTTAATTTTCAGGAACACATCATGATGATGTCTTTTTATGGTTTGCTATCTGAGAAAATAATTGAAAAAAAAAAAGTATCACCTACCTCTGATGATTCAAAAGAAAATAACATGATCAAACAGCCTTTCCTAAACATAGCTCAACTTGAAACCCATCTTATTTAATTATTACAAGAATATATTAAATTTAGTGCTTGAAACTGGTGCTAAAAATCTGTTTCAGAATATTTAGAACTAAAAGGAAAGTATCTGACAGTAATAGGTTTATGTCAACTTTGAGTAAATGTAACTCACAAATAATACCATAGTAAGTATTTAATCATCAATTATTAAAGAAGTTTTATAGAAACTGCTGTCACTAAGCATTAAAGCTGCACGGATGTTATTCTTACAAAAAGATTTAACAGTATTCAGCTTCTGATTTTTATGTTATTTTTTTCAATTCTTGAATAACAAAACCAGCTAGGACCTTGTTTTGAAAAGTCATTAAATTTGATTCTGTAACTCATTATATAATTTACAAAGCAAAAATGGCTAGATAATGGACTTTAATCATCTACTCTAATTTATTAACCAACCGGAAATGTTTTGCAAGATGTTTACAGTCATTGGAAGATGCATTTTTACTTAGGAAATTTTAAGAGGTAAGTTTTTATTTATTTTTTTCCTCAGCAAATATTTGTTTCAATTTCATTTCCATTGTAATACATCTCCTGGTAAGCTTGTTATTCCTTAAGCGAGCCAGAATTCCAGACAAGAAGAGCACAGAATGAAAACTTGGCAAATAGAAAAGCAATCACAATAAATGGATTGAGAAGAGTATATATTTTAAAGCGAAGAGATAACAAAGTAATCGTAGGTCAGAATTTTACATGAACAAACTATGTCTAATTTCGATGCAGTCTTAAGATATGATATGTAAACGATTCTCCACAACTTGCAAAGTACATTAAAAAATCGTCTTAACTCCATTAAGACGTACAATGTACCTGACCAAAAATTGATGTAATCATTAGGGTTAACTTTCTCATATTGTTATTGATATTATTATTATTTTTACTAAATCAGTCTCAGCAGAAACGGAAGAGTCAAACACTGCTGTTGTTTTTAACTTCTCTTAGAGTGATACCGGTTCTGATGCTTCTGTGTTCCCAGCGCTTTGTCTGAAAGGAGGAAGCACCTCCATCAGGAAATCTCTCCCTATCGGAGTAAGAATTAATCATGGAAAAGAAAAAAAAAAATCTCAGAACTCTGTCAAAATATAACACAAGTCCCTCGGGGAAGGAATGTGTCACAGAGCTTATTTGCTATGTAAAGATGCCTCTCTTTTGACTGAAAAGAAAGTTATCGCTCAGAGGCTTGGCATAAAGCGTGAACGTGGAAAGGCGGCTCCAGAGTGAGTCTCAGACTTCAGTAGCCAAAAATAAACTGGTTCTTGGCTGAAAGACATAAGTGCAATTGTGAAATTGATATCCCTCCTTGGCCGAGTCCCAGACAATATGTTGCCTTTCGGGGGCTGATCAGCGTGATTGATGTGACCTGTGAAATCCAGGGGGGCTCTCCCCTTTAATCAAACCCACCGCCCTCGACAGAGAAGCAGCTGTGGACTAACAAGTTCTTCAAGTGTTCTCCCTCCAGGTCCCCTTAGAAATCTGACAGCCCAGAAGGAGAAAAAGGGGGCAAAAGAGCCACAAAACCAACTCCGCCCTGGAAAAGCAAGGGAGAGAAAAGAGAGAAAAGACGAGCCTATGGATTGGGACATAAGATGGCAGCAACTGAACAGTGTATTGCCTTTCAAAGAGAAATTCAGACTTCACTTTTAATGTCAAAACAAACTTACTAAAGACAGGCTGCTACGGTTTTTTTTTTTTTTTTTCTTCTTCTAAAAATATGGATTTTTTTTTTTTCTGGTTTTCCCTAATAGTGATGATCCGTGGCTTAGAGACAACATTCTTGTTTTTTTCCATTTCCTCTTCGGTTTCCATGTTTGCATCATAGATTGTAGAGTTGTGGTAATCTGTCCCCAAAATAACATGTGAAGATCAAGTCAGAGGGAGAAAGATGACTTGAAATCTTCCAGGGAACAGCATTAAGCTTGCAGCCACGCTGTGGGTGTCAGGCTGGTGAATCCTAACACCAGCCTCCTAATCTCAGGATCATTAACCTATCACTTGTTCCGACTCTCCTCGGCTGCTATCAGGGAAGGAATAGGACGATCACTTTGGAGGTTTTGCATTTCCTATGGCAAATGTTTCTAAACTGATGACAAATTGGCACTGCTCCTTCCTTCTACAGCAATCAGGATGACTCAGATTGATTTTAGCTTAAAAGATCAACACCGGGGTATAATTTACTTTACAGGGTTTCTTTTAACGCTGAAAGGCTTCCCAATTGGTTAACCTTACCACACTCTCCTGCATTGTTGTCCTATTTGCAAAAAAACATTCTGGTGCCAGATTGTCAGCTAATTATGTCACAAGCAATCAGCTAACAAAGCATAGCCATTCTCGCCTGGAGAATGAGCCTTGTTTCAAAGCAACTCCGAGGGAAAAAAAAAATAGGCCCCTTTCATGAAGGAAATCTGGAGTGAGGGTTTTATTTAACTCTACCTTCCATTTGGGCACCGCTGCTGTAGGGACATTGTATTGCTGGTAATTTCTTAAGCAGCGGCATGGGGGCGAGTCTTGGAGCTTCGCGGAGCCTGTGGTTCATCTATACGTACCTGGGAAGACATGCGAGTATTTGATAAACCTCTGTGATGTCAATCTTCAAAATGAACTCTAGGAAGTTATCTCCCTCCAAAAGACCTTTTCTGGCTTTGTCTCATTGAACGGTACCTCAGTTTCCTTCTGTAAAGACTAAATCTGGAGCAAGACTATTGGAGCAAGTGAATTTTCAATCCTTTCTTTTATTGGAGATGAGATTGAGCGAAGACAAGCAAACCAAGAGAAACTCAGATATCGTTGATGGTAGAAGAGTGAATTTGTGATAGGAGAAGCATGGAGTTGTTTCCATCTGGAAACTTCTGGATGTTTTCAGTGGTAGGTGCCTAGCAGAGAGCCTGATGGAGTTTTGGCACTCAAGAAAGACTGCTTTCCCCTTTTATGTAGGCAAACTAAAATTAGTTCTCAGTTTTGGAGTCCATGCACATTTGGAGGTAGAGAGAGTTAGCTAAGTGATATGGCAATAAAGAGCCTGCTTGGATAAAAAGCTGTGCTAAGAATAAATGAGTTACATTGGTTACCCGTTCTTTCATTCATCTTTTAAGGCTTTCATGTTATTTATCACCTGCTTAATATAGTAACCATAATTTAATGATCACTAGATCTTAAAATTCTACTCAGGAGCAAGAACTAACACACAAGAAAAAACTGCATAGAACATTACAATACACAATTAAGTAATACATTTTGTGGCATAAATAATGAATGCAATAGGAATTCAGAAAATAGAAAAATTTGCTAATGGTCTCAGGGTTCTTGGGTTGTTTCTCAGAGTTGTGAGGGCAAGACGAGCTTCTGGGTTCTTGGTTATTAGCAGACAGGAAAGCAGTCTCTCAGAATGCTGATTATCCTGATACTTAGCTCTCACAATGAACATTAAAAACTTTAAATCCTGAAAAATTAGGATTAGGATCAAACTAAAACTAAAGTTTTAAGTGCCATGATCAGCAGAATCCCAGGGATTGAAGGTATTTTTTTTTTTCCTGTTCCTCCAATGGGTGCTACTTACTAGAGGGGCTCCATTTACTATTCTCATGGATTTCTTTAATTATATGGACTTGGATAGAAATATTTTCAAGGTGAGTCATTTAAAAATGCCAAACTGCTAAGGGTATTAATGAGATCTTCACTGAAAATAGAGACAGAGAGAGAGAGAGAGGAAAAAAAAAAAAGTGTTTGGAACATACACTTGCAGTAAGATACGCATTTGCATTTGCAGTAATATATGCTGTATTTTCATCAAGTGTAACCACAGCAAACACCTTCATCCAAAGAGTTTTTCACTTTAAAATAGATGCTTCTGGGGAAATAAAATCTTAGCTTGAGAAATGAGTGGATATGCAGGAATCTTGCAGAAAAGGATGTGATTTCACTCTGTTTCACAAGTTGAGTCTAATTTGGCTCTGCAGCATCTTTACAAGATCATATCTTGAAAGGACAAATAGAAGAAACCAAAGAAAGAATTCACTAACCCTCTCATACTGACAATGATCAGAACTTAGTGTCAAGGTCTTTAACTGAACTGGATAAACTAAAATAATAGGTAATTCTTAGGAAAGTCACAGAAACATAAAGCGGTATTAAAATTAAGACACATGGCAAAAACTTTAGAAGTTTGGGTTTTCCAGCTTGGTGACATGAAAGCCAAGAAATGATTTGTGATTAATATTCTAGTATGTCAAAAGTTCTGAGAGATTAAAGAGGGTATCATTGGGTTGGTTCAATTTCCACCAAGATGGGAGAAAAAGGGGACAAGTCGAAAGTGAATGGACAGGATTGAAGTTAGAAACCCTGAAGACAGCCTGGTCAGGGAAGGATTTTGTTAGACTGAAATTTGTGCCTAGAAAAGGTCTGATATTATTCTTCCGTGGAGATCTTGGAAAATAGAGTCAAAGGAAGAAGTGACTAAAAATGTCCTTTGAAAACAAGAATATTATGAAGTCAGTCTACATTTTTCCAGTGAAAGAATATCAACTGGAAAGGACTATTTGATTTTTGTTGCTTGACTCGTGAGTTCAGTTTAACATTTTTTGTTTATAAATTTCACCCTCTGTGATAAATTTTCCTCAGAGCCCCTCACCCAGCCCGCCAATTAAAATAGTCAACAGAGTCACGAGGGCTATACACAGACCTTCTTGTGCTTGTTAGATCTGGAGTGGGGACAGAGGGGTCTTTGGCAAGTCATCATCTTCATGGAGTTCTTAGGTTTGATATCTGGGACTTCTAGGACTTTGGAAGATATTAAAGTGGTATAATTATTCCTAGTTAACATTACTTTGGGGATTTTCTGTGCATTATAGAGTTTTGTTCTTGCATTTGTTCTCTTTTGATAACAGAAAGGGAAAAAGGAAAGATTATCTAAGGTGGTAGGTCATAACTGTATCTAGTTAGAGGCTGGAAATCTTTAAAGAAAAAAATTATCAAAATGATACAAACTGCATATGATAAGACTGTATTTTAGGGTCTCTTTATTTGAGAAGTACATAGAGAACAATACATGATTGCATGTATACAATACATACACTTTGGAATGGATTTTTTAGAGTTTTAGTGATCACACAATATTTATATACACATGTTGAACAAGTGTTTACGTCTTCACCTTGGAGGCAATGCTTGGTGCTAATGGACTGGTAGAAACTCCCTGGGGTCCCAACAAGGACTCCCTGTTCTTGGGTTAGGAATCCCTTCTAAAGAAATTAACAACTGTCCTGTTAGTCATCTTTCCTTCCAGAATGCAACATTATCATGAATGGCTAAGAAAATCTGCTTTTAGGGTGAGCTCAACTTTGAAATAACTGTGATCAGAGATGACGTGGAGCACAGAGAAAATATGCTACAAACAGTGACCAATTTCATAGTTAACTTGAATCCATTTTAACCATTTGGGGAACATTGATTTATTTAGCCACTAAAGTTTAGAGATGAAAGATACCTGCCTCTGAAGTCACCTAATTTATGTTTTTTCAAGATGTCTTTTTAAAAAAACAGCACCTTATTTATTGTCTACATTCTACATTAACATTTAAAAAGTCTTCAATCCGCCCCTGTCAGGCAGACCTATTAGGAAGTGAGTAAATTTAATAAACACACAAGTGCACTAAGTAAGCGTCACCTAATTTGCATGTCTGTGCAGGTAGGAGTCTGTCCCTGTGGGCAAAGTGCTGGCTGCTCTGGGTTTGTGTGGGTCTGTGAGTGAGGCCCTTGGAAAATACGTCTCTATCAAAATTGCAAACTTAGGGCTGGACGAGAGTTTCGGGAGCCATCCTGGGTATCCTCAGGCACACTACATTTAAACCATCCCAGAGGGAGGCGTTAGTCTGCTGGTGAAAAACCATTAGACAAGATTAAACCTCTAAAGAGAGTTAGAAATGAATGACACATGGATGGGGGGAAATGTATATGGTGTGGATTTCTTTTTAATTTCTTATTTTCAGTCTGATAAGAGGGAGCCAAACCACAACTTCATTCTGGAATACTCATTATCCTAAAAACTAGTTTGAAAGCCCATTTGCTGCAGAATGAAATATCTAAATCAGTTAGCTGCTGTCTTTGCTTTCAACTGCAATAAATATTTGCATTATATATCATGCAAACTATGATACCAAACAGGACCTCAGTATTGGGAAGAATAAGCAGGGCTGGGGGTTGTATGTGATATGGATCCTCTATATTCTTTGTACTAGACCCACTGAGATCCTATCAGCTTTGGGGGGAAAAAAGGCATAATCCTCTAGAAGTCAAGTGTATAATTGAGTTCTAAACTTTCTCTATTTCCATAGCTTGTGACAAAGTGAAATCTAACCAGAGAACTTTGTTTTCTTCATGTCAATAAAGAAATAAATCATAAGGTGCAGATTTTTGTGTCGTTTTGTTTTTTCAACCTAGGTAGCCTCTGTGTAAGAAAAAAAAAAATCCTAGCTCTGGCTCCGAGTCTGTGGGTGATGGCAGAAGCTATCTTTAATCTTCTGAGCAGTTTTGTAACATCACTATACCGTAAAAGAAGATAAACATTTCTAATGTGAATCAGTGCAGTAAACCACATATGTAAATACATTTGCAATGATTGTACGTTAATAGGAATGTTCACAGTCCTGTTAATGTGCATTCATTGGAAATGCTTTCTCAGTGAATACCCCATTTAATAGAGTCTCAACAGAGCCACGCTCGGAAAGATTTCGCATTCCGATAGGCGGGGAGATCCTTCAGTGGGCGCTCCTCCCGCTGTCTGACGCACAATAGCTGAACGTGGCATATGTTGCCAAATTTCTGTTTGTCCTTCACATGGAGTCCATATTGACTGCTTCAAAAACTCTTTGGATGAGCTATTATTTTCAAATTGTTTCCCAACTTATACTGCAATTGAAAATTGGACAGCTTTTCAATTGCTCTCACATTCCAATTGATTACCAATACCGTTTTTCGGAATTAAGAATATCGGTCTGTTCTCCTCCCTGGCATCGTGTTGACTCCGCGTGGCTTTCATTTAAATACTGCAGTAGCGTTTGTGCCTGACTCTGTGTTAAGATAACGAACAAGGTGATCAATTAGATTTATTATCTCTTCTCTCGACTCGATGGGTTATATCACTGTGGAAAAAAGCCAACAACCCCCAGACGAAATGTTGCCTTGACTTCAAGGTCTCCTAGGATGAGTACCTGAGCTTAGTTTCTGCTGCATCAGACAGGTCTCAAGGTTTGTGATGTACAGTTTAGGACGAGGCAGTTGTAATGATCAAGTGACTAACATGTTTTCTGAATAAATGCATTCTAACACTGTTAGGTTATCAGATCAAAGCAATAAATATTTATTGAGTGATTACTATGGATAAGGCACTATGCTAGGCCCTGGAGGATGGGACAGGGAGTGCATCTTGAGCCTTGTCTTAAATTCTCAAACAACTCTCAAAAGTGAAATCGATAGGACAGAAGGAAAGATCATTTAATTCGTCTAAGGTGTTTCTGAGTGCTTTATAAATCATTCTGCAACATTGTCAGTGGCCCTGGGATCGTTAATAGTAGCCACCACTTTCAGATGGGACAATTCAGGAAGGGAGAGGTTAAATTCTCTTCTCAAGGTCACAAAGCGGTATGGATGCCAACTCGGGACCGCAAGTGTGAACAGCCATCTCCTGGCTTTGTGTTAAACGGTTTGGGAATGGTCGTTGGTGTTGGGGGCTGGAACGAGGCCATGCTTTGGCTTGGCTGAGATTGTTAACCGGCCTTTAGGACAAAATTAATTGACATAAAATTGCTGGCACTTAAGTTAGCATAATACAACTGGTCTTCTTTCAATATAAGGTGCTCTCTGAACAAATGAGTCTAACCTGTCTGCTTTTATATGACCAAAGAGAAACAACATATTTCTTGTTTTGATGAGTGTTCCTCTCAACGTTTCCTTGTGAAGATTTTCAAACATACAGAAAAATTGAAAGAATTTTACAGTGAGCATTGCCAAATGACAAAACTAAAACAATCTAGTAATGAGTTTGAAGTTCTTGGTTCAAGGTGAAAACAATCTATAAATTTGGGGAGTACAGGGCCTCATGAGCAGTGGAACACTCTTCTCTGGGGATTTTGGGCAAGAGTGAGTTTTACAGAATGTTAGATGAGGCAGTGCAGAAACAGGGCATGGTTGGCTAGGAAGTTGGGGATTTCCTTACAAGGCCAGTGAGTCCTATGTTCTAGGGCAAGTTCAGCTAGCTAAAGTCAGTAGGAGGATTATGATCGGCGTATGTTAGGTTTCCTTGACAGGTGTTTCCTTTAAGCGTGCGCTGATTTAGGATTAGATTTGTGACATGGGCCAGGCCACTGGGGTGACCTCCATTGTGTCGGTCCAAGTATATGAATTAACTTTATCAGCACCCGGACACCCACCACCTCGATATTATCATTTGTATTTACTCTACTTGCTTTGTGACATATCTGTATCCGTTCTTCTATTCATCCATCCATCCAATTCATTTATAAAGCACAAAGTAAGTTGCTTGTGGGAAACTATGTTCACCACAGGGCAGGGAGGCTTGTAATAATGCCAATAAAGGTATGGGAAGAAGTAATTATAATTGGTATTCCAACAAATTTGTTCAAGATTCTTTTAAGTATTGACTAGCCTTGTACTGGTGTGGTGCTGCATTCATTAGTTTATCTGGTCCTGGCAATAAGCACATGGCATAGAAAGGGCAGATTTTGCAAATGAGAAAACAGGCTTAGAGATAAAATGTCAAGCTCAAAGTCACCCGGGAGAGGGTATAATCCAAGAACAAATGACTTCTTCTAGCTCCTGGCCCAGTGCTCTTCTCACTAGACCATGCCATCCACCCTCTTGTCAAGAACCTCAGGATAAGTTTTTAATGATTATTCTAGTAACTAGTTCTTTTTTAAAATTTTTTAATTTTTTAATTTTTTTTATTAACATATAATGTATTATTTGTTTCAGGGGTACAGGTCTGTGATTCATCAGTCTTACACAACTCACAGCGCTCACCATAGCACATACCCTCCCCAGTGTCCATCACCCAGACACCCCATCCCTCCCACCCCTCTCCACTCCAACAACCCTCAGTTTGTTTCCTGAGATTAAAGTCTCTTATGGTTTGTCTCCCTCTCTGGTTTTGTCTTGTTTCATTTTTCCCTCCCTTCCCCTATGATCCTCTGTCTTGTTTCTCAAATTCCTCATATCAGTGAGATCATGTGATACTTGTCTTTCTCTGATTGACTTATTTCGCTCAGCATAATACCCTCTAGTTCCATCCACGTCATTGCAAATGGCAAGATTTCATTTTTTTGATGGCTGCATAATATTCCATTTCCATTCCATATATACCACCTCTTCTTTATCCATTCATCTGTTGATGGACATCTAGGCTCTTTCCACAGTTTGGCTATTGTGGACATTGCTGCTATAAACATCGGGGTGCATATGCCCCTTCGGATCACTCTAGTATCTAGTTATTAAAATGAAAATACTTAAATAGCTGGATATATGCCAGGGCCTCCTACAGTTTATAATTAACACCCATAATCTTGTTCCATTTGGTCTTCCTGTTAAACCTGTCTCCGGACCTTTTACTTAGAAGGAGCTTAGGGCCAAGAAGTGTTACATCCGCTTCTCTGGTACTGTTATGCTCTAGCACTCCATGGCTAAATGCTTCTAGATATCCAATAACATTTTTTTCTATGAGCCTCATTTTTGGCTTTCCAATGAAAATTTAACATGGAAAAAACTCATTTACAATCTCATACAATAATCTTCACTTATCTCCATTTTGCCAATCCCGTTTCTGAAACAGTTTTGTGTTTATATCAGAAGAATAATAATACTTCTCATGAAAAACTTGAAGAAAACAAAAATGTTCAAAGAGCTTCCTTTGGAATCCTAGCTTCAGAAGAAAACTTTCCATTTTGCAGTTTGATTTGTAATCTCTCAGTCTGAGATTATACTGCTTTGCAATTTGCTTTTTTCACTTCATAGTCTATCTATTTTGTGGGTTGTAAAAGCTTCGGTGTGTCCCATTCAAAGAGTGTGTTGGGATGGAAATATTTTCCCTCTTCCCTTCTAGGTTCTCTGGCTGGTTTAATGATTAAATTGACACAGAATAGATAAGGAGGAGGAAAAGTTTTGTATGTATGGGAGCCCCAGAGACACAAAACCCAAAGACAGGTCGATTGAGATTTGTATGCCATTCTGAGCTAAAGACAAGGGGGAAAGAGGAGGAAGACAAATCACAGGAAGAGGAGAACAGATGTTTGGTAAACAAATGTTTGTCATGTCATGCAGATAAATCTTTCTGATATGAAAGTTATCTTTAGTATTAGCTCTATTCCTGGTATAGGCCCTCTACCTAAATTTTTATAGGTAGTTATGGAAAATGTAAGTAGCTTTTCTTGAGTATGTTGGGCCTTGATTGTCTTGAGCTTGAAATTATCCACATGCCCAAATGGATAATTTGGGGCAGCTTATTTTGATTCTGCTCAATTATATCATGACTCAATCTCTTATGCTGAATATTTAGTTTGTTGCTTTCAATTATTATAAGCAATGCCAAGTAGACATTCTTGTCCTTATATTTTGGCTCTTACCTGCTATATTTACAGAGGACAGATCACTAAAAGTGTGGAGCAGAAGGAAGGAGAAAGACCAACAATAAGCTCAAAATGGAGTCACTTATGGTAAGCCCTGCGTCACCAAACTGAGGCTTAATTCCAGTTTTGGCTCTCCCAGAAATGGCATCTTAAACTGATTAGTCAGCAATTGTCAGATCAGCATTAGTTGGGTAATCTGCTGAATAAACCCCTGCCATCACCTAGAAGGAAAATAACCTCGTAACCAATTGCTTTTTTGCCAGCTACACCTTCCTTGTTCCTGCTTCTTTCTGCCTGTAATATCTCTTGCCTTATATAGCTCTTCGAAGCTCATTTCTCTCTGCTGGTTGGGATGCTGCTCAATTCATGAATCATTGAATAAAGGTAATAAGGTCTTTAAAATCTACCCAGTTGAATTTTGTTTTATAATGGGGGGGATGGAGTGACTGAGGGAAGGAAGGAAGGAACCAAGGAAGACCAGGCAGGAGCAGCCTTGCAAGTCAGTATGCTTCAGACAAGGGTCAGTTTAAGTGGATGTAAGTGGACATATGTATACACCATGTGCCAGGGGAGAAGTTTGGAGAGGAGATACTGCTTCGGGAATCCATGGCATCTAAATGGTATTGAAAGCCTTTGGATAGGATGAGATGAAATAATCTAGGGGAGAACATGCATAGTAAATAGGATCCAAACCCTTGTGATGCTCCAATAATCAGAGCTTTGGCCAAAGCAGAGTCTGCAGAGGAGCCCAAGGAGGAGAGGACAGAATGTGAGCTGGAAGTCCAGAGGATTATAATGTTCAGGAAGCCTGGTTTCTAAAAAGAGAAAGTGTCCAAATGTCAAATG
The DNA here is from genome assembly GCF_964656455.1 of Halichoerus grypus. Lineage (NCBI taxonomy): Eukaryota > Metazoa > Chordata > Mammalia > Carnivora > Phocidae > Halichoerus > Halichoerus grypus. The sequence goes on along the minus strand of NC_135718.1, from coordinate 142,400,825 downwards.
TTGCTGAGGGACCAGTTAAGATGAAGGCAGAATTGACTATTGAATTTGGTATGAAATTTTTTCTTAGTATGCTACAAATGTCAAATACACATATAAAAGATATGTTTGGTTCTACTTTTAGTCAAATAATTGAAATTCAAAAGATAGAAACTTTTTTGTCTATCATATTAATAAAGATAAAAAATAATAATATCTAATATTAATCATTAATAATGATGAGGGAGAAATAACTACTTATATTCTTATTGCCTCCATCTTTTTAGAGGGCAATTTGGCAATATCTAGCAAAACATTCCATGTGTATAACTGTCACTTTGGATAATTCTCTTTTAGGAGTCTGCCCCATTGCAGAAATTAGAGGCCAATCTTACCCCCTTTTCTACCTAACCATGGTGCTTTTCTAATACACAGCTCCTAATTGACCTCTCAGCTTCCACCCTTAATTCCCTGCAGTCAGTCCACTCTTCATATATCGGAGGGACCGATCAATCTCTTAAAAACAAGTATCGGATCGTATCATTCCCTTGTGTCTAACTATCCAATGATTTCGCATGGCCAAACAAGCCCTGACTATTGCTCAGAGCTCACCTTCCTTCTATTCTCCTTCGCCATACTGACCTTCTTTCTCCACCTTCACACTCCCTCACACTCTGGCTCCTTCCTCTTCTCTCCTAGGTTTTCCTTCAGCTTTTTCAGGCTGACTCCACCCTGTTATTCAAGTCTCAGCTTATTTATTTATTTTCTAATGTATATATTGTCCATTTCCTCCTTCTTTAATATAAACTCCCTGTTCAGTGTAGAGAGAAGCCATTGGCTCAATAAATGTTAGTTGAAAGTGTAAATGTTAACTTTGCTCTTTGCTAATGAATTAGTTTTGTGCATGCGGGTTTCTCTATACAATCACCAGAAGATGTGTCGCTTTGTCACATGGGTTCATTTCTTTATTTTTTTTAAAGATTTTATGTATTTGTTAGACAGAGAGAGCATAAGCAGGGGGAGTGGGAGATAGAGAAGCAGGCTCCCTGCAGGGAGCCCGATGTGGGGCACAATCCCAGGACCTTGGGAAGGCAGATGCTTAACCTACTGAATACCCAGGTGCCCCAAAAACGTTTTTTTTAAATTGTGGTTTGTGTTTTAACTTCTTTTATGGCAATTTTTTCCCATATGGATGTTTCAAATTTCTATATAATCAATCTCTCAGTTATTTATATCTTAAAATAAATTTTGTTGATCTCATGATAAGAAAAGCTTTCCCTGGGGTGCCTAGGTGGCTCAGTTGGTTAAGCGTCTGATTCTTGATCTCAGTTCGGGTCTTGATCTCAGGGTCATGAGTTCAAGCCCTATGTTGGGCTCCATGCTGGAGACTACTTAAGAAAAAAAAAAAGAAAGAAAGAAAAAAAGAAAGAAACGGAGGGAGGGAGGAAGGAAAAAAGGAAGGTAGGAAGGAAGGAAAGAAAAGTTTTCCCTAACTAAGATTGTGAATTAGAAAAAAATCCTATATTTTCTTCTTGTATTCCTATGGTTGAAGTGTTTACATCCCATTGTGAATATGTTTCTATATAATATGAAATAGAAAATTTAATTTATTTTTCCTCATATTTATTAATTGATTTGATATTATCTTCTGAATAATCCATCCTCTACCCACTGATTTATAATGACCCATTTCTCATATAGGACATTCCCATAGACTCTAAGGCTTTCTCTAGTTTAATTAATCTATTCTTACACAGTACCAGAAACACTGCTTTACTATAGCTTAGCTATATTTTGACGTTTGATTGGGTGAGTACTTCCTTCTTATTCTTGAGGTACAAATCTTTCTAGGGTATTTCTCTATGTATATTCTTCCAGTTAAACTTTTTAAAAAAAATTTCAATTTGTTAATTTCTTTTATTTTTTAAGATTTATTTATTTATTTATTTGACAGAGAGAGACACAGCAAGAGAGGGAACACAAGCAGGGGGAGTGGGAGAGGGAGAAGCAGGCCTCCCGCGGAGCAGGAAGCCCGATGTGGGGCTTGATCCCAGGACCCTGGGATCACGACCCGAGCCGAAGGCAGATGCTTAACGACTGAGCCACCCAGGCGTCCCTCAATTTGTCAATTTCTAAAAAAAAAAATAATAATAATAACTAATTGGGATTTTTGAGGGAAAGTGTCTAAAATCTATATATTATTATGAAGAGAAATGGCATCTTGAGAAAACTGAGCCCTTCAATCCTAGAAACAAAATCTGTCTCTGCATTTATTCCTATCTAATGTTCTTCCATAAAATTTTATGATTTCCATTTCATTCAAGGTAAAATTCCCAAGCCTTTCATAAGCAGTGTCTCACGACCCCCTAGTGATCTCTGGGATCCCATTTTCCACAACCTTTCCCTCACTCATTCTATTTCAGCTGTCCTGGCCTTCATGATGGTCTAGAGTCAGGCCACACTCATCTCGAGGCCTCTGGCTTGTTATACCCTCTCCATAGAAAGCTCTTACGTTTCTAGGGAAACTTCGTGGCTCACTTCTTACCTCTTCCTGGTCTTTACTCAAATGTCACCTTCTCAGTAAGGCTTTTCATAAAATAGTGCTTCCCTTCCCACTTCTTCTCTGCACATTTCCCATCCTCCTAATTTCGTTAAAATTTCTCTTTAGTACTTATTCTTACCTCACATGTGATATATCAGCTTGACCATTTGTTTATTGACTTTCATCCCCAAGTACAATGGAAGGTCCAGGATAGCAGCATTTTGTTCACTATTGTATTGCCAGAACCTAGAATTATTCCTAGCACTTAATACATATGTATTGAATGTCAAATGAATTATTTTCTTAATATACCTATGTAAGTCTTGCTCATTTGTTATTAAGGTAATTTCTAGTTTTTTAATTATTTTATTGCTTTTTTTTTTTTTTTTGAGCCACCCTGGCGCCCCATTGTTATGTTTTTTGACTGGTTATTTGTGATTATAAAGAAAGGCGTGGTTTTTATAAATGTTTCTTATATCCAAATTCTATTAATCTTAATAGATTTTCAGCTGATTCTTTTAAAGTCTTATTAGATAGCAATATATCACTATCAAATAATGACATTGCTTATTGTCCTTGCCCATATTTGTGTATTGTATATCTTTTTCTGGTCTTATCACATCCTGAACCCACAGAAAAATGTAGAATACTAATGGAGATAGTCTGTGATATCAGTCACCTTTAGCTAAGTTTTGTTTTAGAAACAAATGCCCCCCACATCTCAGTGGCTTCCCATAGTAAAAGCTTGTTTCTCACTCATCTGTCATTATAGGTCAACCCTAGCTCTCTTCTATCTTGTCGTGTCTCTTCAACCCAGGTTGTAGTTGTATTCCCTACCTGCGATACTGTGGTCTTATGGGAAAGGCAAAGAATAGTGTGGCAGAACCATGTGATGCTTCTTAAAGCTTCTGTTTAGGAATGTCACCATTACCTTTGCTCACAATAAATTGTTCAAAACAAGTTATATGGCAACTGTTACTATCAGTGACATGGGAATATATCATTCTTCTCTGAGAATGGCATGCAAGTCACATGGCTAATCCTGCCATTGAGGGGGTTGGGATCTATAGTCCTCCTATAAAGGGGAGAAGATAAGATTTAGAACAATAATACAATCTCCAACATCAGCATTACTATAATAGAAATGAGTTTAGTGTAGTCCTATTACTTAAAAAGGTACATTCTATGACATATATTCTTTATCGTGTTATGTCTTTATTGTATTATGTATTTATTCTCAAATTTACTAAGCCTCTGGATTATGTCTAGCTGCAGGTTATCAAAATATTTTTGGCAGATCTATATATGATTATACCTTTAATAAATTAGTTATGCCTAAGAGTGCACTTATCTTTTTTTTGAAAGATTTTTTATTTTTTATTTGACAGAGAGAGAGTACAAGCATGGGGAGTGGCAGGGAGATGGAGAGGGAGAAACAGGTTCCCTGCTGAGCAAGGAGCCTGATGCGGGACTCGGTCCCAGGACCCCGGGATCACGACCTGAGCCGAAGGCAGACACTTAACCGTCTGAGCCACCCAGACATCCCTAGAGTGCACTTATCTTGATGAGCACCAAGTAATGTATAGAATTGTTGAGTCATTATATTGTACACCTGAGAGTAATATAACGCTGTATGTTAAATATATTTCAATTTTAAAAAAAATAAATAATAAATTAGTTATGTACTAAATTAATATATAGACTGTTTGCTATTGACCCATCTTTGCATTCCTGAAATAAACCTGCTTGTTTAGGTGACTGTGTTGCTGATAGGTGTTTTTACATTCATATATTTATATTCAACACATATTTTTGAATGGCTGCTTTGTATGAGGCATTGTGTACTAGGAACTAAAAAGATAACTATGAATGAAGATCCACAGTGCGTGCTCTCCTAAAGTTTGCAGTCTGGTGGGGAAGCACATTTTAAAGCTAATTGTTTAACTGCAATTGAAATAGAGCATAAGGTACTAAAATAAAATATACTTGGGAGGCCTAACAGCCTAGAGAAAGCTTCTCAGTAGAAGTAATATTTAAGTCAAAGAGCAAATATGCATAGGCAGAAGTGATAGGGCATAATTAAAGAACTAGAACATTCCAAAGAAGTAGAACAGCGCCTATGGGAAATAGCATGGAGTTTTCTCAAAAAATTAAGAATAGAACTACCATATGATCCACCAATTCCTCTTCTGGGTATAAATCCAAAGGAAACAAAAATCACTACCTTGAAAGAGTATCTGCACCCCCATGTTTATTGCAGCATTATATTCAGTAGCCAAGACATGGAAACTACCTTTGTCCATCAACAGATGAATGGATAAAGAAAATGTAGTTTATATGTGCAATGGAATATTATTTAGACATAATAAAGGAAATCTGCAATTTGCGACATGAATGAACCTTGAGGGCATTATGCTAAGTGAAATAAGTCAGAGTAAGAAAGACCAATACTGTATAATCTCACTTACATGTAAAAAGAACAAACTTGTAGATACAGAGAACACAGATTGGCGGTTGCAGAGGTGGGGGGTGGTGGGATGTGTGAAATAGGTGAAGGTGGTCAAGAGGTACAAAGTTCCAGTTATAAGATTAATAAGTCATGGGGATGTAAGGTACGGCATGGTGACATTAGTTGACCAATTTGTATATTTGAAAGTTAAGAGAGTAAATCTTAAAAGGTCTTATCACAAGAAAAAAAATTGTTACTTGGGGCACCTGGGTGGCTCAGTCAGTTAAGCGTCCACCTTTGGCTCAGGTCATGATCCCAGGGGTCCTAGGCTCGAGCCCTGTGTCGGGCTCCTTGCTCGCTGGGGAGCCTGCTTCTTCGTCTCCCTCTCCCTGTGCCCCTCCTTGTGCTGTCTCTCTCTCGCTCACTCTCTCTCAAATGAATAAATAAAATCTGAATTGTTTTATTCAATCTAAATTGAATAAAAAAAACTGTTACTATGTGAGGTCATGGATGATAACTAAACTCAGTGTGGTAACCATTTTGTAATAATGTATATACATATATCAAGCCATTATATCGTACACCTAAAACTAATACAATGTTACATCTCAGTTGCAGTTCCAAGACTAGAAAAAAATAAAATTAATAAAATTAAACAAATTTATAAGGATTTTGGCTTTTATTTTCTCTTGGAAAGATCATATGTGAAAATGATGGAGGAAGATCAGGTGGTTGATTAATATGAAGAAGATCTGAAACGTACTGTAGACTGTAGGAGAGCAAGATATAGTCATGACTGAGACTAGATCATGAGCTTCATTTTTGGTACAATCTTGGTCAGGTTTTGATATCAGAATTATGTTGGGCACAAAAAAATATATTGAAAGCTATCTGCCTTTTTTCTGTGCTTGGGAATGAGGCAAGTAACAGAGGGAATACTGTATTATTGAAGATTTGATAACAATCAGCTCTAAAATGATCTGAGTTTTCTTTTTTGGCGTTAGCTACAGGTAACTCTTCATTTTCTTCTATAGTTATCTTTACCTCAAGTAATTTTCTTTATTGGACATTTTTTGAAAATCACACATTTCATTTCAAATTTATTATGTGAAACGGTATAGAATAATTTCTCATATTACAAAAATATTTTGAAAAATTTATTACATAGTTCTCATATTTAATGTCATTTGTAATACTCTAGAATTTCTTTGTGTTATATATGTATATATAAATATATGTGTACATATGTGTGTGTGTGTATATATTCTCTTTTTTCCTTAAAGGGGCTTGTTAGAGTTGTAACTTATTAGTTGTTTCAAAAATATTAGCTCTTTTTATTATTGATCAGTTTTACTGATTTTTTTCTAAATAACCATTTTCTCTTTTGTCATCATTAATTCCTTATTCCCACTTAATTTTAGTATATTTCATCGTGTTTTTTTCCAGGTAAATGAATGCTATTTAACTCATTTTAACATTTGTATTAAAATATTTAAAGCTAAAGATTTTCTTTAAAATATCTTGGTCTCATCAATATGTAGTGTTCCCTATTTCCATTGATTTTTAGGTAAGCTGTAAATTGAGTTGTAACTTCCTCCTATAAAAAAGATCATTATTATTGTGCAGACACAGATAGTAATAGGGCAAGAGGATGGAGGCAAATTGACCAGGTGAAATCATTGCCATAGTCCCAGCCAGACAGGTAGCATTCATGGAGATGGGGGAGACGGGGAAAGGAACAATTTGGAGAGAGGCTCAGAAGGGTCACCAACTATATCAAGTATTAATGACAACAAATTTTCACCCCTTGAAAGCAATCACCTTTTAGAACCTTTATTTACTATGCTATAAAATATACGCTGGCATATCTTTCTAAATACCCACACGATATCCATTTTCCTTTATTTTACACTAACAGAATCCTGACTTTGGTATGCAATGTACCCAGAAAATACATTCTCATTTTTCTTGCTGCTAGAAGTGGCCATGTCAAGCAGCTCTGACCAATGAGATGTAAACAAAAGTCTGCTGGGTATATCTAGGAAAGGTTGTGCTTTCCTAGTGTAAGAGGAAAAGCCTTTGTGTCTTTTCTCCTGCCTTGGAAATGAATGTAATGTCTGGTAATGTAGCAGCCATCTTGTCACCAGGAGGTGAGAAGCATAAAGATGAATGGCTATACCTTAAGAATGTCAGAGTAGAAATACTGTCAAGCATCTGAACCTAAACAGCAAATACCTACTAACAGACTTCCTGTTATGTGAGACAATGTCATTTTCTACTTTTGCAACCCATGGCTGGGAATTTATATTACATTCAGCTGAACACTTTTTCAACAGATGCATTTTTTTTTGTGCCAATTTTATTACTTTCCAATGAGCCCCCTCTATTTTATGAGACCTGCTTTTGCCTGCTACATTTTTGCAACAACCCTCATGTACCATGTACCAGCATACCTCCAAGACCCTGCAGGTTTGGTTCCGGAGCACCGCAATAAAGCAAATATGGAAATAAAGCAAGTCAAATGAATTTTTTCGTTTTCCAATGCATGTGTTATGTTTGCACGATGGTCTATTAAGTGTGCAATTTAACATTGTCTCAAAAATCAGTGTATATAACTTAATTAAAAAATACTTCATTGCTAAAAAAAAGTGCTAACAGTCATCTGAGCTTTCTGTGAGTTGTAATCACTGATCACAGATTGCCATAACAAATATAGTAATAATGAAAAAGTTTGAAATGTTATGAGAATTACCAAAATGTGACACAGAGACACGAAGTGAGCACATGCTGCTGGAAAAATGTCACTAAAAGACTTGCTTGACGCTGGGTTTCCACAAACCTTAAATGTGTAAACAGCACAATATCTGCAAAGTGCAACAAAACAAGGTGTGCCTGTTAAGAATAAAAACCCTCGAAATGTGGGAGAGATACTGCTCTATGTCCCACATGTGAGTGTGACATTCTCGTAACTTCTCTGAATGTTTTCTCTACCTCCCATATCGTATCTGTTTTACCAACTAAGTCCTGAGATTCCTTCTTCTTTTGCTTTATTAGTCACCGCATGCTTGGACCTGGATAATTGTTTCCCTACTGGTTCTCCCATTCCACTCTTTTTTGTTCTCTAGGCCACCCTATATTCCTGTCACCCGAGGCTTTCCGATGTTCTCATGACTTGATTTTACTTGATTCCTCTGCATATGATGTAGCAAAGACTACTCAAGACATGAGAAATAGGCAAATTCTTCAGCCTGGAATGCTCTGATCTCTTCAAAATCTTCCTAACCTCTTTCCACAGTCCTGATTTTCACATGAATGCTCATTCTAATCAAGTTGTTTTCCTCACCAAGATGTATCTATCAAATATACTTTTCTCTATATTAAACTCACTCTTATCCTCTTCTTTTCTTCTTTAAATCCTACTCATTTTCCAAGATTCAGCTCAAATCCCACCTCCTCTGTTAAAGCTTTCTTGTGCCCCATGACCTGATCTCTTTCCTTTCTCTCAAATCCTAGTTCTTAGTATCCGTATTATTTTCATCTTCCATTACATCTGCTCACCTGTAATGTGCCCCAGCTACCTTAAGTTAATCAACCATTCTCCAAATACACTTTATCTTTGCTCAGCCAGTCCTTGCAGCCTGACCTGCCTTCTCTCTTCTTTCCCTACCAGAACGGCTTCTTATCATTCAAGACCCAGCTCAAAGCTTTCTTCCTTTTAGTCTTCCTTTATTCCTAGGCTAAGAATACCAGCTCTTCCCATGCTATTTGTCCACTCCACTACTTTTTTTGCTTTGTCTTACATAAGTGCTATTTGTTTACATGATTTTTTCCTTACCAAGACCCACAACTACAAGATTTATAGAGCAGATACTGTGTCCTCCGTTCACAATTCATCAAAGCACGGCTCTCTTGGTAGAAGAAATTGTACTGACCACCTCGTCCAGACCTCCAGCTTATAAAGGAGGTAATAAGCCTTCAGACAGGTAGTAACTTGTACAAAGTCACAGAGTTCAATTCCACATGAAAGCCCCAATCCTGCATCGGTGATCCGGATGAAACAAAGAATGAGAGACATTCCATCCCACAAGGAGCTAATAACTTGATGAACATGTGACACACATTTAATTAACAAGTCACAGGTTTATTTTTTGAAAAGAAATCTGGACATCATGGTGTACTATGTATTTTCTAAATCTTCCAAAATATAATAGATTAATTCTATTTGGAGAGACAATAGAGAATTTTTAAATGTTAGCCAATAAATTAACTTCCTACTATTTAAAATGTAAAAGAGATGACCCATAAAAATGAGCTACCAAGTTCATCTGAATCAAATGATATTTGCAACATTATTGTAACTTTGCAAATTTTTCTCCAGTGTTACATAAGGAAAGCAATATAAAATTAAACAGAATAAGCAAATGCATCATATCTTTGTTTTAAATTAATGTAACATTTACTCATTGCTTGTTTGTTTTAAGATATATGAAAATAATTCTCATCATGCCTCGATACTCCTGCTTCAGTCCATCTACTCTTTATTTTACAAAGGAAACTATAATGGGAAATGAGAAAACATTTGCCCACGACCCCTTAATTGTTTAGTTCTGCCAGTTGTTTTTTTTTGTAGAACGGATTGATGAATTGTGAGTGCAGTGATAATTATGATTAGGGGACATTTCTTTCTGGAGTCAGGATTAGATAATGGGCCATGTGTATCAAAATCAAATTTTAGTTTAAATAGGTTCCTGTTTTCACATTGCCTACTTAAAGACTCACTATACTTATTTGCACAATTATTGGTATGACTGAGTATAGTACTGTTTATACTAAGTACATTATTGTTAGTAGAATAAAAAGTATTCCAATTTTCTTCCATAACCATCACTATAATTTTATACATCTCAGTTTAAGTACAAAGTATGGTCATTTATTGAAGGAAAAAGAATCATTATTAGACAAATTCAGCATTCCATGAGTTACTAATGACCAAATCTTGTTGGAGCTTAAAGAATAGATTTTGATGCAGTTAAATATAGTCTTGATAGAGTTTGATGCAGTTAAATGTGATCTTGCATTTTCTTAGTCTGGGTGCATCAAGTCTATTTTTCTGCACTAGCTTAAATCTGGAACTACCCACACATCCTCTCCATTCACCGGGGTTCTAATTTTAATGGCTCCTGGATTGATTATCACAATTTGGAAACAAGGTTACTGTAAAAGTTGAGCCCCTGATTTCTTTTATTTTAAACTCTTAGTGAAAAACTTTAAAAATATGTTGGATGCAGAAGAGGGGAGAGATTTTTTTTTTAAGACTTTATTTATTTATTCATTCATTCATTTATTTATTTGAGAGAGAGAGAGTGCAAGAGCAGGGGCAAGGGGCAGAGAAAGAGGGAGAAAATCTCAAGCACACTCTGCACTGAGCTTGGAGCTGATTCGGGGCTCAATCTCATGACCCTGAGACATGACCTAAGCCAAAATCAAGAGTCAGTGGCTCAACCAACTGAGCCACCCAGGCACCAGGATGGGACAGATTTTTTAAGTGCTCAGTAACTAATTTAAAAGTTATCCCGGGTATTCATTCATTAAAACTTGAAATTAAACTGATCAATAATGACTGAAGTTGTTGATTTGGGGGTAAGAGTTCTCAGATCTGAAAACTCTGAACTGGGTCCAGACCAATTCTGACCTCTGGTAAAAGCACTACAGACTTGTCCAAAGCAAATGCTAAAAATAGTTGTAAGAGGAAATCCACCAAGTCGCAACAGTCCAGTAGTATAAATTTGGCATCAGTTTAAATGACAAATCAGAATAACTTGTCATGCTCTGAATTAAGCCACAGGTGAGCAAATGGAATCAGAGGGGTAATGGAACTAAGATCTTATTTAACCTTTTCAAATAATTAAAGACTTGTTAGTTCCGTTCTCTCTGTTCATTGTTTTGTTTTGGCATTGATTATCTTTGGTTATCAGTGGATTAGTTGATTTAATATGATACACAGATGATCCTTATTTGACAAGCAGGGACCTGGCCAGCAAATGGTCTGTAGTTTCATTGCCTAAAGATCTCTAGCTGGACATAATCCTTATACATGCAATTGACTGAAGAGCCAAAGGAACTGGAACCCCCTTCCACCTTACCCACCCAGGCACACATCAATCCAGAAGCTAGATTCTGGCACTAACAAAGATTGAAACTTAAACTCTCTATCCTTCTTGCATTTTTTTAAACTTCGATACTCAAAATATCTGCAATAATTTCTTTTGATATCCACAACAAGTGCTTCTTGACTTCAGTAAAGAACCCCCTAGAGTGCTGAATACTTGGATTCTTTTATTTAAGGATCAAGCAAACTTCTCTCTTTCCTGTGCATGCAAAGTAAGGCTAAACTGGCAAATGGGTTTAACATGGTAACCTGTCCTTGAGTAAGTCTCTGATAACAGAGTCATTGTATTTTCATATTTTTTTGTTTGTTGGACTCTCGGGGATCTCCCCTGCAATCTGTTTTCTCTGTAGCAGCTGACAGGGTCTCTGGGAGCCTGACTTCGTTAGATTGATTGGAACCTCCAACTTAGCCATTTGCTTGCAGAATGGCTACTTCCCCACCTCCACCTCCCTCCTTCTCTTTCCTTCCCCCCCACCCCCTCCTCCTAATGATGTTACATTTGTCCTGCAGATGATATAGAGCACTCTGCAGAGGATGAACGGCTGGGCTCGGATCGCTCCTTTCTTGGCAAGCACTCACACTTCACACCAGCCCTCCTCGGCACCATTAATATTATATATAGATACCCTTGTCACAGATTTACATTCGGCGATCCAAAATCAGGATGGGAGGGTGAAGCGTGTGTGAGGAGGGGGTGGAGGAAAGCCAGCTGATTTATTGTGGGGAATGTTAGAGAATAAAAAGGAGGTGATCAAATTTATATTAATGTCCTGACCTATATTCTTAAAACTGCTTTTTGCTCATTTCAGTGCTTAAGCATTTTGCTGCCTGAAGCCAGAAGGAAAAAAGAAAGAAGAAAGAAAGAAAGAAAGAAAGAAAGAAAGAAAGAAAGAAAGAAAGAAAGAAAGAAAGAAAGAAGGAAGGAAGGAAGGAAGGAAGGAAGGAAGGAAGGAAGGAAAGAAAGAAAGAAAGAAAGAAAGAAGAAAGAAAGAAAGAAAGAAAAAGAAAAAGAAAGAAAAAGAAAGAAAAACTTAAGCCCTATGTTGCCTTGTTACTTATTTATTGTCTTTATGTACTGGAAAATTGTTCAAGTTATCACCATGTGTGAGCTTCAGTAGAGAATATGGAGATAGATCGTTTCTATAGATTGATAGGCTATATCCCCTTTCCCCGTGCAAGTGGACAGTAGATGAAGGTGTGTGAGAGTTTGTATGTACTAGTCTGAACCGACTGGTAAGTTTTGTCTGTCCTGGCTTGATCTGGTTTAACCTAACACAGAAAGACTTCATAGGAGACTAAAAGCGTATTGTATGTGAGTCCTATTCTGAAGGTCAAGAGCAAGATTTACTATCTAAGGTACAGAGATAACATTTGCATGATCTTCCAATTTTCAGGCATATTTTCTGTGGCTAGGTCACCATTTTTTTCAAAAAAAAATTAGAAGTAATTTATCTTTAGCTTCTTTTTGATCGAAATTAAGGTCATTAGCAAAGTTCTAAAATTCTTCTCTGTGTTTTGTGCGTGTGTCTATAAATTTGTATTGTTCATTCTGCAAAGTATTGGTCAACCGTACAATGCAGAACCCCCATTTCCCACTCCAGTTCCTACCACTCTGGGCTCTAACTAGGAGGATGGCTTTAATAGCAGCTTTCCCTGTTTTGTGCACAGCAAGGATTTCTGAATCCCTCAGGTTTTTATTTTATTTCATATTTTTTAAGATTTTGATTTATTTGACAGAGAGAACGAGCAAGCGTGAGCACAAGCAGGGGGAGCGGCAGGCTCCCCACTGAGCAGGGAGCCTGGTGTAGGGCTTGATCCCAGGCTCCTGGGATCCTGACCTGAGCCGAAGGCAGATGCTTAACCGACTGAGCCACCCAGGAGCCCACTTCAAGTTTTTATTTGTTATTCAGGACTCAGTATTAAAACTAGTTGTCTAGTTGTCTAGTTGAAAGTTGTCTAGTAGAAAGAAAATAGTGAGACTTCCTTTTTATTTTTTTTGAACTATTCTAAGAAATTTTATATGGCAGCTTTTTAAAGTACTTTTTGTATTTACCCCCTTTCTAAAGAGGCTACAGAACCAAAATTGTCACAGCACACGTGTGCAGAGCAGAAGCACTGATTTAACTAAGAATCATTGATTGAGTGGAAAGGGGAGTATGATGAGGTCAGTACAAAGAGTTTTACCTGTTTATAGCTTAAAATTATGTTTACTTTCAGAAAAGCATGATGTTTGCTACTTTCAGGTCTCAAAAGTTTTTATTTGTTGTAGTTTTACTCATTTACATGCACTGTGCAATTGTGTGCAGACCTCTGTTGTGGGTATTGGACTAGACCTTACCTTTTGTAGTTGGTTTTCCTCCTGATTTAGGCTTTTTGTGGTACCTTAGCTAAATCCCTCTGCCCTAGCCTCTCTTCCCTCTTACAGATTAAACAAAGCATAAATTGTAGGCATTCATGAGAGATGTATTGAAAGTGTTATTTCTGTGAGTCCTGTTTTTGTATATAGGTATCGTTAATTAAAATGGTAGATAACCATTAATCTTCCTAGAACTAGAATTATAACTTTACTATCCACTACTGTCTAAAAAGCTTCCTCATAGACAAGAGTTTACTCTAAAGCTTGTGCCTCATTGTAATTACTCTACCCCTAAAAACCACAGGCCACACTCATCTGTTCATAATTTGATTTTTCCGCAAAAAAATGACTCTGTCCTATTACTTGGAAATGTGCTCTAGTGCTTTCTTTCTTTCTTTTTTTTTTTAAGATTTTATTTATTTGACACAGAGAGAGAGAGAGAGAGACAGCGAGAGAGGGAACACAAGCAGGGGGAGTGGGAGAGGGAGAAGCAGGCTTCCCGCAGAGCAGGGAGCCCCATGCGGGGCTCGATCCCAGGACCCTGAGATCATGACCTGAGCCGAAGGCAGACGCTTAACCAACTGAGCCACCCAGGCGCCCCTGCTCTAGAGCTTTCTAAACTTTGTTAGTGTATTCTTATTTTACAGAGGGAGGTGGTGATCCGCCAGCACGCTCGAGACTCAAGTTGGTTGGGTGTACCTGGGGCAGGTAATGGCCGCCATCAGGGAATACCAGGTATTTAAGGCAATCAGTTACATTCTTCCTGGTTTGCCATTGGCTTCTACAGACCTACAAATGTTGAGGTGCTTTCAGTTCTGCCCTTAGACTCAGGCAAGAGGGTCCTGGCTTTGGGTCTGTAGGCTGCAGGGAACTGCATATCACAAACATGGAAAGGCAAGACCTGTTTTATTTCCCCAAGAAAGTGCTCAGAAGGCTCTGTAACTGATTGAGCAAACAGGCATTCCAGCTGAGGTACCCTCCTGAGACACTGGTACCACGTGCCCCAGGCCAGGGAGCAGATCTAAGTGCTTGCAAATGTGCGTGAGGGAGGAGATCCAGCTTCCACTTTGACTCACCAGCTGAATTTGCTTAAGGTTGGCTGCCCCAGTCCCCAAGGTGGGGGTCTAGGCAGATCAGGTTCTCCATTCTGCACTCCTTCCCTGCTTTGTACTCAGGGGTTTAGTTTTGGGAGACATTGAGAACTGCCTGAGGGTCTTGAGAAAATTATAGGGAAGGGAACCTATGCTTCATGACTCCCTGAGGAGCTTGACTTGGTCGCTGCCCACTCTGGGTTTGGGTTGGTCCCTGTCCTGGTGCCTGGGCCTAGGCTTTGCCCCAACAGATCTGTGCTCCCACTCTGGCTAACAGCCAGCAGGGCAGCCTCCCAGGAGCACCCCCTGGGAGTGCACCAAGGCTCCCAGGGTGGGAGAATCCAGCGGGGGAAGGTGAGCTGGGCCTCAGGCAGAGCTTGAGTTATAAATGTAAGACATATGGGATGTAGGCCCCCATCTGTACTATTGTTTGGGGCCCCCCAAATTTTAAAGGCCGTCCTGCATACCTTCTCTGCCCAGTGCCAACGCTGACTTTTCTGCCTTTGACGATACCTTTGCAATTTGACTCTGATCACGTTCTTCATGTCACTTTGCATTTGCATCCCTTCTCTTCTCATCTTTGACTTTCATTTTTCTAACGCAAGATCCTTTGCTTAATGGTTCAATATTGCTTATACTCTTCTCTTTGCTCTGGCCTAGGAATCACACCTAATGTACCCACTCAAAAAGGTTTAGCTGGAGGGACCTACCATCCCCTTACTGCAACTATCTTCACATAAATATTCTTTGCAGTGAATGAGACAGAAGGCTGTATTAGGTGAGGAGAAAGAAAAAGAAAGAAAGAAGAAAGAAAGAAAGAAAAAGAAAGAAAGAAAGAAAGAAAGAAAGAAAGAAAGAAAGAAAGAAAGGAAGGAAGAAAGAAAGAAAGAAAGAAAGGAAGGAAGAAAGAAAGGAAGGAAGGAAGGAAGAAAGAAAGAAAGAAAGAAAGAAAGAAAGAAAGAAAGAAAGAAAGAAAGAAAGAAAGAAAGAAAGAAGGCATCACCACCAGGATGGTTTCTTCAACTATACACTTTGGTTGTAACGGTGGGTAACATTAATAGTGGTTCATGAATCACTATTCAGGTCCCACAGTAGAACTTGCCTCATGCCAAGTTCTGACACTCAAGCCCTGACACTTACTTAGGAGTTGAGTACTAAATGGCAGTGTAATATTAGGGGCACTATTCAATTTACATTAAGCTGTCCTCGTTTGGTGGCTGTTCAATGGGAGTTCCCTGGGCGATTGTAAATGCAGGCAGCTAATGGTGCTGGCATCTTAGCCAACATTTTTGCTGTGGGAACAAAACTTGCATGTACAAACTGTTCACATTGACAGTAATCCACTTACTGCACAAAATCATTGCAAATTAAGTCAATAGGTTTCCAGACAAAATGAGTTAAGAGTCAGCATGGGGAAGCACCACCATTCCCCCCCCGTCCCCGTTTATCACCTTTTTTTCAATATGAGGATCAAATTTGTTGTCTCCTTCTTAAAGACTAGAGAAAAAAATGTTAATCAAATTTCCTCAACTTTTTATTTTAACAAACATTTGAACAAGTTTAACAACTTATAAAAGATGGTGGGAGCTTTGAGTCACAGACTGAGCTTTCTTCGAGACATCAAATTTCAAAACACATGTTTGAGCTCATAGGAAGGGCAGCTTGCTAAGGAAAAACAGACTGTGTCTCTTGCTGTTGCCCACCAAAACCAGACTCTTTCTAAAGAAACTGCTTTAGAACTAAAAGGAGAAGCTACTAGGCTGGGTTTTCTTCGGGGGGGTGAGGGTTTATCTACATCTATTGATTAATTGTAGGTGTTTGTTGCCCATTTTCCACTTACCCAATGTTTGTTTAGTTCAAGAGAATATTATTTCAGGAGAAGGCGGTGTTAAAGACAGGTCATGACTCCCTATCAACTCTGCTCCTTTCTAGGTGTGTGAATTTGAGCATTCTCCTCACCTTCTCTAGATTATCAGTTTCCTTATTTCTAAATTAGAGATGATAGGCCTTTCCTCATAAGGATGATGAGGGGGATAAATGAGATAATCTATGCAAAGTGGTGACAGAGAGCATAATATATGATAATGAGAGGGAAGTAGATAGGTATGAAGAAAGGCATTAAGTTGTAAGAGAGTGCAGATGTTCCTCTCCCATCCTCTCTGCTGTATTAATATAGATTGTGATCTATACCCCACTGCTGTGGCCTCTATCTTATTTAATTCTGTTTACCAATGGGGCAACAGTTCAATGTTATATGTGCATCAAAACAGATCTTAAGAACTTGCTGTCAGGAGTTTACCTTATGCTGATCTGATTTAGTCTAGAGGAATATTGCACATAAATCTTCTTTACAGACAAAAGCAAGGACCTGGTCTGTGTTACTCATTTCTGAATGCTCAGCACACAGAACAATGCCTGGCAAATGCTCAACAAATATTTGTTATGAGAATCAAAAAATGCATAGAGAACTTTGTGACTTGGAGTGAAGTTTAAATGGCAGAACAAATGATCAAAATTGGGATATTTCCATTCTTGCATTATGCTCTTCAGTTGAGACTGGTGTCTTTTGGTATTTGCTAGAAAGTAACAGAGGGACCCCTGAGTGGTGCAGTCAGGTGAGCATCTGATTCTTGGGTTTGGGTTCAGGTCGTGATCTCAGGGTCCTGGGATGGAGCCCTGCATCAGGCTCTGCACTCAGCAGGGAGTCTGAGATTCGTCCTCCCTCTCTTCCTGCCCCTCCCACTCATTCTCTCTCTCTCTCTCTCAAATAAATAAATAAATCTTTGAGAAAAAAAGAAAGTAGCAGAAATACTTTATAACATACAGGTCATTATAAATGCAATGATCTCACCTTTAAAATAGGAAAGAGGAAAAAAGCCAACATTTCATAACAGGGTATGAATTTAGTTGTGCTTGGAATATCAAGTGATTATTGTTAATGCAATCAGAGATAATTTAATTTCCTTCATGTTTTGTCCATAATTTTTATAAATGTCTTTTAATGTTTTACACGTTAATTTTGTTATGAAGTCAGTATATTCAGATTAGGGAATTAAACTGAATTAATTTCAATGCCCAAGATTCTTAATTGTCAATCACAGAAGTCTCTTCTTGCCCACTTTATAATTAGCCCTAATTATAGGTCTATAATATGTTTATTTAGTTATTCAAAGCTTCTTGTACTTTGAAGTGTAAAACAATACAAGGATCATTTAAACTTGTGACCAATAAAAAAAAAAATCATTGTGGTCACAAAATTACTCTTTGAATTAACTAGAACATAATCTACCTACCTAAAGAAATGAATTCCTCAGGCTAAATGTACCTATTGATCTATCAATAAAGAAAGATGAGTGTTTAAGATGCAATATTATAATGTATATAAAAGAAAATAAGGAAATGATCCATCATCCTGCATTAGTGGCCATAACTATTTACTTATTGAGCTATCATGAGACTGGAGAGCAACTTTCTCATGGTCTTTTTTTTGGCATCCCAGAAGTTCATGGCCAGGGTCAGGAAAAGAAAAAAAGAATAGTAAGAGGAGCGCCTGGCTGGCTCAGTAGGTGGACGCATGCAACTCTTGATCTTAGGGGTCATGAGTTCAAGCCCCATGTCTGGTGTAGAGCTTACTTTAAAAAAAAAAGGAATGCTGATAGATGGAAAATGTGGGAAGGAAATAGAATAATTGATGGGATTTATAAGAGAGGGAAAGAATCTTTGCTGTATTAAGAACACAGCTAAGTAGCTTATCTCAAACAACAAATAAGGGCATTTTATCCTCTAATATAGAAAAAAGAATGGAAGGAGATTTATGTTATGGGAAGGAGGGAAATTGGGATAATTATAAAACAACCTTATTCTCCTTACTCAGAAATGTCAGTAGAGTGAATAAAGTTCGTAGTCACTACTATGGAGCATGGATGAGGGGTGGGAGATGGTGCAAGGTGTTTAGGGATGAGTTGAAGAGTTGTGAGTTACTTTGTGACTCCAGCTTGGGTGTGTACAATTAGCTCTCCGTGGACACAGCCCATGCATCTATACACTTTACCTGTCTCTATAATGGATCAGAATGAAAAGCCAAGAAAATGTGGAGTTGGACAAATCCGTGTTTAGGGACGGGACATATGTCCTAGTATCATAAGGGTGGACTAAACTAAAGTGCTGGTGATGAAAGGTTGAAATGGTGTCTAACAGCCAAACTAGGGAATAAAATAAAGGTAGAATGGGCTGGTAGAATCTGAGAATAGGGAAGGTTAAATGACTGGAGAACAAAGAGTTTGTTCAATGGAAATATGGCAAGATGCCTGGTAAAACAACCTGTTTTTGGCAAAAGAGATGAATTTCAGAATTTGTAATCTTGGAGGTGGGCAGCTCACATACGGTTGATCTAATCATGGGAATAAAGATCTTACTGTTAATACCCCCTTTCCACTCGAAAAAAAGATGCCTGAGGGCAAAGGGTTAATGGTAGATGAGATGGTGGTAGCTATTTTAGGCACTGGTTATTTTAGTTTTAGTTTATATCTTGCCATAAGTTATGTTTCTATGGAATAAATAGAACTACACTTACATTCACCATTTATGCTACTGAATCACATTAGGCAGCTCATTTTTTTCTTCTCTTCTACTGGGATAATATGTTGGGATGTTGAAGATTACGTTATGCTGTGGGAGAAGTGCCAGTCTACCAACACACCAACTATACCCCATCCACGTAAAGTCATTGGGATTATGCCACTACTTTAAGCTCCTTGGGGGCAGCATCTATGTCACATTTATCTCTGTATTCCTGACACTTAGAGTCTCTGACACTTAGAAAATGTTTGATAAATGTTTGATGAATAAAGGAGTGAGTGAATGAATGAATGAACTAACGAGAGCAAGGATAGAACAGAGCAGAAAACTGTTAAGTCAAGTTTGGAGAAAGTGAAGAAATGAAGACGAAGTTCAGTGGGTGACATGAGGATGGGGAAAGGCGATCTAATTAAATGGTATTAAGTTCCCATGGGGGAGTGTTCCTGAATCACATTTGTGGAGGGAGCAATGGGAAAGGAGAAGGATTCAGCCCCTTCCCGTCAGTGCTGAGGAGGGGGCACAAACAGTAACTAGAAAAGGTGGTGAGGGAAGAGGTGTCATGAGGGAAAGCCGTAAAGAGTGTCGACCGAGGTCCTTCAAGGAGAAATGATTCACGGTAACACTGTGCACCTATTAAAAGAACGTGACATTTTCCTTGGTGCTTGGCAAGGCGTATATTTTAAAGTTTGCTTGAGTGTGGCTTTGATCTTTCAAGAAGTCGGAGGGAAGATTAACGCTTATTTACTAAATATTTCTTATAGAATTAATTTTTCAATCTTGTTCTTTATAGTGCTACAGTCTGCATAACATGATTTAAAATTCTGGTCTCATGTGACTAGTTCCAAAGTACAGTTTTGATTAATCGGAGAATTGGTTTAATCATTTGTTGGAAGGAATAATAAATTACTGCAGCCGAAGACTCTGCTCTGTCTCTCGAACTCACTCTATGTTGGCCTGCTTCTAAATATTTGCCATAGTGTGTACCACGTTATCGTGAAAAATAGGACTGAATTATGTATCAGCTCTGAAATGAAAACGAAAACCAGGGTGTGGAGATGAGAAGCAGGACGACATACGAATTACATTAGGTTGTTACTGTTCTAGCTAATGAAAGAAGAAGGAAATGCAAAATTGTGGCAAAATGCCAGAGAACTGGTTCACGTGTGGGCAAAACTCCATCTAGATTATGAAACTAAGATCTCATAAAGTTCCAAAGTGAGTTGTAGCAAGTTCATAAATCACTGGCCTACCATTCTTCACACTCTGAGTTTTTTTTTTTTCTTGTAAATATCCACTATGCAAGACAGAGGCTGTTCTCCCATTCCCACCATATTCTACCTAACAGGATAGGCTATTAGGTGTTACTGGTAGTCGAATGCCGGCTACTATAAAAAAGAGTAGAGGTACAAGCGTGGTACAGCCTCAAACAAATTAAATAGCAGAGCCGAAGTGTTACCTCATAAAATATTCATAAAGCAGGTGTCATTTGTTTCAACTAACAAACTGCCACAGAAAACCCACCACAGTTCCTGACATGCCTCTCAATTTCTGGGAATTGGGGAAGAAATTCAGAATTCCCGAGCAAGCGGAATATGTGATTTTTATTTCGGAAGGGAAGTTTCACAGAAATAAATTTCAACTGTCAGATCCTGGTGAACTTGCAGCAAAAATGAATACCAAACTGATGTTATACATCACAGACGTTTTTACAAAGAATTTTGTTTCCTGTGATGGGTCAAATTTGTAGGAAGAAAGGACAGGAAATCAATACCTAGAGTAAGAAATGCAGTAAAAGTGGGCTTTGTCTTCAGCACGTTGCTTCCTTCCGTTTTATCTGTGATCAATAGTCTTTGTTTCTATTTCATCACTGAAACAATAGACCTTCCTCTCATTGCCCGTGTTCCCCAGAAATGTCCCACCCTGAAGTTGTGACCAATGTTCCAGAAGAACTTCTGGCCTATTTCTTTCTATTCTCACCGAGTATCGCCTAAACCCGGGGTTCTGACCTAGGATGGGGGGGTATTTTGGATGTCACATGATGGGGGTGCTATTGGCATTCAGTTAATCAGCCCCAAGAGTTTAGTTGTAGTGAAGTAACTGTCTGTTTACACATTTGTTTTCTGCATAAGTCCTCAAAGTCATGGACTTTGGATTATTCTTCTTTGCTCGTCTGGCACCTAGTGCAACAAATGTTTGTTGAATGAATGAGAAAGTGAGTAAGTAAGAAAAACAAGGAGGGTGTGTGTTTAACTATAGACAGTGTTTGATGAAACAAATGCTATTTAATTTGCTCTACTTGGTTAAATACAAGATGGAAGGGACAATTATGTATTGAAGATTGAGAGGAATCACAAAATTTTGAATGGATAAGGAGTCTTTTTAAAAAAATCCTTTCAGATTTATTTACTTAGAGAATCATTGCATTTTTGACAGTTTTTGTGATTGATGGAAATGGCCAAGGAAATAATTGCTTTACAAAAACCAAAAGACTCTCGAATCCCCCCCCGCCCTTTTTTTAAAGAAAATCTATTTTCTTAAATGATGAATATCAGGATTTGCTTCCATGACCCGAGACAGAAACATGTTCAGAATCTTAAAAGCGACTTAAAAGAAAACCTTTCTGGAAGCCTGTTTCTGTCAGAATGTTGTAATTTCCTTTAGAAACTCTAGCTGTTCCACAGCACGCAGTTAAATTAAGTGTAAGCGCTGTTAAATAGGAGGTAACCATTAGAATATTTAAAAAATATGACTACCATCCAATGTTTTAATCAAATAATTTGCTAATCACTCAGCGTGGCATAGCCTCCCCATTAGTCCCTCCCTTAACTCAGTGCTCCCTGCTGCCTGGGATCTGGGTTCTTCCCCCTCCTCATCTTCCTTCCTCGGCAGCTGACTAGGCTCTTACCTCTCTTTGGAATGTTCCTCGGAGCCCATTAGGGAGTGCTTTAATCCAAAAGAATCTAGATGATCGAGAAAAATTAAGCTCCTCCTAACAGCAAAAGTGCAAGAAATTCGGACAAAATGACTCTCTGCATCACAGATTTTGTTTGCTAGTGGGTAATTAATTCTGCACATATGCTGGGAACATCTGTCGCCTGACCTGCCATGGGCTCTGCGAAATGCCTGCTGTGCGGGTCTCCCCGCGGGTCATCAGCCGCACTCCGAAAGGAAGCGCCTGCCCCCTGCCCTCAGCCCCCGCAACTTTCTCTTGAGCTGGGAGGTTCTCCGTGTAGGTTCCTGGGAAGTAGGTGCCCTCCGCCACGTGTCCCTTTGTCACCAGTGGGGCATCTCTGGCAACCTCCGTTCTCCGCCCCCCCACCCCCCCATCGGGTCAAAAGCAAGAGGGAAGCAGCCCCCTGGGGGTGGGGGAAGAGTAGCTGGCTGTCCGGGGCTGGAGGAAGCCTTTGGCTGCCCTCGGGGCTGTCTGGCTCCACCGAGGGGACAGGGGAACATCGTCTTCAAGCATAGCTGAATGGGATCCAACAGAAATCTGGAGGTTTCTGACCTGTGGCTTCCCAGCACCATCAGTGAGAAACTGGCCTCGAGTTGGTGGGTATCCTTGCCAAGAGGCCTTGTCTGAATAGACACCGAAGATGGCAAACCAACTCTGGGAAGGGGCTTTGGCGGCTGTCATGAAATGCCATTCATTGGTTGGCATTGGGGCACTTCCATGTGGAGGGGAGGGGAGACTTGCGGAAAGGTGAGATCATTTGCCCCCTCTCCCGGAGCTTCTGATGAAAGGCCAGCTCTCCTCCCAGCAGCAGTAGGGGCCTCCCGGTAGCCTGGAAACCCAGAGATGAAAAATCACAGATCTATGGGAAAACGGTGATAGGAGAGGGACTCTGTTGACCAGTGACGATGGGGTGAGGAAATGTGCACACATTAAATGCTCTCTCCACGTCCTAACACAGCACCTAGCACACTTTCTTGTTTCCTACGTGTCTGTTGCCCAACTAGCACAGTCAACTTGTTAAATACTGGAAATTTACCTTCCTCATCTTAGTACTTCTAGCATCTTCCTGTGTTACCTATTGCAGAAGAGCTGCTCAAACTGGTGTGATAAATGAATGGGCGGATGTCCTAGTAATTCCTCACTAAGATCCTACAGCATTGACATTATTATCTTAATTCTTCTAATAAGGAAACTGAGGCTCAGAGGGTCTCAGCTGAGCCAGTGTTTCAACCCAGCTGTGTCTGCTGTCTGTTCCCCTGCTTTTCTCAACCACAGTGCTGTCCACGAATCCGACTCTGAGTCCCGGTAAGGTTGGGTGATGTTCTCCCAGAAAAGAGAAAAATTTACAACTTCTAGTTCAGTTATTGAGTTAAACCTTTTTTTCTCTCTTTTTTTAAGCACTTACTAAGCATTTATAGTGGTGAAGAGCACAGATCTTGGAGTTACTCCTAGATTTCATTCCTGATCCTGCCCAAGGACTTGACCTCTTTGAGCCAGTTTCCTCATCTTGTAAAATGAGGATATTAAGTTTCTAGTTTCTAGGATTTTTATGAGGATCATATAAACAAGGTATGAAAAGCACTAAATGCAATTGTTCAATTAATAGTGCAAAAGAAAAACCCATTGCATCCCGTGTTGCTTTTTAAAATTACACCAAACACACATCTTACACAACTGGCATTTGTCACTTGCGTATGATGCTGGTTCTCGTTCATAACTAAAACCCCCCTTTTGGTTATTAGAACTGTACTTAGAAATAACTACTTGCATAATTATAAAGGTACGAAGTGTTTAATACCTGCTTCCTTTATTTAGAGAATTCACTCCATGACGGAGATGGCCATTTTATACATTCAAGTGTAGCCGGGGTGTGGCTGAATTATGAAAGGTCTCATTAGGCTATTGAGTGAATCAGAAAGAAATAAGTAACTACTCAGGAAACTTAAATTGGATCATCTAACTGCCTCCTCAAATAGTTTCTTAGAGAGCAGCCTATAAAAGATCTGCCCAGTACCTGAGCCAACTTTTTTCCTAGCCAGCTTTCAAGCTAAGGTTTTGTTTCCAAATGGATGCTTTTTGAGCAGGAACAGAATATGAAGTTTAGGGGATAATTTTAATCTACTTGCCTGGTGACATGACAGGAGAAATTTTGCACAGTAGAAGAATGAGGAACTTTGGAAATATGGAAAGCAACAGGGCCCTCCACTCTATGGGGCCCCCCGTTTTCTTCATCTCACTCTTGATGGGCAAAATCGACCTAAATTCCGCAGCCGTCCAGTGCCTCCCATAGTGGCTCTTGGATAAGGAAGGTAAGACAAATGGGTTATGATGGCCAGTACGATATACGTGTATGGACCACGTTCAGAGGGGGCTGGGGACGCACTGAAGCAGTTCTTTTAGTTAAGGGAACATAAGTAGAGATTTTGGAAAAGTGAGTGAGAGCCACAGGACACATTTCTAACACAAAGATGGAAAATGTAGAGGAACTTACTGAATGTGAGTTAATGCAGGGGCATGTTCATGGAGGGTTGAATGGACTTTCGGTCTTTTTGATTCCACTCCCACAGGCCCATCCACTTTTAGAGGGACACACGGCCACTGGCTGAGCTCTTCTGATGTATGTCATGGTCAGGGAACTTTCATTTGTTAAGATGCCTGGGATTCCTCCACCTAGCAATTTGCTTATTTAACAAGTAGTTATTTTGGGGACTACAAATAGGTATTTGTTAATTTTTTTATTTGGTGTTTGTTTTGTGTTTCTTTTCTTTTTTTAAAAAAGAAGATTTTATTTATTTATTTGAGGGAGAGAGAGAGTGGATGTGTGTGTGCATGCACACATGCAAATGGGGAGAGGAGGAGAGGGAGAAGCAGACTCCCCACTGAGCAGGGAGCCTGATGCGGGGCTCGATCCCAGGACCCTGGGATCATGACCTGAGCCGAAGGCAGACACTTAACTGACCGAGCCACCCGGGTGCCCTCGTGTTTCTTTTTAACACTGTTTTTGAGCCCTAACAATGTGATAAATCATTTCAACTTATTTGAATTTAACTCAGTGGAACAGATGCTTAATGAGCACCTACTATGTTTTAGCCATTATGCTTAGGGGAGGGGATATGCAGATTCATAACATAGTCCCTGCCTTGGGGAAGTTTACCACAAATCTAGACAAAATTAAAATAAAATTTTATTTTCAGTTGAATAATTTAATCGAACAATACGGTAGGGGTATGTTCTGAGCGCTGTTGGATCACTGAAGAGGGACCATGCACCTCTAACTCTGACTGAGGGCGCTGAGATGTTCCACGAACGAGGTGACATGTAAATTGAGTCTTGAAGGATGACTAGGAGTCCCCAGGTGGCATCCTGGCTAGGAATATGGACTTTGGAGTGGCCTGGGTTCAAATTCTGACTCTGCCCCTCTTAGCTATGAGACTTTGAACAAATTGATTAACTCCTGTCTCCTTTAGATTCCTGACTTGTGCAGTAGAGGTAACTCAGAGCACCTGCCTTACAGTGTTGCTATAAGACGTAAAAAAGTATTAGTACAACGCAGAGAACTCTCCCCAGCACACTGTGGTGCTGTCACAGTCCCGGCGTGTGTCCTCACAAGCAGCTCGGTCATCTCTGCTGGAATTCCCATTGGCTCTTGGCCTCACTGACACCTTTGTCAGTAGTTTTTACCTGTTTCCTGACATTTCTGACTGACAATGTGGGGAGCATCCATGTGTGGGGAGCTCTCTGCTTCTGACTCCCCTACCCTCTGGGTTTTATAGCAACATGGCCCCGGGCTCTACACTCATCCTTCCACTTAGTGACCTATCCTTCCGCTGTCCTTTCATACAGGGCAACACACAATGGCCCAAGTTCAAGTCTCCCTGCTCTCTACCACCCAGACTCTGTCACCTATTTGGATTTCAAACTCTAGGGTCAATCTGTGGAGAATCTTTGAATGACGGACTGAGGAATTTAAATTTAAATCAATGAAGTATGAAATGCCCTTGAAAGTCTGTGTAAGAGAGTGAGATGGTAACTCAGCAGCACTTATAGTGAGAAAAACAGGAAAAGCAACTCAGAAAGAAAGCTTTAGAAGACAGGACAGGAATGGATATATCATGAAAGCCAGGTAAGGAGGAATTTCAAGAATGGACGTGTGGAAACCAGTACCAAGACTGTTATGAGAAGATTGTGCCTGATTATTTTAAATTATGTGATAAAACATTCTTCTCTGACAGCCATTTCAGTAGAATGGTAGAGATGGAGGGTAGGTTGTGAAGGGGTAAGAAGTTAGCGGATATTAAAGAAATAGGGGCAACACCTGGAGGAAGTTCTGGGCACCCCAGGGGTGAAGGGAACGAGATGTACTGGACGATGACTGCTCTCCGGACATCACAGGCACCAGGGAGGGCTTTCTGCCTGAGAGCCATCAGCAAAACTTACAGACTGAGAGGAAGCTTCCAGTAGAAAGAAAGAATTGGACAGGAAGCAAGAAAGGGTATAACTGAAGGGACATGATCCAAGAAAAGGAAGGGCCAGTTTCAGGTGTGCTGTGATAAACATATCCAAAGCAAAATATTAGGATAAGGTGCATCGTCGATTTATTCACTGAGGTTATCATCTTGACTCTCCTCAAAATATAGCCGGAATATAAAATGAAAGGGATTCTTATTTTTTATAATCCAGCCATTCTCTAGTGCTTATTTTATGCTAGTGTCTATAATTAATATCCAAATGTCTTGATGGATGTATGGGGATTGTTTTAATTTAGTCTTTTGTAATCATTCAGTCCATTTTATTCTTATAATTATGAAGGGCAGGATTAAGTGGAAAATCCTCTCCTTCTATCAGGATTAAGCCTGAACTAAACAAAAACACACGCACCACAGGACTAACCAAGAGGAAGCTATTTTCAGCGAATGTGGTGACTTTTGTAATGCAAGCCAAGCTGTGGAGGGAGACAAACAGTACTGGTGAATGCATTGTGTCACACAGGGGGAGGGCAAAAGCTTCTTAGTAGAAAGGATATTCTCTCTTTAATAAAAAATAAGAAAAATGGTGTTTAGTTTATGCAGATTCACTGGTGGAGGGACTGAACAGGAAGGGAGCACCTGCTGTCTCCTCCCTCCAGAGCAGGCATCCTGTTCTCCTCCACATCCTGCCAGGACCAAGGGTCGGTCTCGAACCCGCAAAGCTTGGGAAACTCCAGTTTGTAGGATTAGGGCAGAGCCTCATCTGATGTGTAGGCATGGAGTTCAAGGATGCTTGATGGTGAGAAATGGGAGAGAGGAAGGTGGAGGGATTGGGAAGAGGAAGCTGGAAACATCTGGGAACCCTCCACTCTCCAAGTCCTGACTGCCAGAGCCCAGTTGAGTTCAGTAGGGAGTCCCAACCTCTGCTCTGTCCAGACTGAGACCCGTCCTAGCCACCTTCCATCAAGGAAATTCAGAAGAAGCCTCTATTAAACAGATGCTTAGAGTAAAAGAATACAATTTTTATTAAAGCACAGTTTTTTTTCAAATTAACCAAAACATAGGATTAAGTCTTCCCTTGTAGAAATGGTCCGTAACTAGTTGTCAGATATTATTTTCGTGTGAATAAATATCACAGATATGTCTCCTTAAAAAGAAGAAGAAAGATCCTGGAGGAAACAATATGGTGGACTGTATAGCGTAGCGGTTCATGGTGAACTTGACATGTCCCAACCGACTTTTCTAGACTTTTACACAAAATCTGCTCCACTAACAGTCTTTTGCATTCTAATCCATGGCGATTCTTTTCTTCTAATTGCTTATCCTCGACTCCTCTGTTTTTCTCATATTTTTCATCCAATCAGAAACTCCTGTTAGCTCTATTTTCAAAATATATCCGAACTCTTCCCACCACCTCTACTACTACTTCCTTGACCCAAGCACCAGCTGGTCTCTTGCCAGGTCTTTGCAACAGCCTTCCAACTGATCTTCTAGCTGCCAGTGCACTCCCATACAATCTTTCAATCAAACCAACAGACAGTTATCCTTCTACTATGTGAATCAAAAGATGTCCTCTGTGAAAACCCTCCAGTAACCCCCATTTCACTAGGCAGAAAGCTGGGGTCCTTCAATGGCCTCAAAGACCTGACCCCTGCTGGGCACCTGCTACCTCTCCAGGCACATCTCTCCGGTTCTCTCATGCTTGCTCACCTCGCTCTGGCTGAAGTGACCTCCTCCCTGTTCTTCTGGCTCCTTTATTCAAGTTCTGTCCACGTATAGACTTTTTAGCAAGCCTACCCTGACCGCCCTATTTCACATAACACACAATCCCTGACCCGAAACCTGGCATTTAGCACTTCCCTTTATCCTGCTCCAAACTTCTTCCCGTATCACTTAGACATGGAATAGGAGTAACTGCTTCTGAGGGTTGTGTGAGAATTACAGGAGTTAATACCTGTACTTGGAATTTACCTGGCGCCTAGTACATGCACAAAAAATATCATAAAATATTATATAATAATGTATGTTTGGGTACATGATAGTATCAGTCTTTTTTTTTTTTAAGATTTATTTATTTGAGAGAGAGAACACGAGCAGGAGGGGCAGAGGGAGAGGGAGAGAGAGAATCTCACGCAGACTCCTCGCTGAGTGAAGAGCCTGATGCGGGGTTCCATCTCCCAACCCTGAGATCACAACCTGAGCCGAAACCAAGAATCTGATGCTTAACCGACTGTGCCACCCAGGTGCCCCTAGAATCAGTCTTTTAAAAATTATTTTATGAGTATTGTTTATATTCTATGTGAAACACATGATTTAATCTTCACCTCAAGAGGTATGAGGTAGCCCTTTTAATGGAGGAGGAAACCGAGACTCAGAGGTATTAACTGAGGTTACAGAGTCAGAGTTGGGATGAGGAAGTGTTCCCAAGCCCACTGGACTCTAAAGCTGAGCCTCATAATAAGCCTGGGACCCTGCTCCTCCTTCACACCCACAGACACATTCTACCCTCCCAAGGAAACTTTATTAGCCCAGAATATATGCATATGCGTCCATGTTCCTAGGGCCATGTCAGTGTTTACAACCACAGTCACGTCCTCACCTGTGTTGAGGTCATTCTCACTGTCTCCTGCCAGATCCTCTGCCACCCCACAGTGACACACTGGATGTACTTGGAGCTCTGCCTTGGACCCCTCCTCTTCTCTAGTCTTCTCTCCAGATCCACTAATCCATTTGCATGACTTCCACTACCCATGGCCAACAACTGCTGCATTGATGTCTCCAGTCCACACTGCTCTTCTGAGACCGAGACCAACACACCCTCACCATTTACCTGCCTCCTCACAAATCCACAGAATAGATCTCGTTGGCTCCTCACAGGCACCATGCCCCAAATGGAATTTATAATCTTTCTCTCTAAATTCACTCCTCTTTATCAGTATCTTAGTAAATGGCATAATTTTCTCTCTAACCCTGTAGGTTCCAATAAGTGTGAACAATCCCTATTGCACATCAGAAAGCCAGAGGTTATCTCGATTCTTCCATCTCCCTCGTATACTGTCACTTATCACATCCAGTCCTAACTGACTCTCAAGTTTCTTCTTTCATTTCTATCCTCACCCTCACCATATTTGTTCAAGTCTTCATAATCTTGCCCCCAGGTTCCTGCAATAACTTCCTGCATAATTTTTCTACTCTCCAAACTTATTCCACTTCCAATCCACCCTCTACACTTTAGCCATGGTGATTACAAATGTGGTCATGCTACATCTCTGCTTAAAACTCAAAAGCTTCAGGGTACCTGGGTGGCTCAGTCGGTTAAGTGTCTGCCTTTGACTCAGGTCATGATCCCAGGGTTCTAGGATCGAGTCCTGCATTGGGATCCCTGCTCTGCAGGGAGCCTCCTGCTGCTCCCTCTGCCTCTGCCCCTCCCTCCTTCTTGTGCGCATGTGCACGCTCTCTCTCTCTTTCTCTCTCTAGCTCTCTCTGCATTGGGTTCCCTGCTCAGTGGGGAGTCATCTTCTCCCTCTCCCTCTGCCCCTCCCCACCACTCATGTTCTCTCTCTCTCTCTCCTCTCTCTCAAATAAATAAATGAATAAAATCTTAAAAAAAAAAAAACTCAAAAGCTTCCCATTGACCTATGATAAAGTCCATGTGACGGCTTTTATTGTTTCAAATCGGGAGGCTGAACTCAGTCCCCAGTCATCTAGGTCCTATCGTGAAAGGATTTTTCAGATGTAATTAAAGTTTCTAATAAGTTGAATTTAAATTAGTCAAAAGATTGTCCTGGGTGGGCCTGGCCTAATCAGGTGATACCCTTAAAAGAGGGTTTAGGCTTTTCCCAAGCTTAGAGATTCCAAACAGCTCATGCCTGTGGGGTTTCAGCTACTCATGATCTTCTCTTCCTGACTGCTTGCTTTATAGACTTTAGACTTAGTGATTCCTCACAATTGTGTAAGCAATCAATGTGTATGTATATGCACATGCAGACACACACACACACACACACACACACACACACACAGTTCTGCTTCTCTGATTGAACCCTGACTGGTACAATCCTTAAAATATCCTATCAGATCTAGCACAAATAAGCCCTGCTCTACTGCTTCAACTCATTTCTCCTTTCCTTTACCACTTAGCTGCAAACAACCCAAAATCCACATAGCATTAGCCTACAGACAGAGTTTATTTTTCTCAGTAGCAAGAAGTCTGCACCAGTTGTAAAAGAAGGCCAAGTTCAGGGAAACTATACAACAATGTCTCGGGGGGCCCTGCAATATTTTCTCCTTCATCATCTTTTGTCTCACGCTTGTCACCTCATTGTGGCAAAATGGCTATTGTACTTTGGGGCATCAAGTCAATGTACCAGAGAGGAAGAAAAGAGCTTAATTAAAAAAAAAAAAAAAAAAAAAAGCAAAGGGAAAAAGGTGAAAGGACAGAAAAAGCTTTCTCATTGCAAGGTTTTGTCTTTTTATTAGGGAAGTGCTACCCTTCTCAGGGATTTCTGTCACTGTCTCGTTAGCCAGAACCATGTTGCATGGCAGCCCTAGCTGGAAGGAGGTCTGAGAGAATAAGTTTTTAGAAGTTATTTATATGGTAGAGGCAGGCAAGAAGAAGAGGTTGGAAATTGTAGTTGGGTCAGCCAACTGAGAGTATTTGCCAAATGTCCTCTCCCCTCTTTTCAGCTCATTTTTCAATCTCAACATAAATATAATCTCCTCAGGAAAGCCCTCTCTCATCCATCAGACCATGCTGAGTCTGTTGAAAACTTTTCCATTACAGTGCTTACCACACCAAAGTCAATCTCCCTTGGTAGACTAGAAGCCATCCAGCAGGGCAGAGACCCTAGCTCTAATATTCTTAGTGTTTAGCACAAGACCTGGAATCTATTTTTGCTTCATAGTCCTGGCATACCTGATGAGCTTTAGAAGCTATGACGTAATGCCATCTATCTCATCCATCAGGAAATGAGAACTCAGTGTGATTACCAACAGGGCTCCTTGCTTATGACTGAAGTTTTCATTCCTGCAATGCTCAGAAAGCCCCATCCTTGATTTCTAGTATGTGGGAGAAAGGGAGTTGCCGGTATAGAGATGCCACGCACACAGTCTCCAAGACAAGTCTCCTACCACAGCCTGATGACATACTCAGGAGGCTTGTACAGAATCAGCTGTCGCCATTTTCCCGGAAGGCTTCTTCACCGCATGCAAAATATACATAATTACAGTTCGCTAGGAGAGGATTCACTGGACTGTACTTCCTCATCAGTCAGTCCTTTTAGGCTTCAACAGAATGCAAAAGTTTGGGCTCTTCTCTTAGCTGCTTGGTTGCTGCAGTTGAATTAAAGATGGCTTTGTCAGAGTCCTGGAGAGATCTAACAGATAACAGTCGACTAACGCAATAACCAGTATCCCACATGTCCTCCTTCTTTGAGTCTATCTACTCTTCCCATTAGCTAGACTAAGTTGCTTGCACAGGAAATCTTTTTTTTTTTTGTTAATATTTATTATTTACTTGAGAGACAGAGAGAGATAGAGAGAGAGAGAGAGAGAGAGAGAGAGAGCAAGTGGAGGGGGAGGGGCAGAGGGAGAAGCAGACTCCCTGCTGAGCAAGGAGTCTAATGCGGGACTCGATCCCAGGAGCCAGAGATCATGACCTAAGCTGAAGGCAGACGCTTAACCGACTGAGCCACCCAGGCGCCCCACACAGGAAATCTTAATAAGTCAGAATTCTTCATGTCCTCAGGAAATTAGACACATATTGATGAGATTTTAATCATTTATATAGCAAGATATATGCAGCTACCATTTGATGCATCGAAATGCCTGAGAAATATCTTTGTTTGAATTTTTGCATAGATGCCAGACTCAGATGACTAGAATGTCAGTTCCATAAGAGCAGGGGCTTGGTCGTTGCTGTTGTTGGTCATGGTGGTGGTGTGTGTAGTGCTTAGCCCGCTGCTGTACTCAGAGTACTGAACAGTGTCTGGCACAGGAGGCACTGAATAAATATTTATGGAATAAGTGATTATTGAGTTATGAGATGGTATTGTGTTTATATCTGTCACTCTTACTCTACTTATATGATGAATCACATTGATCAATTTTTTAATGTAACCCAAACTTGCATACCTGACACAGACCCCACTTGGCCATTGAACTAACACATCAAGAGAACCAACTCAGAGGATCAAGCTTTACTAATACTTTCAAGGACACAAGCAATCAAGAGGCACAAGAAGAACAGGGAGAGGTCTGTGACAATTCTCAACTCCCCAGGTGCTTCCTTCCTACATTGCATACATGTCCTCTGGGGCAATATACTAGCTGAGGTCCCTAAGTGAACTCAGTGAGTCATCTTACACAGCACAGAATCTCTAGGCTATGGATATCATTTTATATCTCAGATTTATATAGCCTAGGTGACATTCTCCAGGGAGCCATGCTTCATTATCATTAGGTTATATATTGGCTTATTTACCATAAGTGGTCCTAAATTGGGGACATCAGGTAAAGAGCATTCCATATATAAGGACTTTACTTCTAACAAATATCATTAGTCTGTTTAATCCAGAGTTTCAGCTACAAGTCTCTAGTTGCAAGAATAGATGGGGTCACTTGCCTGGTTTCCCTGGGAGTGAGATCCCTACCCCACTTTCTAGTAATTCAGAAATAAAGGGACCACAGTCACTCCATCATGTCCACAACCAGAAGTTGAGCTCTGCCCATATTTGTAAGTATGCAGTGCTGGTATTATTAGAGTAAAATCCTTTCCACTTTATAATATCTCCCTTAAAACTATTATTTAAGCTGGTTTCCATAGGTAACTATATATTTAACTATCTTCATGTTGATGTCCTTATCATTTTGGTTGTTTGAGGCTTATTTAGCATCAGATTTCTTAGGAAATACCCTGAAGTCTTCCATATACATTATAGTTTGTAGCCTTTATTCTTGAAAGTAAATTTAGCTGTATATAAAATTCTTGGCTTACATATTTTTTGCTTTGAGTAACTTAAATATTATACCATTGTCCCCTAGAACAAAGCTTTAGCATTGAGAAGTTTAGTAACAAAACTATATCCATTTCGTCCTGGTCTTTTTGTTTGTATGGACAAAAGTTTTGTGGGGTTTTTTTCATTAATTTAATGTCCAGTAATTTTATTACAATATCTCAGTATTGGCCATTCTGGTTCAGGTTTCCTAGGTTCAGTGCCCCCTTTCAATATATTTTAAGTCATCTTGTCTTTCAAGAAAGTTTCCTTGAAATAGAATTTCTAACATTTCTCCTGTTCCATTGATATGGTTTTCTTCTTCTGGGATTCCTGTGATATATATTGTGGAATATCATTGATTATTTTCCATAGCTATCACTCTCCTTTCAGGACCATTTTGCTTAAAAAAATTTTTTTTTAGAATTTTACTCCTTCTCCTTTTCTGTTTCTCTGAAGGCATTTTCTGTTGCATTTATTTGCTCTTGCATTCCTTCTAGACTTTATATTGAAATGATTATTTCTTTTATTTCTGATTATTTTCTGAGTTGTCATCTTCCTTTCTGATCTAAATTCTCATTAGAAACCAAATAAGGGTGCCTGGGTGGCTCAGACTGGCTCTTGGTTTCCACTCAGTTCATGATCTCAGGGTTGCGAGATTGAGCCCCATGTCAGGCTCTGCATTCAGCGAGGAGTCTGCTTGGGATTTTCTCTTCCTCTCTCTAAAATAAATAAATAATTAAAATCTAAAAAAAAAAAGAGAGAAGAAACCAAATAAGCCAGCACCTTGATTTTGGACTTCCAGGTCTCCAGAACTATGAGAAATAAGTGTGTGTTGGGTGGTATTTTGTTACGGTGGCCCAGGAAGACCAACACAGAGCTCTTGGTCCTTTTTGCTGTGTTATGTATTCACTTGGTGCTCTCATGCAGTCTCATGGCTTTCAGTACTATCTAAATGCCGATGCCTCCCAAATCTGCATCTAGTCCCCATTACCTTCAAATTCAAGGCTTGAGCATCCAGTGGCCTATTCAACAATCTTCTTTTGAATGACTAGCTTGAGTCTTTTGAATCTCAAACTTATGCTCCAAACTAAATCTTCGAGAGTTCCTCTTGCCCACAGAAAAAATTCCCATCTCAGTTTATGGCGATTTCATAATATTAGTACTCAAGCCAAACTCTTGAGATCATCATTGATTTCTTTCTTTCTCTTCATCCCATCCAATCTCTGGGAAAATCCTATTGGCTCTATCCTCAACATGAATTTAGAATCTGACCACTTCTCACCTGCTCCACTGCTAAAATCTAGATCAAGTTAACCCATTGCCCCTGTCCATCACCGCAATGACCTCCTAACTGGTCTTCCTACTTCCACCATTGCTTCCCTACACATCAGCCAGAGTATCTCTTTCCAAATTTAAGTCCAATCATGTTCTTCAAAACAGAGTAAAGCCATAGTCCTTCCTCAATGGTCTATAGGTCCTCTCTGATCCGGATCTCCATGATCTCTCTGACTTCAACCCCTACTTCCGTCCTCCTTGCTCACTCTGTTCTCGCTACACTGACCTTACTGCTCTTCCTCCGATGTGCCAGGGATGTTCCCACCTTGAATGTGTTTCCTCTCCTGGATTAATGCTCTTTGCTCAGCTGTATGCTTCACTAATGCCCATACCTCCTTCAAGCATATGTCCAAATGTCAACCTGAGAAGTATTCCTGCACATCATATGTAACACTTGTTGCACTAACCAGATCTGTATTCTATATAGTTATACATACATATATGTATATATACATATACATATATTACCTATTTTTTTTGTTGCCTGCATCTCCCTGCCATGATGTAAACTCCATGAGGACAGGGATCTTTGTCCACTTTGTTAAGTAATGTATTCAAAATACATAAAACACACTTTAGCACATAGTAGGTACACAGTAAATATCTCTTAATAAATGAATGAGTTTTCTCCATTTGTTTTGCTCCTGGATTGCCTTCTCTTTTCTTGATTTTTTTTCTTTCTTTTCCTAATTCTATATTTTCACTTAGTAGTATCTGGGTATTGTGCTGTTCCTGATGTCTTCTCAAACTTGGGCCTTCTTTTTTTTTTTTTTTTCCTTCTCCTCTTTACTTTCCATCATTTTATCTCATATGCATGCTTTCCTCTCTTAGGGAGATCTTTAGTAGGAAATCTGATGAGCCTATCATTCTTCCCTTAATTTCAGGATTCTTGGGGATTTTCCCACAACAAACACAGACATAGACAGATATTTCATTATTATCACACATAATGTTGCTTTGAAAAACACCATGCAAGGAATTTATCCATAAGTGGGACTTGTTCTCTAAATTAATAATTTATCTCACATTTTGTGCTTGCTATCATTTACCATTAATGCTAAAAATGTAGGTTACAACCTTTCTATGCCTTAGTGGAAGGAACCCTTGTCTTGATGTTTATAAGACATGGGCTTTCCCAGGGGCTCTGCTGCTAATAAAGTCTAGGATATTTAGCGAGTCATCGACTTGTTTGCATTCCTGCTTTGACCGCAAAATAAAGGCCGCATAGAGGGAACACAATGAGCCATATACCATTCCCGATGTTATAGCTGCTATATATTTTCTCTTTATTACTCCTGACCCCCACCTGCTGATACAGCAATGAGTCCCCACCTGCGGAAGCCCCATATCCTAAAGAGATTAGGGTGCTCCCCATCTCATCTTCCATTATGCCCCTCGGTGGAAGGTTTCAAAAATTCTGAACAGTGAAGGAAGTATAATGTAGTTGATTCAAGTTATGTCCCCTGCACTGATTATGTTGAGACTTTAAAAAACCTCATACAAAATATAAAAACGTTCCAAAAAAAATTTTTTCCCCCAATTTTTGTCTGTGCCCCTGCTTTTTGAGCAGTATGCTAAGCTTGTTTGCTCGAGGCATTATTTAGACACTGTAATGTGGGCATTGCTACAGAGAGACTTAGAGCAGGAAGTAACTTGCTCAGAGCTGGTGTGGGGGACTCAGGTCTTCCTAATACCCAAATCCAGGAGTCTGTACTACCATACGCCACCTGCACATGACATGAGGTAGCAGACACGAGTGTAAAAGGTACCAACTCTTACTATCTTCGTATGGATATTTATGAAAGTCAACAGCATCGATTACTTCTCTTTTCACTCTTGGATTAGTGTTCACAGTTGGAAATAAGCAGGCATTATCAGCCATAAGTACGTATAGTATTTCAACATTTCAAAGATTTTTTTCATATGTTAACATCTCTGAAATCAAGATATATCTTGTAATAGATAGCATGTGATAGCTAATGAAAATCACTAACGTTTGGGGGGTATTCATTAAGCATCAGACACCATTCTAATTGTTTTGTTTAACACTCCCACTTTTTAATACTCCCGTTAACCTGACATGGTGGTTATACCATTCACCCCATTTTGCAGGTGGAGAAGCGGAGCCATCGAAAAGTGAAATAACGTGCTCAAAGCCATACATGTAATATGTGGGGAAAATGAGATTTGAATCTTGAGGATCCGGCTCCAGAACTTGTATTCTTAACCAAAAAAGATTCACTGCCCCCAATTGTGCCTGGGAAGGGGGGACATACTGGCCTACCTATGCATGGCTGGGCAAGAGGAGAATTCATAAAGGTTTAATGAAGGTTAACTGCATTATGTGGGCATAATCTCCTTCCCCTGCTCTCATGTCTTCAAGTTTCTAACACTGGTTTTGTGTGTGTGTGTGTTTTTTTCATCTTGGATGTTGGGTCAATTTTACAGTGTCAAATACTATGTGGAATAGGAAAAGAGAGGGGCGGATGTCAGAATGAAATTCTGGAGAAGTTCTGACCTGAAGGCAACTTGGTAACTGACCATTTGGCATCTAGGATATGCCACAGGTCTGACTTCTAGAATTCTTTTCTTTCCCATGTTTTATGCTCCTGAATTCAGTCAATTTTTTTTTTTATTTTGTTCTGTGCTGAAGCCAAGGAAGGAGAACTGAATGAAAGGAGGGAATTGTTCCAATCATCCAGCTATCCCTTCCAAACTCTGGTGAAAGTGAGAATTATTAAAAAAAAAAACAAAAAAAAACCCGAAGCCTCTATAGATGTAGTTCTTGTGATAAATCACTTTTTAATCAGTCATAATTTTGCATTAAGTGCTGAATAAATGCCCTTTGTTTCATACTTAAACTGTCAGTGACTAACATTGGGAGGGCAGACTAGTGCTTATCATTAGAGCAGAGAAAAATCGATACCATTTTTAATTAAAGACAGGCACAGCCGAGCTTTGAGACAAGCAAATCTCCTTGTCAGTTCGTCTCCCCTTTAAACTCTCTCAGAAGTTCAGTTCAGAAGTTAAGAGGCACCCGAATGTAGGAACAGAGTGACACAAATGCTTTGTTGGGGGGAAATAGAGGGAGCGGAGGGGCATGAGATGGGGGAGGGGGCGCAAACAAAAAAGAAGGCCGAGGGAGACATTAGGAAAAGTATGCTTTTCATTCAGCCAGTCCCTAAGGGACAATCTTCAGGAATGATAAAAGGTAGATACTGGCTTGTGCTACAGAGATGATCTTTTCCCTTGCAGACCAAAAGGTAATCGAAGGAGAGTCAAACCTATTCTCAT
The DNA here is from genome assembly GCF_964656455.1 of Halichoerus grypus. NCBI lineage: Eukaryota > Metazoa > Chordata > Mammalia > Carnivora > Phocidae > Halichoerus > Halichoerus grypus. Next base: position 142,362,621 of record NC_135718.1, on the reverse strand, counting down.
CAGTCATATTTTATTATGTTCAAACACCAGCACATGGTATTTTTTAAATGATCCTTTTCACATTATATTTTGCGACTTTGGATATTCTCCCTTTGTAGAGCAAGAGTCCAGCAAGACAGGACTCATAGTCTTTTATAAGCCAATGACAGAAATGATATTCCATCTCTTTTGCTGTATTCTATTTGTTAGAAGCAAGTCACCAGCCCAGCCCATACTCAAGAGGAGGGGATTCCACAAGGTTGTGGCTCAAAGGAGAGGGGTCATTGAGGACCCTCCTGGAAAGTTGCCTACCACAGACCTTCATATCAAGAGGCTTATAATCTCTTTGGGCAAAGAATACAAGTAAATTGGGGCAATATGAGAAAAAGAAAAGTTACGTCTCATCAGATCCCCAGATATGATACAGCCAATGAGTCCTAGGGATAGTCAGGAAAATAAAAATAACATAGGAAGAATTTAATTAATGAAGGCTGATGGCATTTTGGTGAGTGTACAAGGACTGGAATAGTGCTACTCGTTTCCTTCTAGCTCTGTTGGAATAACCATGGAAAGACCTAGCTTTCAGAGTTTTGCAGACTGCCCATCCACCTTCTGGTTAGTGCTATTTTCTTCCTAGAATGAGAACTCCAGCTAAGTCTGGTTTTGCCCATTAGGGTCTCCATGGTTTTAAGTAATTAGAAAAATCCATCTCAAACCGGCTCAAGAATAAAAAAGGATGCAGGAGTAGTTCACCTAAGGTAAAGGTGCAGAGGCAAGTAAGCCTCTGGCTCAGTGTGATCAAGAAGCCAGCTCCTTTTTCTGGTTACTACCTCTACCCATTATTCTAAATCCTACCAGTTATTCTAAATCTTCACTGTATCTCACTTGGGTTTCTGAATCTTTTAATCAAATTGTTTATATAGACTGGAGTCTCATAAAAATATTTGTCCCAGGTCCTTCACACTCTAGGGATACCCTGTGTATAAAATTGCTAACTCTGGAATGGCTAGGTGGATGTCATGGCATATGTATTATATAGAATTTCTGAAGTTTGATCACCCAAATCATGTAGGTTAAATAAGGTCAGAATATATATGAATATATATGTATATATGTATTCACGAGATGATTTGTCCTATAAGAAACAAATCTGTCACATTCTGACTTATGCGTGGCCCAACCAAAGAATTCTTTTTTAAAATATATATATATATTTTATTTATTTGAGAGACAGAAAGAGAGAGAGGAAGAGCATGAGTGGAGAGGAGCAGAGAGACAAGCAGACTCCCCACTGAGCAGGGAGCCTGATGCAGGGCTTGATCCCAGGACCCCAAGATCATGAATTGAGCTGAAGTCAGGTGCTTAAACAACTGAGCCACCTAGGCCCCCTGAGAATTCTTTTTTTTTAAAAAAAGATTTTATTTATTTGAGAGAGAGAGAGAGCTTGCATAAGCGGGGGGTGGGGAGCAGAGGGGGAGGGAGAGGGAAAGAATCTCAAGCCGATGCAGCGCTAAGCACGGATCCTGAAGTGGGGCTTGACCTCATGACCCTGAGATCATGACATGAGTCAAAACCAAGAGTCAGATGTTTAACTGACTGAGTTACGGAGGTGCTTCCCAACCAAAGAATTCTTAATGGTATTGTGCTGATCATTGATGAATCCACAATTTATAATTCCCATTATCTATAAAACCATCAAAACATTTTGGTGCCCTCCATAGTCTTTCAACCAGCTCTAATGGCCCATTCTTGGACATAGAACCTCCACGCTTTTGAAGTCATTGTTTCCTATGTTATCCCTTTCCCACACTTCTAAGGTGTACTTTTCCTGAATTCCCAGTTTCCTACCCTATTCAAACCCTATGCTCTTCCAAGACCTGGCTCCAGTTCATTTTTTCTGTAAAACCTTGGTTTAAGTTGCAGTACCCCTGAACAGTCACTTGAAGTAGTTAGATTTTCTGTTTATACCAGTTATTTGGAGATTCACTACACAAATGTTGCAATTTCTGTTTCATCTTACATTTTTCTTTAACTGTTTTATGTTATGTTCTATTCTCTTTTGTATTGCCCTTAGCAGCTGCGCAAAGTTGATTGTCAATATGTATCTATTGATTTGTAGATGAATTGCATGGCATTCCAGAAGGGCCTTCGACCCAAGAGGTTATTAGATCAACTACAATTATCTTCACAGAGTTGGGTGAAGGGGTTGGGGATAGAGTGTTTATACGTATGTGAGAGAGAAATGCAGATGACCACTGGATAGTATTATATGCCAATTACTGGTTTGTGTAAAGAGTGTTTAATTAAAAATTACACAGTGAAATGAGACCTACCTCTCAGTAAAAAACAAAAAAACAAAGACCAAAAACCTCCTAGTTGATTTCTTACAACTTTTCTTCTGCAATTATAGAATAAACAATAAAGTAGGTTTAGATGATGTCAACAGTAACTATTCTCTAATTTTTTTTAATCTTAAACTTAAATTCTGTAAGTTCAGTTTGGCAATACTCTGATGGTTTGATTTTCTGACGAGCACCAACCCTACATGAAAGGAATTTATTATAGAGGTCTCTGGAATATTTCCTGCTTGATTGAAAGTTCTCTCAGAGCAGAGGCATGTTATTCACTTTTTAAAATAGACTTTATTTCTTAGACCAGTTTTAGATTTACAGAAAAATTGATAGTGCAGAAAGTTCCCATCTATCCAAGCACACAGCTTCCCCCCCTTATTAATATCTTGCATTAGGATGGCTCATTTGTCACAAATAATGGACCAATATTTATACATTATTATTAACTAAAATCCATACTTTATTCAGATTTCCTTAGTTTTACCTAATTTTTTTTTCTCTTCCAGATTCCTTCCTAGAATCCCACATTTCATTTAGTTATCATGTATCCTTAGGTTCCTCTTGATTGTGACAGTTTCTCAGACTGTCTTTGTTTTCGTTTTGTTTTTGTCTTTGTTTTTGTTGACCTTTGGTGACAGTTTTGTTGAGTACTGGCCAGATTGGAATTTGTCTGATGTTTCTCTTATGGTTCAACCGGGGCTCTGGGTTTTCAGGAGGATGGTGAAGAGGTGAAATGACATTTTCATCACACTGTATCAAGGGTACATACTGTCCACATGACATCCCTATTACTGTCCACCTAGATCAACTAGCTGAGGGAGTGTTTGTCAAGTTTCTCCATCGTGAAATTAGACTTTCTTTTCTCCCCACTTTCCTTACTGTCCTCTTTGGAAGTCCCTTTATGCAGCCCATACCTAAAGAAGTAGGGAGTTTATGTTCTACCTCCTTGAGGATGGACTGTCTACATAAATTATTTGCAATTCTGCTACACAAGATATGTGTCACTTCTCCCCCATTTATTAATTAATGTCAGTGTGGACTCATGGACATCTAGAAACTTCTTTTATACCTTGGGTTCTAGTAATACTTTATTTTGTTATTTGACTTGTTCCAGCTTTGACTCTCGGGATCTCTCTCAGTTGGCTCCTATACTCTCTTGATACACCCATTATTTTGATGTTGTTCTGAGCATTTCTTTACTTTCAGGTGCATGTCATTCACTTCTGTCCACCTCCAACTCTCAGTATCTCAATGAACTTCTTGTTAAATAAATAGAGTATCTGAATTATGGTGAAGCTCACTCTGCTATCATATTTATCCACAGTTAAATTTGCAAGAACAGTAATACCCTTGGTTGCAGTTTCTCTTTTGTAAGGGTACAAATGCCCCCTATTTTAACCAAATATGTTTACATTTCCTTCTGGAACATTTCTCCTGCTATATTTCAGTTACCGGCAAGAAGTCTAGAGACATCTCGGCAATGGTTTTGTGTTTTTACTTAAATTATTCCAGAGGCCTTCTGAAATTTAAAGAGTGGACATGCAAAACCCTCAAAGCTCAAACGGCTCGATAGCCAAGTTAGAGGTAGGAGCTTTGTTTCCTAGCTTCTCCCTTTAGGCTTCTCTGCTCCAGCTCCCACGGCCCACGTAAAGCAAGACATTAACCTGGGAGTTGGAAAAGCAAAGAAAAGGGCCCAGCACGAGTGTGGGGAGATGTACTCAATTTATGTCTTGGGTCAACACAATTTACTCCTGCCTCCCCCGCCACCCCCTCCCCAGTTCTCCTCCGCTCCAGTCTTGCTTCAGACAATGAATTTCCGGGGAGTTTTTTGCCTTTTGATCTCCTCGCTGATCTAATGCAATTGTCCACTGGCAGAAGCGCTGTGAGGTGCAGAATAAAGTAATGAAGCTAATTTGATTTGCACTCCACCCCCACCCTTAAGATCTACATGTCTTTATTGTATTAGTTCCTAATGAGATTCTCCGTCTGCACTCCAGAGAACAGTGGCTGTGGGAGGGGCTCATCTCAGGAGATTTGCCCCCATTTACATCCCATCTTTAATGGATATGGACCCGGCTGCCCTTGAGTCATAAGGTGACCATATTTTCCTTCCTGGACCACCCTGGGCAAGAGTGGGAATGCAACCACTGCTACAGAACCAGGGAGGCCTTCTTTCCAATTCCAGAGGAAAAAACAAAACAAAACAACAACAACAAAAACAAAAACAAGAGCAAAGTTTAGCGCCGGGCTGAACACTTCACGGAAAGAGCACCAAGCAAATTTCCAGCCTCAAACCGTGTTTCCGAAAGAGATTTGCTCCCGTGTGCAAGTGCACTCTTTACTATTTTGCCACCAGTATGATAAAGAGTGAGCAACAAAAATCACCTTTCAAAGGCCTTCCCCAGGACACCAAATCCTCTGAACCATTCCTGTTGTACTTGCGGTGGCTCCCTGGAGGCCAGAGTCCGGCTGGCCAGGGGCCATCGGATGGAGACGTAAACATGAAGTTTATTTTGGAGAACCACATCTGGAGAATATGAAGCTGTCCCTTTCAGAACAACGCTCACTCACTCCCTCTACTCTCCCTACCACCCACAATGAGTTTTAAACCACGTCATGAATGAAGAGATTTAAAGCACTTCATCAATGTCTCTTTAACTAGCCCCTCTCTACACCCTCCAGGATTCTGGCAATGCCACTGACATCAGCCTTTTCCTATTTTCCAGATCCAAAACACTCGATTTCCCTGTCTCGAATCACAACATACACCGGGAGGATAGTGTGATGTAACTCTGCTTGTTTTAGTCCAAAAACTGCTTTTGAACTGGTTGGCGACCCTGCTGGAAACTCGGATTTAATTAATATCATGCACTTATTTATATGGCATAGTGGATTATTTTCAGACACAGCATGAAGGTGGGAGGACAAACATCGGTAATTCACAATTCACAAGTCTAGTGCTCGAACATAAAACGGTTTTTGACTGTTTCAGAAAAAGATGAAAAAAAAAAAAGAGAGAGAGAGAGAGAAAGCTGAGTGCTACCCAAAGAATCATTTCATAAAAGCAAACATTGCTCAGTTTGTTTTAGGCCTCGCTCAGATCCCTGAAATCATAGGAGGAAAGGAAAAGAGAGTGATTGGCATCATGACGACTTTTCTAGGGGGAAAAAGGTAGTTTATATCTAATCTAAGGTCTTTAAGAGGAATCTATCAGCTTTGGTTTGGCTCTCAGTGGACAGGTGTCTGTATCATAGAAGCACCATACATAATTCACCACCAGAGAGCCCCAGAACTTAGCAAGAAGGCTAAATTACCTGTCACTTCCAGAAAAGGTGTTCCCTTCAGGTCAAGGTTGAAGGCTCCTGTAAACCCGAGCGAGGAAGAGCGCTTCAGTCCGTATCTAAATGTCAGCAGCGCTTCTCAGCGGTTGGAAATGCAGGCTGGCTATTTACCCTCATACTTGCCCACCTCTTTTGTAGGGTCAATTAAAACCCTATCATTCTGAAATCAGATTGGAAAGGAGGAAGGGAGGTCACTTGTTTTAATGATCGGAGACCACTTTGTTTATGTCAAATCAATGGATGCCAAGAATCTTCCTCTCTTCGCGGAGGGTGTGGGCTAGGGGGAGTCCTGTCAGAGGTGTGAGCCCTTACAGCTTCGTCTGAATACAAAAACATCTCATTATTACCTGGGGATAGAACATGGAGCCTACTCCCAGGCAGACTCTGACTCCCGAACACAGTTCATGAGAGGCAGGTGCCATCTGGCTGTCATTAAGCTGCTGATCGTGCCTTTCTCCTTGATTGACTAGTGATGGATTGACAGGTGATGTGGACCCTGTTGGAGCCTGCGGTGGGGAGATGGGGAGAGCTGTTTTTCACCTCTGTGGTTTGGGGGAACCTGTTTGAGGCTTCATGCATGAATTTCCCTTCAGATTTATCACCCGTATTTTAGAAACTTTGTTTCCGAAGCAGTGAAACACAAAACGAGAACATAACATCAAACAGAGACCCAACCACACAGATGGGGGGTGGGGGGAGGATGCATATACCCTTTAGAAAATATTTTCTTGGCTTAATTCTGAGGGTAGTGAGAGATGGCTAGTTGTCCCCAGTTGTCTTTTCTAGTATTTTTAACTTTTCTGTTGCTTTACAATTTCATTATATTATAATTTCATTATATTACAATTTCATTATATTCAAATTTGCTCTTTGAATTAAAGAACTGAGTTTTAGAAGTTCTTTATTTCCAGTAAAGTGAAGAAGAATGCTTAAGAGTTCTGAGATGTTTGTATACCGAAGAATGTTTTGTTATATTAAAACACTTTCATTAAATGTGTTACTCAAATTAATAACATCAAAATTAAGGATCAATTCTGGAACGTCTGAGAAATTTATTGCATTTGGTAATGCAGAGGTATTGTGTCTGGTCACAAAAATTTCTAAAAGCAGGAAGCAAAATGCAGGGCAACTGGGTGTCAGAACTGTCAAACACGGCTTGATGAACATTTGATTCATTAATCGATTGAGAACTATTTGCCCCAACTTGGAAAAATCTAGTGTTTAAATTCAGATGATTTTTTTACCAGAGAAAACTTTCTCAGATATATCTCAGTAAAAGATAGTACCTTCAAATTATGTAAAAAAGAAAGTGTCATTTTAATTTGGTAAGCTCAGGAGAAGCAGAAATAAAAATCATTAATTATTAATTCAATAAAGAACATTTTCCATGTTTTTCTTTATTTTTTATTGAAGTAAAATTTGTATGTAACACTATATAAGTTTCAGGTATACAGCATGATAATTTAATATTTGTATACACAACAAAGTGATCACCATAAGAAGTCTAGTTTTTATTCATCACCAATTTACCCCCTTCACCCATTTCACCCACAGCTCATCCCCCTTCCCCTGTGATCACCACCAGTCTGTTCTCTGGATATGAGTTTCTGATTCATCCTTGATGGGTCCTGGTTATTGAGGGTGTGCCAAGACCCGCCCGTGTTCCAAAGGGAGTGATTTCGATAACATCTAGTTTCAGGCTGATTGGAAGCAAGATGGTCAGGCAGCAAATTTTAAGGTCTGCAAATATATATAGTCCTGTGGGACTGCAATCATAGACTCTGTTCATTCCCAGGATGGAGATCTGGAGGTGTCCCTTGGGCGACAGTTGCAAAAATCAGGGCTTCAGATGAGTGTATAAGCTCCTTTCTGGGAGGTATCAGCAAACTGTGGTGAGGCCAAGTGAAGGTTCAAAGACGGTGTCTCCTTGCCCGTGCTCCCTGAGAGCAGCTCTGTGGCCCCTACATGTGTGGTGGACCTGAGCTTGTCCCTCAGGCTGAAGCTCTAGGACAGGTAGATGGGCCTTTCTCACAGGCAGATGGGGGTGTCTTTCAGCCTATTATGCAGTGTGCTGAGGGTGGTAGCCTGACTATCTGTCTTTTTTTTTTTTTTCTCAGACGGTACACCAAAACTCAATAAGTGGTAGTTTCTTATTTTTTCTTTTTAATTTTATTTATTTATTTGACACACAGAGGGAGAGAGCACAAGCAGGGGGAGTGGCAGGCTGAGGCAGAGGGAGAAGCCGGCCCGATGCAGGACTCGATCCCAGGACCCTGGGATCATGACCTGAGCTGAAGGCAGACGTCCAACCAACCGACTGAGCCACCCAAGTGCCCTAAGTGGTAGTTTCTTAAGGTTAATTAAAACATGAACTTTCTGTAGTTTGTTATATTAAAATCCACTGGTCTGTTTTGCACTTTAGGAAAAAACATTGGAGTATAAATGACAATGTCATACTAGTTTTGGGTGTACAACAGTGATTTGACAATTTTATACATTACTCCATGCTCACCACGCTAAGAGTAGTCACCGTCTGTCACCACACAGCATTATTACAATCTTATTGACTATATTCCCTATGTTGTCCTTTTCATCTCTCTGACTTCAGTATTTTATAATTGGAAGTTTGTACCTCTTCATCCCCTTCACCAATAATTTCACCCATCCCCTCATCCAACTCCCCTCTGGCGACCACCAGTTTGTTCTCTGTACTGAGCCTGGCTTTTGTTTCTTTTCTTGTTTGTTTTGTTTTTTAGATTCCACATATAAGTGAAATCGTATGGTATTTGTCTTTCTCTGCCAGACTATCTTTCTGATTGTTTTAGTCTCGCATCTACAAACACAAACCCCTCTGACCACCAAGGCAACTAAGGGATATCCCCTGTGTGGACTGCGCTCACCCACCCACTTTAGCAAGGCTGTGTCCCCATTGTGGCTGTCTCTGCTAGCAAGGTAGAGGGAGACTACAACAATGGTGCTCACCAGAACCTCCGTCCCCAGAAAGTTCCAACTTTCACTGCTTCTTCAACAGATGCTTTAAAATTAGCAAATGAATTTCCTTCACATATAATCCCATCACTTCTCGAACTGCTGCCTTTGGACCCCACTGGTCCTGGGACAAGTGAGTCTACATGCAACCCCCTCAAAAGGGTATCTCAGATCTCCACAGCCCTCAGGTCCCCGGGACGTAAACCATATTGGTTTCCAAAGCTTGGCATTTGCGGGGCCTCATTGCTCTGTTACAGGTCCCAAGGGTTGAGTTGCTCAATAGCATAAACCCCACTTCTTAGGGAGAGGCTCTGGATCCGTGAGATCTCTCCCTATTATATGGGGGTTTTGGTGGCGGGTTTTTTGATGAGACTGTTTCTGCTTCTCCTACAGTCTAGATGTGGCCCTTTATCCCTTGTTGTGGAAGCTGCTGTTTTGTAAAAAAAAAAAATTTTTCAGTGGGAATTATTCTGTATGTGGCTGTGGATTTGGTGTGTCTGTGGGAGAGCTAAATTCAGTATCTCCATTGCCACCATCTTGGACAGCTTTTGTCCACGTTTTTGATGGTAGAAATTAACATTCTTGGGGCGCCTGGGTGGCTCCATCGGTTAAGCAACTGCCTCCAGCTCAGGTCATGATCCCTGGGTCCTGGGATCGAGTCCCACATCGGGCTCCCTGCTCAGCGGGGAGTCTGCTTCTCCCTCTGCCTCTGCCTGCCACTCCCCCTGCTTGTCCTCTCTCCCTCTCTCAAATAAACAAATAAAATCTTAAAAAAAAGAAATCAACATTCTCTTCAGAATATTATTTTGGAATAATATAAATAAAACTAATGAGTTTTTAAGACCAGCTTTTTTAAACATCTAATTTATAAAAATGAATTCCATAGGAGACGTTCTTGTTAACTACTGACTGAGAAGTAAAAGCTAATTTTTCTCTTTTACATATATTATTTGTGTAAATGTATCTTTATACATAGTTGCACACTGTGAATTTGGTTTATTTGCATATTTCAGGTTCTCTCTGTAGTTTTACTTCTAAATAATTCTATACATAGCTAAATGAAAATGATTTTAATTAAAAATTGTCTGAAATAAAAAATTCCTTCTATATATATATATATGCATATATATATATATATAACACTACGGGGGAAATGAGCTTGGTGCAATCCAAGAACAGTGGTAGTTTCTTATTTATATATATATATATATATATATATATATATATATATATACACACACACACACATATATATATATATATATCACATAGACACAGCAGATTCCTAGGTGACCTAACAATAAAAGCCATTGCTGTGTAAATACCCTTCACACAGTTAACAGACGGTATATTATATGTATAGCAGGGATCAAACCAAAGGGAAATTGTCAGGCAGCAGGATATGAAAGGAGAAGCTTCCATTGCTATTATTTCAAGGCTGATTTCTCATTTTCCAGTTAAATGTTTCAAAAGCTCACTTCATGCTTCTTCTTGAGATTTCCAGGGGTTGGGGAAGATGTAGTATATAGAAGCTTAGAACTGTTTTCTGTTTTGCAAGGGTGCGAGCATTTGGATACACCCATGGGGAAATTATTTGAATGGATCCCATGACTTTAAATACCATCTATATACTGTTGACACCCAAATTTATATCTCCTCCTTGGATGTCTCCCCTGAACGCCAGACTCATATATCAAACTACCTAGCAGACATCTCCATTCAGGAGTCCACATTTCAAATGTAACAAATTAAAAAACAAGCTCGCAATTTTCTCTTCCAAACCTGTTCTTTCTTCAATCTTTTCCATTATAGTTAACAGAAATCCATCTTTCCAATTAATCAACCCAAAAGCCTTGAGTCATCCTTGACTTCTCTTTCTCTCACACTCTACATCTGTTCTGTGATGAAATCCTTTTATCTTTGATTGCAGATATACCTAGGATACAACCAGTCTCCACCAGCTCGGGCACCACCATCCTGGTCCAAACCACCCGCGTCTCTTTGTGGATTGCACTTGTCTCCTGATTGGTTTCCCTCTTTTATTCCTCTCTCCCACCCCCTCCACCCCACCGACCAGAACCATCAGCCAGATTGATTCCCTTTGAGCGTAAGTAAGATCATACTGCTCCTCTGCTTGAAAGCCTCCACTAGCCCTTCTTACACAGAGTAAAGCCAAGTTCTTACATTGGTGTAGGATGCTCATAGACCCACCGCCATTGTGCCTCTGACCTCATTTCCCACTCCTCTGCCTTCCTGCCCCCAGGCCAGCCGTATCTCCTCTTGTTCTTGGATTGCACCAAGCTCATTTCCCCTTTAGTGGTCTTCCCCCGGATAGCACAGGACTCACCTTCTCATCTTCTTCAAGACTTGGCTCAAATGTTACCATCTTAGAAATGCCCTCCTCCCTATTCCTCTCTCTGCTTTACTTTTCTCTATAGCACTTACCATGAACTAATATAACTTAACTGTTTATTTTGCTTACTGTCTCCCACCACTAGAATGTAAGCTACCTGAGTGCAGAAGTTTTGTCTGCTCGCTACTCTATCCCCAGGACTTAACAGTGCCTGGAATAGAGTAGTACTCAATAAATAATTATTAAATGAATTAAACAATTCCTTAAGCAAGGGTAAAGCTGAGACCTGATAATTTCTATGGCTTATAGACTCTTTTGAATATATATTTTTTAATTTCTATTTTAATGTACATAAAGTAAACTTTAGTCTTTTTGGTGGGCAGTTTTATGCACTTGGCAAATGCATATAGTGGTGTAACTCCCACCTCAAACAGGATACAGAATAATTACAGTATCCCTCAAAAAAAAAAAAATCCTCATGCTTCAAATATTGTCCCGATCTTTAATGCCTGGCAACCACTGATCTGTTCTCTATTCGGCAGTTTTGTCTTTTCCAAAATGTTATACAGATGCAACCATCCTGCATGTAATGTTTTAGATCTGCCTTCTTTCTCTTAGCATAATGCATTTGAGTTTTACCCGTGCCGTTGTGTATATTAATTGTTCTGTTTTATTGCTGAATACTATTTCATTTTATGGATATGCTAGTTTGAATTTTATGTATTTCCAGGAGACCATGAATAAAAGGAATATGCCATCATGTTGTGGATCAAAAAACCAAATTTCTGAAATACATTGACTTTGTAGGGATTATAGAACTAAATTTAGTTGTTTGTTTTCAAACTAAGTATGGGAAAAGACCTGAAGAAAATATACCCCAAAGTATAATTGGTGATATTGTCTTTGGGAGTAACTTTTTTTTCTATTTTTATTTATCTACTTTTTTTTATAAGCGACACATATCATTTCTATAATAAAAAACTTTATTTTGAAAAAGATGATACATTGATATAGATATTAAAATATCCAGGGGATATCATTTGGAGGAAAGAAAATACACTTTATTTCCTTTCGATTTAAGTGGCATCAAAAAGACTTAGTCGGCTACACTTTCATGGAGGAATGCGAAAAAATTGGGTTCAACAAAAAGTTTATTTAACTCAAAGGAGGAAAATAAATGCTAATTTTAAGATGATACTTTACAATTTCTTTTAGTAACAGTTTATACCTGCAGTCAAGAAGGCTTCTGCTTCTTTAAATAGTGAGGGTCTCCAAACAGTTTACGAAGTAATAGATCATATATAAGTAGGTTGTTTGCTCTTGGTACAGATGCCATCATTACTAACTAGTTTCAGGCTCTTTGAGAGCTAAATAATTCCGTAATGCATCATTGAACATTTAGTTGCTTCATAGCAGATGGTTTCAGGGGTCCATCTGCTCACAGCAATGTTTTCAACAAGCCCCCTTCACCTTCACCAAAAGGTTCGGAAACATTAGAATATTCATTCTCCACTACAGGTGTGTTTTCTTGGCTCCCCTATATTAAGGAGAGGGACTACTGTCTTTTCTTTTTTCCAGAAAGGAGATACTGGCCTGTGTAAGTCTAAGAGAACTCACTGTGAGTGTCAGGGAAGCAAGTGAAAGGAGTATCTTGATTTAAAGAACTTGTAAAGTCACTTAAGTTACCATGTACGTGCGTGCTTGTGTGCGTGTGTGCGAGAAGTGGTTGCTTTCCTGGGCTACGTTAAAAATGAGATATTATGCAGTCAACTTGTTCTGTTACTCCTGCCCCTAATACGTGCAGGAGCATTGTCAGCTCCTTTAGGGTTTGCTGGGGAAAAGAATGCATTCTCTCTGCCTTTGAGGCCATGGGCAAGGCCCTCAGGCAAGGTCAGAATGAGCACATGAAATACACGAAGCAGCTCCAGCTAAAACCACATGGATAAGAGCAAACGGAATATCCTATCTGAATGCTGAGGAGATCCAGGGGCAAGTGTTACGGGGACACAGCTAGTTCTACTCCAGAAATCCCCAATGCCCCATTACCTATGTGATCTCTGAAATTCGCAGTCAGACTGCTGGAGAAACAGAATGGTGACGTGCAATGAATAAGACATGTGCAGTAGCTCTCTCCAAATATGTAGAATTTTCTTTTCCAAATGGGAAAATCATAAGGAAAGACAAAGTTGGTGACGAGGAAGCACAGAGCACTAGGTAGAGGACTTTCAAGAGACTACAAGAAACTAACAGTCTGTTTATTCGGATTGAGTCGACGGACACCCCCATCCCGAAGACACCGAACCCATTATTCAACACCGTGAACCATATAAATAGCCTTCAGGTGTTGAGTAATTAGAGAGACATCACTTTCTCACCAATTTGTCGGCAAGGGGAACAGTGAAGAGCTGGCTATTGCGGAAAACCGTGTACGTGGCAGCCACAGAGGAGCATTCAGACACGAGAGTGCTCTGTGTTTTGTGTTCAAGTGGTTGTATTTTAATTTGTCTTCCTAAAAGGAACAAATGGATTCAGATCCGGATATGAAAGAGAATTGCCGAAGCTTGCAGAGTCATATTTCAGAGAGCTGTTTGAAGGCAATTTAATCATCTATTATCGAATTTAAGACCAAACTATTAGAAAAAAATAAGAATCTTTGGCTTCCTGAGACGAATGGCATTTGCTCTATGCAGTTGTCACCGGTGATGGCCCTAGGCTTATATTAGTCCATTCATTTTTTAACAGGCATTTATTATGTACCTACTAGGTGCCCAGAATCAGACAAGGTTTACCAGAGAGACCCTATTTCCAACCTTCAGGATCTTCCTACTTTGTAAGCTAAAACTCTGTTGCTAAATGGGTTGTGTCAAAGGTGAATGATTTATTACTGGCCACAAGTCTGAAGGAGTGGGCCTCGTTGGAAGGCAGAGAGCACACATTCCTGATATTGCTATCAATGTCATCTTGATTATCCTGTCAAGAATATCCACTGAAATTGACTTTACCATCACTCCTACTTTTGCTGTGAAAGCAGAAAAACCACAGACATGTTTTGTGTGTCTGCGAAAGCTTTAGAATTCAGTTCATTTAATTCAGTGTTCCCTGTTAGGTACGAATTGCATACTCAAGCATGCTCAGCACTATTAGCTCTGTGAGGAGCCCAAATTAAGGAAAGGACTGGTTTCATGTCTTCAGATAGTTTGTAATCTAATTGGGAAAATAAGATAGACCCACCTGAAACTGTAAGAAACTCCTGCAGGAAACACTTCAGGTGCACCGTTGAGGATGAAGGCATTCTAATGAGAGAAAGGGGGAACACTGAGTGGGGTAAATCGGAAAGGCATGCAGGTTCTTGTGCCATCATGGACCCTGTCCGACATGTGACTTCTTTAGAGAAGAAAAGGGGAGACAAAGAGGCTTGGGTTCACTTTAAGGAAATTTGGATTGATTTCTTTAAATATGGAAGTAGTTGTAAGTCCGTATGTTTGGACAAAGGCACAGCCTGAGTGAACACACAGGGCTGGGAGTAAAAAGAGTGGAAAGAAGGAATAGTTGGGGGTTACCTCACTGAGGCTAAATGGCCGTGGTTGAAGTAGTAAGAAAGGAGCGTAGGACCCCTGAGCGTGGTTGGTCTGAAGTCGGGGGTGTGCCCAGGGAGGCTGAACTGTATCTGGCCCATATCCTACACAACCCGACAGAGCCCAGGTGAACCTACCACACCTGTCTGCGATGATCGAAAGTGGCTGAGACCTAGCTCTAGTCCGGTAGCGACCAGAGCACCAGAGGTCCTGGTGTTGAGTGCTCGTTACATGGTCTCATGGCTTAAGAGTCCCAACCAGTAAGGATCTGACATTATACATCAGAAAATAAGCTTGTTTCTAGAAGATACACATATTATTTCCAACTCAGAAGGAGAAAAATTACTTATTAGAAAGCATTTTTAAGAAAAGAGTCCTCAAAATGAACAGAAGATTCTCAGAGCCGGGAGGTCCTTGAATTTTTCAAATTTTTCAAATCAGATTTTTCAGATTTAATTCTTTCAAAAGGTTTGAATTTAATAAAACAAGTTATGATCAGAAGCAGCGTTAATTCCTCAGTGTGGATTTAGATACGCTCAAACTTTTATCCAGTGAGTTTAAGGGATACAGTGAAATTGTGTGATCTCAGAAAACTATATTTTAATTAACTTGAGGTTGTCCTATCTATCTACTTAGCTACCTATTACCTGTGGCTCTGGAGGGTTGGCAGGTTTGAAAGTCATGACAGGAAACAATGCTGAAGCAGTAATTTCAATTTTTTTTTTTTAAAGCAGCCTAGCCCTGTTTTCAAATGAAACCTTATGAAGGACCCCAGTATATGAAACGAGTAAAAGAGAAGCCACTTTTGCTGATGCAGAGCAGAGAGTACAACCCCCAAGGCCTCCCCTTAGTTCCCAGCCCCCAATCTTTCCAGAAATTCTAGTACCATCCAGTAAGCATTCTACATGGCTTCAAAGCTGATTGCCTAAATTTCTCACCTTCAATCAATGTCTTTGATATCCAGAACAAACACGGGATAGATGATGGTCATATTTGGGTATTTTCTCTTATTTCACCTCTACAGTAATGTGTTCAAATTTTCCCATATATAAGGCTACCGGTCATATGGGATTAGGGCTTGCCCTAATGACCTCATCATAACTTGACTACATGTGCAATGACCCTCTTTCCAAACAAGGTCACATTCACAGATACTGAGGGTTAAGACTTCAACATCTTTTGGGAGGACGTGACTCAGCCCATAAGAACAAGTCTTATTTTACTGCTGTCTGGTATGTGGATCACTGTCTGTGTTTCTTTATCTGCCTATGCAAGGTGAGAAAGGCAGGTATGCAGAATCCCATCTGGTGTGACTTCTAAGTTCCTGATTCAACAACAAATAGAGATCTACCTATGTAGTTAAACAGGGCAGTGGTCTTTAAAAATATCTCTAAGGAGAGTTACAATGGACCAGAAAGGAAGTTAATATTAGTGATCTAGTAAAAACAGACGAAATTTGCATTCCTTTCCAGGTGCTTCACTGCCTTGGATCTCTTGAATACTGAGAGAGGACTGCAGGTCAGACCAGGGGGGTACAATGACGCATCAGATAAAAGAAAGCCTCACGCAAGGGACAGACAGGTAAATAGATAATTAAGATGAAGTGTTTGAGTTTCATATAGAGTCACACTCTACCTGAGGAATACCAAGAAATTATGGAATCATGGCGTATTTATTGGGTACTTACTATGAGCATGATACCATGCTAGGTACTCTGAGGTAATAGAGAGAGGAATAATTTGTTGTGCTTGATTCAAGACACACACATGGACTTGTGAGGCAGAAATACCAATGGATATGAAATTTAAAAGGCCTGACTTCAAATCTTGATGTCATCATTGAATAATCAGGTCACCATGAGCAGTATTTAATATCTCTGAGACTCAGATCATTCTTCATTTGTAAAATGGGTATTGTCTTGCTTACTGCATATGATCGTGAGGATGATAGCCTACCTCAGTGCCTACCCAGGAGCCTGCTAGATTGCAGGGACTGGAAAGTGTTTTAGAACGCTTAACTGGGGAGATGAGACAAGTCCAGATTGAGAGATATGACTAGCAGGAGGAAGTGTGTGTTTGAATATACAGTGAGTGACCTTCATTTGCTATAGGAATTAGGGGAGGGAGATCATCACTAGGGCTTCGCTGATGAGTGGTAGCCAGTCAGAGGGTCTGGGTAGCCAGATAGTAAGAGAGAGAACATGAGGACAATGGTGCATATTTATCTAAAGCATCTATTTTACAGTGATGCCCCACAACACTTACTAGGTTGGCTAACAGTGAGTTATGAAACACTTATAGAAATGAGTCCTAAAATATGGAGATTTAAAATTCTTACCAAAAAGTTAGGCTATATAGTTCCATATAGAATTTTAGTTATTTGTCACAAAATGAAGCAAAGAGAGACCCTCGGAACCAAACTGAACTTGGTGTGTTGAAAATCTACCTTTTAGCCAACCCCAAATACGAGCATGTGTGAATTAATCACAATTGCAAAACAATCTAGCTTTAATTTTGTTAAATGTAAGGTTTCCTCAAACTAATGTCTCAAATAACCATGCAAATCTATATTTCGAAAGTTATAAACCAGTCATATGCTGATTACATTACTATTTCACGTGATGCCAAACCAGGATCCAGTTCCTAACCTGCAATTTTGCTACCAACAGTGAAGAGTTTCAGCTCCTCTCTTACACCTGGGATGCTCATCGAAGCACAGCACAAAACCTTCAGCCGAGGGAAAGGAAATGGGTCATTTGTTGTCTTGGCAAATCTGAGCGACTACACGTGGACAGCTGCTGATCTGGTTCAAGATGTTTCTGTTTCCAAAATGTGAACAAAGGAAATGTGAACTAGTATTGGCATTTCCGTTACAATTTGGATTAGGAGATACTGATCCACATCCTGTGTCCCTGTGAGCCTTGTGGCTTTGCGTGGCTCCCCATCCAGACACAAAGCCAAATTCATAGTTTCAAAAAATAGCCAGATAACTAACCCAACATGTACTTATTTAAGTTTCTCAGATAATTATCACATCTCTTTTTGATTGTGGTGGTGGTGGAGGTGATTTTTACGACATAGTCTGGTGATAACATAAGAAAAAGAAAATCATGGATAACGGGTTTTCACAGTTGCTGCAAACACCTACGTTGTTTCTGTTAAAACCACCCCTTCATTCTCAATTACTAATGCAGGCACAAACTGTGAGGACTTGATCTTAAAATCAGGCTCAGAGAACTCTTTGTAGATAGTTTTACTCGTGCTGTATATAAGGAGACCTAATTACATTTATGCTTCATTGATAATTTTGTAATTCTTTGGGATAAATTGACTGCAAATTTGAAGGTTATTAGTGAAAAAGAAATGTGCTCTTTAAATAAAAAAACATCACTGCCAATAAATGGCTGACCTACATTCACAAAATTACTAAATTACAGTGATTAAATCCGAGGCAATTTAAATATTTTGTTGCAATAGGAAATGACATTTCTTCCCATGTTTAGTTAGTGGTCCTCGCTGCTCATTTTAGCTTTGGGCTGTCTTTACCGCCTAAAATTTGCAGTGTTTTGTCTTAGAATAAGACACAGGAAGGATATGCACATCTGAATTAAAACAACACTTTCTTCATCTAAGACAAAGTTGGGATCGGCCAGATGTGTACGTTCCGAACTGTGGAAGCCAATTTTCTCACAGAGTCAAGAGGTGGCCGTGTTTGGGGTTTGGGATATTTTATTTGGGCAAGTGGAGTCACGTGGTTTCTACAGTTAAGGTGTGGGTCACTCCATAAGCTCTTTCAGAGGCACGGTAAAATGCACCTGCCTCTGGACCCTGAAGTCGGATTGAATCTCACAAAACCTTCTCCCTTGTCCCTGTTCCATTTCATTTATACAGTGAATGTCCAACAAGCTCTGACTGGTGCCGCTTTCCTTCTTAACATCCCCAGTCTCCCGACATTAGTTCAGATGCAATCAGAGTCCTTTATTTTTCAGCCTGCCGTGGCCCTGGAGCCGGACCAGCTGGAGAGGGTGACACGGCTGAGAAGCCTGCTAATCTCAATGGCCCTTGGGTCTTTCCTCTAAAAGACACAGCAAGCAAACATGCCAAGTGCTATATATAAAAAGGTGGGATGTCATTGCTGCGGAAAAGGACTCATGGTGGTGTGTGTCCACTGCCACGATTTTGAATCACGTACAACTTGGAAAAGCACCAGTGGCAAGAACATTTGCCACTCTGAATCACGGTTCCCCTTTTTACAGTACCAAGGGGGAGGGGCTAATAAAGATTTTAATTCTTCTCTGCAAATGCATGCAGACAGAGGTCTAGGTTGGAACAATACAAAGTGTATCATCTTAATTATTGTCTAGCTGCAGAGACAGGCAAGTTTGGGACCAGGAAAAAGTCACTTTGGAGAGGCCTGAGAACCAGCCCTTCCCAAAAACTGGAACAAAAATGATTTGTCTCCTTTATGATAAATGCAATCCTTAGTGAGGTGAGGTAAATAGAAATCCTGTAATGGATATGATAAAGCCGAATGTGCTCTGAAAAATCTCTGAATGCCACTGATCTTCACAAGTGTCATCTCTCACTTTTTTGAAACAATCATTTCTCTGAAAGTAGGCAACTTTCATTGTAAAAAGCATGAAAAAGAATAGCTATGTTCTTAAATATTAACTGAATAACTTTTGTAGTAGTTACAATTATTCTAGAAGGTGTACCAAATCTTGTTTCAAATGTATCAAAAAATAGATGAATTCTGATGTCTTCATCAAATAAAGCATGTAAATATTTTAGTGAAGAACGCTGTCACTGTCTTTCTACAAATCACTTGTAATAAAATGGATTTTCATCTACACGGCATCTATTGTACCAAAAGAAGTATAAGTTGCTCTATTTTTGCCTTCCTAATATATTCACGAATTCTCAAAAATGAATTATTTTAAAAGAATTTAAAATAAAAATATCATGGTTCATGAGGATCATAACTTTAGAATAAACTTTAAAGGTAATATTAGCTTTATAAGTATTACCTTTTTAATAATCTCATAAAAATATGAACAAAAAAGAAATTGGGAAGATACAAATTGCTTTGTGTTTTTAATCATTCTAAATTAAAAATAAAATTCTTTTCTTGGAAAATTATATGATCATACCCAGAATTTTGACTATATTGACAAGAAACGCATATTAAATTTTATCTTTACTATAGCCGGTTGAAATTTCTTATTATTGTCTTATGATAAATTATTATTTGTACTAATCAAAGGCAACACTACAGGACTGAATTAACAACCTCACAAAACCATTTCCTTTTTAACTGGTAATGACATAATTTCGATTTTAATAAGATTTGAAAAATATTTTGTAATGATTCTTACTGTGCCTCTGTATTCATGTATACAGAGTGGAATTTCTAAAGAGAAGATGACTAAAACCTTAATTAAACCATTTCAATTACTTAAAATACACAGTATATTATTAGCTTTAAGAAAGAAAAGCCCAAGATTACATAAGATTTCAAACACTAAAATGATTTTGATGTTCCTTTACTCTTGAATAAAGGCATTTTAAAGTTTAAGATCTTCGAGGGAGTAAAAAAAAAAACATGATTTATTGTCGAGACACAGATGCTGGAAGCCCTGTGGGGGGCGGCAGAGGGAGCTGTTGAGAACTCGAGGGAGCTCTGTTTTTATTTCTTTTTATTACTTGTGAAATGCTGTCCACCTTTAGTAGCTGACGCTCCAGGTCTTAAAGAGTTTGGCCCAACAGCATTTGAAACCCTATAACCTCAATTTTTAAGTGGTGAGCCTCTGCGGCCTAGTCGGGCTGTAACATTATTTCCCCTGCCTTCCGAGTTAAGAAAATTACTTTTAGCAGGTCATAGTGAAGGCAGGATTATTATATAATTGGAAGACGCATGTTCCATTTTTCAGGAACCAGACAGTATTATCGGGGCGTGGGTTTTCCTTGCTACTAAGTGCCCTCTGTTCCTTGTGGATAAAGGCAAGACTTCTCAGCACCCATTTCGCCTCCAATTTAATGAAGTTGTTAAAGTAGCAAGACTGACAGGTTAATTATCCTTTATAAAAGGGGGACAAATTGAACTGTGTCTTTCCATCATTTTTTGATATATCTAGAAGCTCCGAGGTGCCCAGATGCGGCTCTGGTGAATAGAACAGCTAATCCACTCTGCAATTCTTTGCTGACCCCGCTCTCCCCACCGGGGCCTCGCTATATTGCAGTTGGTTTTGTTTCACATTCAACAGATCCCACTTTATTATAAATTCAGAAGGATTTTTTTTTTCTTCTTCTCTCCATATGTTGGCTGACAGCTCCCCAGAAATAACTGATGGCTAAATTTAAACTCTGATGAAAATTAACCCAAGTGTTAAATGCAAACAGGAGCTGCTTGGAAGAGAAAAGAGTTATCATGGTAGATGCCAAACAGTGGAAAATGTGTGTAAATTAATGGAGCCTCGCTGGTGACAAGCCGTCAGGCAGTTTGATGGCTCTTGCTAGTACTTTAGTCCCACTGAAGTTGGCCAGAGGGCAGCATGGACAAGTCCTGCTTTTCAAAAAGACCGCGGGAAGCTTGACAGTAACGCTAACTAGATCATCGGAAGTTCATGGTCAAATAAGAGATTTTTTTTTTTTTTTTCTGCAAAGCTTTGCACTAAACAGAGTTTGCAGACCGGAGAGCCATGAATGAGATATCAAACTGCAAGTGCAGCAAAATGATCTAAAGAAGAGAAGGAAACCAGTGCGGAATGATTTAAGAAAACAAACGGACAAATTTGCCACTGATTTCAAAGTTAATGTTGAGACATTGTTTGGTTAAAAATAATAAGCATTTGACTTGAACCATTTTCTACTTAGAGAGTCAGGCTTTGCTTACTCTAAGCATTGTCATGGAAGCTATGTTTGTATTTCTCAATTTCTCAGATTAAAATATGTCATTTGAGTGCAGTGCATTGAAAGGGAAAGGAAATATAATCCACTATAACTGTTTTGCATTGTGATGTATATGCGACATTCATAACAGTCAGATCAACCAGTGATCCATTTTTCTCCATGAATAAAGCAGTATTTTGCTTCTCTAAATATGTAACATTAATCATGTACTATTACAGCTTAATATTAGCAGGATATGACGGATAGATCATCAAATCATGAAGCAGAAAATCTGCTTTCAGTCCCATGACCTTGAACGAATGAGTCTCAGTTTGCTCATTTGTAAAATGGGCATAATAGTACTAAGATCAAAGGGGATGCCGAAAATGAAAGCTAACCTTTTGCTGAAGGAGTGAAAGGAAACTCGCATCAAGCAAAGCCAGCCTTCTGGACACCAGAGTGGGATCCTGAGCATGAGACAGTGGAAAGAGCAGGAGAGTAAGAGTCAGAACAGTAGAGTCAAGTCTAGGCTCTCTTGCTGACAGGCTACATGTCCTTAGTCCATAGCAAAAAGGATGTCTATCTCCCTCCTAAATAACGGGAGCACTGAGTGCAATAATGCACATAAAGTGCCTTCTTTGGAAATTGTAACGTTCTATCCAGCCCTTAGTTCTTATCATGTTGCCCCTCCTCCCTTCACCTGTCTGAACCTGCCCATCAAATGAGGGTAGACCTAAGAGCCTCCCTTTCTTTCCTCCCAGCCCCCCAAGCTCCTTCGTTCGGTGTGCTTTTTCTTCAGTGGGGCTCAGCAACCCGCGGGATAGAAATAGAGAATTAAGAAGATTGAGGTGTTACAGGGTCAACACATCAGAAAGACAATGAAATGTGGTAAGCACAAACTTGAGTCCCCAAAGCTGGTAGGTGACAAGGTACGTATTTTTTTCTAGAACAAAGTTCAGTTGGTATCTTGAGCCCCCTATTCCTTTTTCAGGGCTAGAAACTTATCTGATAATTCCAGGTAAACTCAGGCAAATTGGCTCATTTATCAGTCATTTTTTACACAAATTCAGACAAGTTCAAGGGCTTTTTTTTTGTCCTCCTTTCTCCTGCTCCTGGGGCTTTCAGTGTCACTGCGGCCCTCCAGTGGAAGTGAGGTGTCTGACCAACAGTGGGGGTCTTCAGCCCAATGCTGTCCTACACTGAGATGTAACTCTTCCCAATTGTTTATCTTTTTTTTAAAGACTTTATTTTCTAGAGCTGTCTTTTTTTTTGGAGATTTTATTTATTTATTTGAGATAGACCGAGAGTGAGCGAGGGCATGAGCAGGGAGGAGGGGCAGAGGGAGAAGCAGGTTCCCCGCTGAGCAGGAAGCAGGACATGGGGCTCCATCCCAGGACCCTGGGATCATGACCTGAGCCGAAGGCCGGCACTTAGCCAACTGAGCCACCCAGGCGCCCCTTTTTAGAGCAGTCTTAAATCACAGCAATATTAAGGGGAAGGTATAGAGATTTCCCATAAACTCCCTGCATAACCATAACAACACCCCTTACCAGCGTGGCCCATTTGTTACAACTGATGAACCTACACTGGCACATCATAATCATCCAAAGTCCACAGTTTACATTACAGTTCACTCTTGGTATTGTACATTCTGTGGATGTGGACAAATATCTAATGACATTTCCCCATCCTTATGATATTGTAATGAGTATTTTCGCTGCCCTTAAAAATGCCCCATGCTCCACCCAGTCCTCTCCCTTGACCCTCTCTGGTTTTCTGCTGTATTATCTCCACGTGGCTTCTCTTTAGAGATAATAGCTGATTTCCACTGGCTGGCCTAGGCTGTTTCCTCCTGCTCAGCTTCTCCTCACACTGGTTGCAAATGTCCCTGGGCATCTACCCGCCAGCAAAACTAACTTTCACAGCTCCCTCTGGGGCTGCTAGGGACATAGGGAATTTAACTGTTCTTTTTCTGTTCACTGTTCTTTTTGCTAATCAGGGGCTACGGGAGACTCCCTCTCTCTGCCTCCTCCCACCTCCACCCCCCCACCCCGCCCCCAGTAACCCTTCAGCCATTACCATTTTGCCCCTAGACTATTCTGGTTGCAGGGCACCTATGAAAGGTTCACTCCCTCCCAGAGTACCTAACCTGTGCTCTCAGATGCCCAAATACCTGAAGCAAGAGGATTATTACCCTTAACTCTCTGAAGACACACCCACATTTCATTTCTCTCCTTCCCCATCCTCCTTCTCTCTTCTCTCCAGTTGGAATTTTCTTTTCCCTTGGGGGTCAGTAAGAAAAAATAGATTCTAAATCATCACATATCTTTTCCAGTCTTTCTT
This sequence comes from Halichoerus grypus, assembly GCF_964656455.1. Classification (NCBI taxonomy): domain Eukaryota; kingdom Metazoa; phylum Chordata; class Mammalia; order Carnivora; family Phocidae; genus Halichoerus; species Halichoerus grypus. Next base: position 142,338,804 of record NC_135718.1, on the reverse strand, counting down.
ACCTGCTATCTGGATTTTTTGAACCAAAAAGATTGGAATGTGATGTTTTCATCCATGACATCTCTATAATGCCATGGTTGACTACCTGTCTAGCTGCTTAAATTGGGGGAGTTGACAGGCAAGCTCATCCATTAAATATGTTATCTATGGATTGAAGTTTCCGAGCATGTCTGAGACAGGGGAGCAGGGCCGTAGGTGAGATGAATGAAGGAAACTAAGAAGTCAGTTGGAGAGAGAAGGGATGAAGACAGATTGGAAAAAGATAGGGTTACCAAGAGATGGAGCTCTCCTTAAGAGTTGTGTAGACCTGGGGTGCCTGGGTGGCTCAGTCGGTTAAGTGTCTGCCTTCAGCTCAGGTCATGATCCCAGGGTCCTGGGATCGAGCCCCGCATCAGGCTCCCTGCTCAGCGGGAAGCCTGCTTCTCCCTCTCCCACTCCCCCTGCTTGTGTCCCCTCTCTCACAGTCTCTTTCGCTGTCAAATAAATAAATAAAATCTTTTTTAAAAAAAAAGAGTAGTGTAGACAAAGTAGAGAGGAAGACAGCTGGAGGATTGAAAGTTTTGTCAAGGGAGTGGTAGATTTCAGCTAATGCTTCTAAGATGGAATTGTTCTCTTTCAGGCAACGTAGGTTCCTGAATATGGGGGGAGAGAAAGGTCATGGAATTGGGGGAGCAATAAATATGAGGTTGGAAAGGTAGAAAGGTGGTAATCCTCTGGCTTTTGAGTGTACCTATCACTGAACTCCTATGGCACCAATTATATTCACGCATAACTTTTAAAACTTGTCATTTCTTGCGTAGTGTCATTTTATATGAGTTAGAGTCTTGCTCCTTGGGGTAGGAACTGTGCCTCTTCTGGTCCTCAGAGGACAGTATACATATATATATATATATATATATATATATATACATACACATATATATACACACACACACACGCACACACACACATACACACATACACATATACACATATAATTTTTTAGGGCTGGGGGGAAAAAAGCCATAAATGCTACATTCAAGCTGCAACATGCAACATTGCATTTGGATAGTCCACTGCTTTGAAATACCTATTTTTCTCCTTTATAACAAAATTTAGATGGTTCCCTCTATACCACTACGCTGATTTTGCTTTCTAAACTGTCTCACCTCCCAACACAGCTAAAATGTACTCCTAGGTCTGTTTTGGTTTAATCAAATCATAGCTGGGAAAGAAGTTTTTTGCTCGCCAAATCATGTAACATATTTCAAAACTTGAGAGAAGGATTTTGAATTAATGGCTTTGCTGGATTATATGTCCATTTCTCAGTTCAAATGAAATGAAAATAATTGAGTTTATTAAAGAAAAAAAAAACACCGTTAGTCATCTCGTTATGTACTTGTCAGCAGATACTATGGAGAGACTCTTGTACAAAGAGAGTTCTCCTTAAAACTACTTTTATGTGTCAGAAATATTTGTCATCTTCTAGTGTCCCTGTTAATTCACACACACACAAAATCTGCAGGGCCCGATCACTCACCACCCCTAGTGAGAGAGTTATAAAGCAATTTCTTTTTCACATGTGCAGTGAACGGGGGCATGGGCAAACCTAGAACATCTGTGCATTCTTTCACTCCGATGCTCTGAAAACGGAAGCTCCTGGGTATGTCAAGGGCATCTCCTTCTTCCGCAAAACAGGCCAGAAAGCCATACGTTCAGAGTGCTTCCCTTCACTTCCAGAGGCCTGCCTTGGAGGCAAAGAGCCAAAAGTACCGGTCTCCCGGTTGGTTCCGACTCCGAGGAGGGACCCGAGGCAGTGGGGGCCGCGGGGGCGGTGGGGGCTCCAGCGAGCGGCGTTTGCGAGCTTTGCCGCCGCCCGGCGGGGTCCGGGCCAGGTGCGGGGGAAGCCCCCCGGAGCCGGCAGGGAGTGATGGACAGCTGTTGACATCCGACGGCCCTTCCAGTGGCCTCTGCCAAGAGAACGGGGAGGGCTTTGCGTCCTCGGAGGACCCATGTCCACATCACAGCTTGCACTAATTGGTGCTCTCGCCGGCCGGCGCGGCGGGGAGGCGGGAGATTGGCAGGGCGGCGGGGCGGGAGCGCGGCGGCCGGGCTGACTCAGCTCGCTGGGCGCTCGGCTCTGCGCACGCAGCCTCCGCTGGGCGGGGGGCCCTCGGTGAGTCTGGCACCCGCAGTCGCAGGCAGCCTGCTATTTTTAAAAACCACGGCGACGGTTCTTTGGGAAATGTGGACCCGGAACCTTTTAAAGAGACATCTGCGTCACCGACGTATTTTTGTCAAGATGTTTCTTTTTGTTGTTTGCTTTTAAAGGCAGCGGCCTCTCTTTGTCTCCGACTTCAGACTTGGCGATCCCCTTCTTCCATGGGGAACCCTACAAATGTCCTTCATCTGTTTGTTGCATACATCTGTAGAAATGTCTAGTCCTATATTCATTTCAGTTGCTCGCGTGACCTCTATCTTGAGTGCCATCCAATGTAAGCTCTTAAGAGTGAGCTCTCCTGTCTTACAGGAGAGTCAGCATCTGAGATGGGTCCCCATCCCCTTGTGATGAGGCCTGGGAGTCAGTCCTGTGCTTTAAACGCTCACCAGGGCTCCTAACCTTGGCTGGTAAAACGGATTGTAAGTGTACTGAGGGGCTGCAAATTGTGATCTCCTTTCTATCTCAAGCCTGTGGGCATTTTCTGATGACTCTGGATCATGTAAACATTCTTGTGCATTTCCCCTTGCACGCGTACATGCCCACACTTGTGCACACGTGTGCGTGCGCACACACACACCCCATTCAAGGCTGCACGTAAGAGGAGATGGGAACCCTCTTACTTCTAATCAGTCACACTAGTCACCCTTCTTAGAGTCCATCCCATTCAGAGAACTTAATAAAATGAAAGAAATAAACTGTAATGCAGTTACACAGTGGAATACTATGCAACCATTTAAAAAGATTTATTTGGTTTATATTAATTCACATGAGAAAAAAAACCCATGATATATCGGGAAGTGATTAAAGGAAATACCAACCAGTGCACAGTCTGATTTGTTTTCGTAGCAAAAACCCTTGTTAGAAGGTCCTATGTATTTATATTTGTGTAGGCAAAGAAATCTGGAAGGAACTGCACCAAAAATAGCAGTGATCTCTCCAGGTGGTAGGATGTAGAGAAGCTGGGTTACTTTGTGCCAGGCAGCATCAGTTGTCCCATTTGCTGGTGACAGAAGTCCCATCTCTTGGATTCAGTCAGGGAGGTGGACATATGATGTTGACATTACCAGTCAGAGAATTCAGACAATTTCAAGATTAATACAAAGACCCATGATGGACTATTTCGAGACTTTTTCGGTATTCTGGGGAGAGCTAATCGAGAACAAGCTCCATTCCCACTGGGATTGCTTCCCTGGTGATGCGCCCATCTGAGGCCGCTGGCAGCCACTTTGGCTCCATTGGGAACATAGCTGGTTAAGGATAGAGAGCAGAGCCCTGATGAGGAGGAGTTGGTCTCTGCATACCGTCCTCCACCAAGTAAGATTTAACCCCTGATTTTTTCAGTTACACAAATTAAAATATTTCCTTTTTATGTAAGCCAGATTGATTTGAGTTCAGTAGATGATTTGTTACATGTAATATACCTCTTTATTTTCTAAATTTTTTGTGGTATGTGCTACATTGAAACCCAATAGTACATAGATACATATCTAAGCTATTCAAAATGATGTGTATTGAAAAAAAAGGATGTATAAAATATTCTTTACTGAAGGTTTTACTATGTACCAGGCAATGCATATAACTAACCCTCACAATAATGCTTTAAAGTAAATCCTGTCATCCCCATTTCATAGATAAGGAAACTGAGACTCAGAAGTTAAACAATCCAGCCAAAGTGCTAAAGAGTGAAACTCATACGCCAGTTAAGATATACATGATTCTAAACCCTTTAACTATTGTCCATTACTGCCTTCCATTAATTGAAAGAAAAAAAAAAAAACAAGCTTGAATCTCATATGACAAAGCAAGCATTTCGTTTTTGTGGCAGCCATAATACATGCGTACATCTACTTACCTATATATATGATTGAAGGTGCATGTTTGTGGTGTGTGTGTGGTATGGGAGTGTGTGTGTGTATGGTGTATGGAGTGTGTGTGTGTGTGTGTGTGTGGCATATGGAGTGGGTGAGTGTGTTATGTGGAGTGTGTGTGTGCCTGTGTGTATTTAGAAGTGAACTGGTCACTTCTCCAAACCTTTCCTGTTATGTTTCCACAGAAAACTCCTGTCAATTTTATACCAGTATGTGCCGTTCAAACACTCCTACTCACTGCCTTGCACTCCTGTAATATTCAATGCAATCTATCTGGTTATTTGAACGTCGGCCCTCCGTTCCAGGTGCCAATCTCGTCCTGCTAGTTTACGTATTCCACCTCCTTTCCTCTCCGTAGTGTCTCAGGACAACAAAGTGCATGGTCGCTGCAGTTACCGGCTCGTTTTTAGAGTCTGCCCGTGCTCTGATGTGCATGTGGATGTCTGTGAGGAGCGTGTCTGGTTCAGTTTGGACGGTGCGCAGCAGGTGACGATGTGCTCTTAGTGCACATTCTGGCTCCAGAGCTTTACAGAAACCTAGCCCCGACCCGGGGTCCCGTGAATCCCACACCAGCCACGCCAAAGCATCTTCTTTACTTAGAATGCCTGTTCTCCACACCACGGATCCGGATTATTCTCGTGTCTTTCCAATTCTGGCTCTCCTTGCATCATTGCCGAATGTTCCCAAGCTGAGTGGAGCACTTTACCTGAGCCTCTGTGTCCTGTTAGCTTTCTGCCTCGGTCTTTCAGGATCAGCCCTGTCTCCATCCTCCCATGCTTCCAGGGGCCACCTCGTCCTCACGTGCTGCTCCCTCCTCGTGGCTTTCATCCCAGCCACATGAAACCGCGCAGTATTCTGCTCAACACCGGTGTCTTTAACAGGTCCTCTCTGCTCCTGAGAAGAATGTTTTCCCCTTTCCTTAACCTGACTAAGACCTATTTTCCTTCAAATTTGACTCAAGCATCATTCCACCGGGAAGCCATTCCTGGCTCCCCATTTCTAGCTGCCCTCTCCCTATGCTCTCCCTGCACGCTCTCCCCCATGGTGTCCGTGGTGCTCAAAGTGCCCAGTTCCTCTCCGTCTCTCCTTAGACTGTGTGTCCACTGAGGACCACGATTGTAGGTTCAGATCTTGAACTTTTCTGTTCGTATCTCTTGGGGCCTCTCACATCACTGAGTGCCACTGTTCGCTTCCCTGCTCGCTTGCTGCACTGTGGACCCATGGTCAGCTCTGCAGGTAAGAATGCTGTTCTCTTCATCATTGTGTCCCCGTGCCTGGCATGCTCCCTGCAAATAGTAGATTCTCAATAGATGTAAGTTCAATATGTTATTAAAGGACGGATTTTAAAATAAAGAACTTACTATATTTGTGAGTATACCTTTATTTTCTCCATTACTCTAAACTTTTCTTTTTTTTTTAAGATTTATTTTAGAGAGAGTGCAAGCAGGGGTATGGCAGAGGGAGAGGGAGAGAATCTCAAGTAGACTCTGCACTGAAGCCTGATATGACCCTGAGACCATGATCTGAGCAGAAACCACCGAGCCATCCAGGCACCCCACTGTAAGTTTTTTGAAGAAGAGTTTGATTTCTGTGTCTGAGAAGTTTTATAGGCAGGCGGGCCTGGCATAGTGTCATGTACCCAGTAGGTAGTCAACATATAATGATTGGAAAAAATGACCTGAGTGCAAGTCCTGGCTCTGCTAGTTTCTCGTTGTAGGACTGCTGGTTAAGGAAGTCATGTGTGTGCAGTCTTTTGACCTCCGTACAGTTCCGTAAGAATGTGCCTTGAACCCAGAAGACTTCCTGACAAGGAGATAGAGTCCTCACAGCCGATGCTGGGTACTTCTCCTCGGGAGGATCCTTCCCCGTTCTGAACTGAACGCGTGCTTCCCTGTTCTGCTCAGGTATGTGCATCACATGGCATCCGGTCAACTCCACTGCTCTATCTATTCCTCGTGGGGCGGGAACTGGGTCCTGCTCCTGAGGCAGGGTGAGCTGCAGGGCCACCTGCAGGGTGAGACCCCAGGGCCATGGGGGACCGACGCTTACTATTGGAGCTGATCTTGCTCTGTCTCATTTCTGTGTGCCTAAACGGTTATTCCATCTCGTGCCTGTGTTGAGTTGTGTCTTTCCAGGGGACCCTGTCACCTGAGAATCAGGCAGTGGGGTGCCGTCCTGGGCCTGCTGCTCCTGGGGACAGGCATCCTGATGCCCTTTGCTATCTTCCATGCAGTAGGACTCCTCCTCTGGAGGAGGAAACAGGTGTCGCTTACTTAACAGGGACCTTCGCTAAGTTGTGTACACATCCCTACTTCATCTTTAAAATGGGAACATCATCCTTACCTCATCTACGATATTAATTATAGGAGTAATAATAATAGCTAGCACTTTTAAATGCTTTATCTACTGTTACTCCATTTTACAGATTAGAAAACTAAGGCACAGAGAAGTTAAGTGAGTTGCCCCAGGTCATTTAGCAAGGAAGTGAGATAAAGCACGGGCTTGGCATGTAGGTAAAGCTCAATGAATGCTCACTGTGGGTGTCGCGGTGGTGGTTACTGATGTCATTATGATTGTTATTATTACGATGGACCTCGTAAAATGACACATCGATAACCACACCACTGGGAGTCTGAATCTCTCTGGGCTGGACACAGAGTACAGCCTTATTGTGTAAGTGTGCAGGGGGCTCCAGGATAGAGGAGGGATGGTCATGGTATCCTTTACAGGGTAGGGTAGCCAGGGTACATATAATTTGGCTATAACTGTGTGCCTCTCAGGGCCTTCTCCATAGAGCTCCACAAGGGAACTCCAGGCTTTTCCGTCGTGTAGGAGTCTCCAGCACCGGGCACTGGCTGAGACAGTGGAAAGCCCACCCTGTGATGTCATCGCTGGACCCCCACCCCCACCCCACCAGAGCCCCGGGAGTTCTCTGGCTTCTTGGGGCTCTTTCAGACGCTCTGCTGGGTGGAAGGAATGAGGAAAGTGGATCAGATGTTAGCATCTGTCATTTTTTAGGGCTGCCAGACACAGGGCCACAAACAGTGGCTGAAACAACAGACATTTATCGTCTCACGGTTCCGGGTACGAGGAGTGTGCGATCACTGGGTCAGCAGGGCCATTCTCCTTCTGGAGCCTCCAGGGAAGGATCTGTTCCAGGCACCTCTCCCAGCTCTGGCGGCTCCTCACTGGTGGTAGCATGTTTAACATAGTGTTCTTCCTGAGTTACTGTTTCTGTGGCCAATGTTCCTCGTTTTCTAAGGACAATTCTGAGGACAACTGTCGCATTGGATTAAGGGTCCCCTCTACTCCAGTAGGAATTCATCTTAACTAATGACATCTGTAATGACCCCATTTCCCAGCAAGGCCACATCCTGAGGTCCTGGGGGGTGAGGAGTTCAACATAGGAATTGGGGACACAGTTCCTAATAGTCTCGGACAAAGGCCCGTGCGGAGCCACCGCTCAGCCCCTGCTTCAGGCTCTGCATATGGGCCCAGCAGCAGACCAGGCGGGCAGGAGGACTCCTGAGTGGCTGGGCCAGAGTGGGGTCAACTTTTACTACAGTGGCTGGAGCAGACAGATTTGACGCTTCCTTAAACCAACTGCTACCTTCTCCCCGGGTCAGCGGCAGGAGAGAAAGCAGAGCAATGACTACACTTCAGAAACCAGCCGGGGAGGCAGCGGGGGACGAGCGAGCGAAGGAATAAATGGCCCAGCTGCTGAGCCATTCACTGAACGTGCCCGTCCTTGCAGGCATCCCTGTGACTTCAAGTGCTGGAAAAGTGAATGAAACGAGAACAAGGACCCGCTAACGTGTTGTTAGCTCGCCGTTACAATGCAGGGTGACATTTGCTTTAAAAATCATGTGGAAGTGGTTAGCAAATGCTATTACGGCATTTCCAGAACTTCAGCGCAGCTGTTTGCCCTGCAAGGGAGGCGCGCAGCCACTGAGCCGAGCGCAGGAGCGGGGCCCCGAGTGTGCCCCACAGGCGGCGGGGCCGTGAGAAGCCCCTGCAGCCCCAGGCCCCGCCACTCCACCTCTCCGAGCCTCCCTGTCTTCCCCTACAAAGACGGGATAAAGATGATGCCCTGCACCTGTAGCCTACAGGGCAAAAAGACGTGTGGAGAAGGGAAAAGTATTTAAAGGTTAAAAAAAAAAAAAACTTAGATAATTGAATATGAAAGCTCGGGCTTTTTTTTTTCCATGCCTCATGACCTTGAGCCAAAACATTTGTTGTATCTCAGTCTTTCCTTCCTCCTGAATAGTATCAGGATTCATAGAGATCAAAAACCTTGCATTTTTTGATGGGAGATAATTTTGGAGACCTGGCAGCATGCACACAGAGACATCAGCAAGATTTATACTTTACATGTGCTCAAGGAGGATAAAAAATGCGATAATGTGTGCATCGTTTCTACCAAAGACAGGATGGCATTGGTCAGACCTGGTCAGTTTCTCAAAGACCAGACTCATTGAATGCATATTTAGGAGATTGGAAGAACTAAGGTCATTTTAGGCTTTAACACAGGGACCATACTGTCTGTGTCCAGCAGATCAGGGCTCAGGCACTGGGAAGGACTTTCTCACTTGGCTATTTTTTTTTTTTTTTAAGATTTAATTTATTTATTTGACAGAGAGAGAGAGAGCACAAGCAGGGGCAGAAGCAGAAGGAAAGGGAGAAGCAGGCTCCCTGCTGAGCAAGGAGCCCGATGCGGGACTCGATCCCAGGACCCTGGGATTGTGACCTGAGCTGACACTTAACCGCCTGAGCCACCCAGGCGCCCCGCACTTAGCCAAGGTGAGATTCATAGGGTGAGATAAGATTATGCCAACACAGGAAATACTAACGAATATGATGGGAGGAGGAGGAGGTTTGCTGGGCCCCATGGTGCATGGCGGGAGGGAGGAGAGCCCAGCTCAGGATGAGGGGACTCAGGAAACCCATCTGAGCCACTAAGGATCAGCACTGGGCCTTTTATATTTTAGAACCCTTTTGCGTTGTTCCCGGCCTTTAAAACAACCCTATTTTATGGAGGTATTGTGAGTACAAAGCGAGATACTCAAAAGTGTTCTAGAATGTGGAAGGCCCAGGACAATCCAAAGGCATGACGATGGGTCCCCAGGAAGGCCTCTCCAGGCTCCTGTCATCAGTGGGAGGATTTGAAGGCCATGATTAAATCTATGCATTGAGTTTCTCCTCCCTTCCCCTCTCTCCCAACTTTCCTCAACAATGTTTAGCTGTATTCAATATTTCCAGGATTTTAGGCTCCCATCCTGGTGTAAATTGGACCACAGGAATCCCATTCTGTTCCTCAGACCAAAATGTCATTTAAATTCCCCAGGAAGCCTGAGGGGCCTCTGAGACAGTTTATGGTGCCAGAGACTGGGGGGTAAACGAGGGTAGCCTCCCCCACCACAGAGCACCCCATCAGTGAACCGAATAGCTCAAGAAGGCCTGAATCCCAGATCCATCCCAGATCCATCCCAAATCTATCCCAATTAGATCTGGTTGAGGGGCTCCATTTTGTATGCCCATCTTTTCCTCTTTTCTGTAGGAGAAGGAAACATCCTTGAAATCCTAACCACTGTTTTGGGTTTGTTTGTTTGTTTGTTTGTTTGTTTCCTTGCTTCTTCCTTGGGTCCAGCTCTTGGTCGAAATGTTAGGAGAATACAGAATGAGCAAGAATGGATTTTCTGGCCCAGAATAGATAAAGATTCTCTAAGGAGACTTGGCAGAAAATTGTAGAGTGTGCTGGTGTTGGTGGAAGCTGCCTTCTGCTTGGCGTCTTTGAGGAAAATAGGCAGGACTGGAATAAGCCCTACTGAACCTGAGCATCAGAAGGCACAGTGGAGCTGAGACAGCCTACAGATCTGCCCCAGCCTGGCCCAGCCCGGGCACACGAGGCTGACAGCCATGCGTCCTGGAAGGACCTAGAAGTAAGAAGAAGAAATGGAGCAGCCAGCAAAGGCTCTCTCAGGAGCAATCTGTGTGGACCAGTGTCCAAAGGCTGAAGGGGACGGTGGATATCTCAGCGGAGAGCAATTCGGACAGAAGACACACAGACTTCCTGTCCGCCCTTGGAACTTTCTACGCCTCCCGGTATTTCAGTGAACTCTAGAGGAAGGTGGGATGCTGAGTGGCACAGTTTCCATCACTTGAGCAGGCTAGGATCAGAAAATAAAGATACGTTCAGTTATAGAAAGAGGAAGTTAGATGTCTTGCACGCTTGGGTTTGCAGACTGAGATCCACTCAGGGGGAAAGAAGTGAGTTCTCGGCCCCCTTTCCTTTCTCTTTCTCTCTATCCCAAGCCCCCCTTTTTGGGACAAAGCAGATGTTGAGCACACAGATACAGGAGATGAAACGTAGGCCAGGCCATGTAGGCCAGAGCCGAGGAACGGTGGCTGTGGGGGGCCAGCAAACCCCTCCTTCAAGTACTTCCAGGGCTCCCTGTGCCCTTAAGGAAGGGGCGCTGTTGAAGGATCCCGAGTGCCCCATCCCTGTCCTATGTGCTCCATCTAACTGCCCAGGCAGCTGACACACCACCTTTCCCCAGCCTCTCCGGCAAGTCGGGCTTCTCCATCCCCCCCCACACCCCAGCCCATCTGTTCCTGCTGCTCAGCAGCCTCTGTGCTCTGCCCCCGGCCAGGGCCTGTCTGAGCAGGAGGGTGGGCGCGCCTCTGATGAGGTGGGCCTCGGCCCCTCCATCACTCTCTGCCGCAAGGAAAGCACCAGCTGTCTGGCTTCATTTGCATTTTTCTCTCCCAAATAATGAAATTAGCCATGAGTTTCCTGAGGTGATGCAAGACACAAATTTAGGCTAGATGTGTCAGTGTGTGATGGAGAGGGAAGGGGAAGGTCAGGGAAGCATTTTGATAACAAATTTGCAGCCCTGAAAGGGAAGGGGAAAATTGATAACAAATTTTACTAGAGATGTATTTTTCAGCTCAGAGGAAAATGTACCTTTTTAGCTCAGAGGAAAGTTAGATGAGGCCTTTAAAAGGTAATGTTCCCTCCCCCGGCCACCCCCCCCCGCCCCCACTCCAGGATAAAGTCACAAACATTTTATGAACAAACAGAAAAAGCTATCAGCCAAGGATGAAGCAATTCTCAATTACTGAACATTTCTATGGCCACATGCAGAATTGTCTTACGATGATAACGTTTGCAGAGGCACCCAGGCCGGGAAGCCAGACCGCGCTGCTAAATACCAGGGAGGTGCAGAACCCACCAGCTTTTTTTTTTTCTTCTATACCATCATTTGAACTCTTCTGATGACAAATAAAACAAGAGTCTCCTCATTTGTCATGCAGGTTTGGTTACCAGTTCTCCGAATGTTTTCTAAATTTGCCATCTCCGTTTCATATTTTAAACTAATTAATTAGTTATGCTTGAGATATGTGTAGACATCCAAGCAGAGGTGTCAAGTCGGCGAGTGGGTGGTGCCAAGTCTTGATGTCATCATGGACTTCCCATTTTTATGTGGAATAGTCTGTTTTAAAGCTCTTTATATTTTGGAAAACTGGATGTAAGAGAGGTCTTAAGAGTGCCCTGCCAATCGGGCCAGCGTCTGCCATTTTCACAGACAACCAAGTTTCCCCGAGAACCCCGGGTCATTGCCCCTGGCCACTTTGAATTTCTGCCATTCACGTGCGACTTCAGGCAAGTTATTCACCTTAGACTCAGTGTTCTCATCCATAAAATGGGATGAAAATAATATCTATCTGAGAATAGTGTTGTAAGAATTATATTAGATAAAACAATATATGTAAAGTGCTAGTGCGCACTGAATAAAAAGGGGATTACACTTCGGGGCAGTAGGGAAATGTGGGCTTTTGCTGACTTCTACACTCCTGAAGGGAAGTATCTGGACATTTTTACCTCCTAGAACTCACTCTGTATTGTGGACCTGTCTGATTTCCAAGTGGAAATAGAGTGAATTTCTTGGGAATACAGGGAGGAGACGTATACACTGGAGCCCTGTATAGGTGAGGTCCTCACAGACGGCATGCCCAAGTGAGGATATTTACAGAGGCTAATCACCAAAGTGTGGTGGGTTTTGGGGAGCCCTAGAGATACTTTAGGAGTCAGGGGTTCACTGCAGCAGAACTGTCAGTACCCGTAGGCACAAAAGGGTGAGAGGAAGAGATTACTGGAACAGTTGTATAGACTTGGCTTCCTTGAGAGGAGCAGAGCCTTTGTAGAGGTGACTCATGGCGGGGGGTGGGGGTGGGGTCAGGAAAATTCACCCTATGGCCTCATTCTGCTCTTTCCATCACTTTGCGCTAGGAAGCTGTGTTGAGGGAAATCCAACGAATGTTGGGGGGGGTGGGGGCTGAAGCCACCGTCACAGTCCCCAGAGGTCAGAGTTGGGGGGCAGAAAGCAGGGTGGACAAGCGGCTATCCAACACAGGCTCTTCTTGTTGCCTTAACCTGGTGTTCTGGGTGTCCCAAGTCCCCCTCTCCCCTGCAAGCCTGGGAATTGTCTGGTCTGGTCTTTGTGCTCCTGCAAAGTGTGAGTTGGGCATTTCTTTCCTAGAATATTAATTTCAGAAAAAGAGAGCGAAGGACTGAGCATTTGTGTAGAAGCAGGTTGCCCCCACCCCAGCCCCGTCTGTCTCCAGACTGGTCTGTGCTGCCGCTCACAGTGCGAAGGCCTCCTGGGGGCTATGCCAGCTTTGTTCTTTACTTTTCCTGAAAGTTTTCCTTTTGATGAATCTTACAAACAATTTCACTGTGGGTTCCAAATGTGCATATATTACCACTGGCTTGAAATAAGGGGGAAATAAACTGAAACCTGGAAAGGGCCCCTCCTTCACGCCCCTCTGCTCCATGATCATCCCCCCTGCTCACACACACACATACAATGACTCCTTGGTGAACTATGCTTCTGCCATTTCTGGCTTGACTTTGATCATAATCTGCCCCTGGGGGTACTCAGAATCGGAGTGCCTCGATAGTTGTATTTACTTTAGTCTCTTAGTCTTTTCAAATGGGGAGCAGATGAAGAGCATTGTTCTGGATCTGGATCAGAATACACTCAAGAGATGAAACATGATGAGGCAAATAGAATATCTCTTGCTGATACCAGGCTCTGGAACCTTCCCGTCTAACCCCAGACCTCACTTCCCTCACTTAAGGTCCTAACTAGTCTTCCTTCTTCTGGGACTGTCTTCTGACAGCCTCCCTCCTGTCACTAGAACAATCTCTCTGAAATAAAAATGTGACCATGTCATTCACCTGATTTAAATATTTTCATGGCCCCCTCATTGCCATATGGCAGAGTCCAAACTCTTTGGCTTAACTCCCCTCACCCCACCCCTCGCCTCAGGAAACACACTGACACTTAACTGCCTCAACCAGTTAGGACTCCTTCTGATTCAAAACAGAAACAAAACAAAACATGTGGTTGAAAAGCCCTTGGCAGTTTTGTGGGAGAACGTGATCTAGGGCTCAAATAGTAGCACCAGGAATTAGTTTCTCCCCACTCATATCTTGGCTCGCATTCCTCTGGGTTGGTCGCTTTGGTAGCTGGATTCTCCTGTCATGGTAGTAAGAAGGCTACGGCAGCACCTGCCTCATGTTGTTGCAACTTCAAGACCAAGGAAAGAATAACCATCTCTGACTCTTGGTATCCTGTGACACCTTATTGGTTCTGATGGGGCATGTGCCCATCCCTGAGCCAATCACTTGGTTACCAAGTACTCTGATTTGTCTAGACTTGAGTCATATGCCATCTTGGAGCTGTAGTGGAAGCAGTCTCTGGAACCACACAGATTGAGAGAAAATGGCACAAATGGATCCCCACATGAAAAATAAAGGGCTATGATGACCAAAATGGTGAGTAAATGCAAGATGACCAAAAAGAAACCAATGTCCACTTTCCCACCTCTGTCTGCAACTCTTGCTTTGTCCAGCCTCACAATCTAGAGTAGGACAGCCAAGCCACACTGCTGGTAGTGCTCCAAACAAACCTACCCATTTCATACTGACGACTCTTTGCTCTACCTTCCCCTTCTTTTAGGCATGCCCTTCCATCCCCCTTAACTTCATCCCTGTCCAATTGGTCAGCATCTTCCATCTTTTCAGATTCACTTTTTTTTTTTTTTAATTTTTTTATTGTTATGTTAATCCCCATACATTACATCATTAGTTTTAGATATAGTGTTCCATGATTCATTGTTTGTGCATAACACCCAGTGCTCCATGCAGAACGTGCCCTCCTCAATACCCATCACCAGGCTAACCCATCCTCCCAACCCCCTCCCCTCTAGAACCCTCAGTTTGTTTTTCAGAGTCCATCGTCTCTCATGGTTCTTCTCCCCCTCCGATTTCCCCTCCTTCATTCTTCCCCTCCTGCTACATTCTTCTTCTTCTTTTTTTCTTTCTTAACATATATTGCATTATTTGTTTCAGAGGTACAGATCTGAGATTCAACAGTCCTGCACAATTCACAGCGCTTACCAGAACACATACCCTCCCCAGTGTTCATCACCCAGTCACCCCATCCCTCCCACCCCACCCCCCTCAGATTCACTTTTAAAACCCATCTGTACCATATTTCCCAACTTGCTGTCCCAGATAGGACTTTCTCTTTTGAGTAACCTATGACCCATTTCCAGTTCTGCACATAAGTCTGCCACAACAGCAATAATACTTTATCGTGTTAGCGTTATACAGGTCATGGCATTTAATCTAGACTCCAAGGGTTTTGAGTTTAGGAATCACATCCTACTCATCTTTGTATTTCTAGCACCTAACCATTGCCTGAAAATCCAAATGTTCAGTAGATGTTCATTGATAGTGAACACACCGATTGAAGTATGTGATACCTGGGAAGATGGCACCAAAGCACTGTTTTAGGTATTCTTTACAAGTGGAGTCCTCAGGTTGAAGAATAAACACAAGTGGTAGTGGAAGGTAACCTATTAAAGGCAATATTTCATTTATAAAAAAATAATTCATCCATATGATGCTCTTATTCTCTCAGTATCCTGAAGATATTAAATACATAGGATTCTATAGAATCTATAAAATGTCTGTAAGGAACTGTCAATCAGCTGGTAGTATCATATTAGGAAAGTAAATATTTCACTGGTTCATTGGTGCCGCGCATCAGCTAAATACAATGTTGAGAGTAGCTCCACCATCACAATCCTTGTCCTCAGTATCATCAAAATTAAGCATGTAAACATCCAACCCTCTTTGATCCTGTCTCTTAGGTGAAAACCACAGTAGGACAGAGCCTTTCAGAATCTTCTTGAGTAGAATCTTTTTCTTAGGAGTGGAACCTACATTGTTTTTTTAATTTTTTAAATTTTTTAAATTTTTTAATTTTTGTTGTTTATTTTTGAGTAGAGTCTTAATAAATAGCTTCAAATGGTAACCTTCTTTCCAAAACACTCCTCTTTTTTATTGTTCCTTTAATTCCAATTATATGAAGAAGCAAGTACGTGAGTGTACTTGGGTTGGTCACTTAACCCCTCTGAGCCGCTGTCTCCCCACCCCACCCCCCATCTGTAAAGGAGCTGGGATGACACTGACCTGTCTGGCTGGGGAAGAGGCATCTCTGTGGAGCAGTGGCAAGAGCGACCAAGCAAAGCACCATCTGGGTGTGGGTTGCATTGTGATTTAACAACTGAATCCTCCTGTCTGCAGGACAGGGCGGCACAACTCAAAAGTGAAAAGCTGAACTTGAAAATTACAGCTTCTGGACATATGACGTCACCTAAAGGAAATAACTTTGCAGACATTATTTGGATTAAAATATAGAATAAGTGATATTGCAAAAATATGATATACTTAACAACATCCCCCCCCACCCCGCACCCCCGGGAGAAGTCATATGCCTGAATGCTGAGCTAGGACAAGCACAGATTAGGATGCTTCTGGACCTCTCTAACATGCTAGCGCAGATTTCTGTTCAAAGTTGCATACTTTTCCATATGACAGCATGGGAAAATTTTGCTTTACATTCAATGTTTTCCTTCTGATCATTTTGAAATAGGAATTAAAAATAATATTACTGATCATGTTCTATTTGATTGAGACAGACTAACTGCTTCCAAGTTTCATTCATAGAACTCCCATATTTAACTGGACTCCTCCAACCTTTTATCCAGCACGAGTGCCGAATGTTATCATCAAACATGTCGTTGCCCGGGGTGCCCCTGGGGGGACACAAATGTGTTCACCGGGGAGTGAGGCCCTTCCCCGGGCTTCCCTTCCTCTCTCTCTTCTGCTCCTGCCTCACTGTCATCACCGGAATAGACGATTTCTTCTTGACAGCTCTTCATGTCAGTCAAAAGTCTAGGTCAGACACTTATCAATTGACCCGGTGTTAAAGGTAGACACTCATTTCAGCATCTGTCAATAGCCTCTTTTGATCCATTTAGACCAGAGCCTGCATCCCTGTAGTGATTTATACTGACACGTGCATGGACTTTTAAAGACAGGGAAACCTTTCTAGAACTCTAGAAGTCAGCTGGCATGTGGACTGCTACCTCTGTTGCTTTCAAACAAAGAACCCCGGAGATAAGATTATACCTGGGGAATAATAATACCTAAGACCTTCAAAGATCCTGACTATAGCACTGATCCTGAAGCTGGGCGCTCTCCAGAACCCAAGGATGGAAGCCCGGTGTTCATTCTTCAAATCCTGTGTAGCCCGTGTTCTCGAACTCATCAGACCAGGAAGGCTTTCCCCCAAGTTGGCTGAGCTAATTCCTGAGCCACCACGCTGTGGAGCCGTGTTTCCAGTGGGGCAGACCACGGCTAACCTATACACTCCCTTGGAAAAGTCCCCCAAAATACAGGACATAGGGCCACTGCTCAGTGTCCCTCTGGACTAGTCTAGCCTGATCTCCCCTCTGATTTGGCAAAATACCAGGGGAGCCTTCCTGCTTGAGCTCAGGTGTCTTTTCCCCTCCCCACCCCCCTGGTTCCTAACAGGGATAATGCACATTTCACTTTCCCAGGTGTTTGTCACAAAGCTGCCAATCCCTCCCTACTTAGGAGATAGGAAAAGAAATGTGAACATGTAAGAAATTCAGAGGGGCCGAGAAAATTTTCCTGACACGCTCCTGCTGGGACACCACGGCAGTTGAAGAAGGCCTGTCATTGGGCTGTCAACCTTTAACCTCCCCCAGACGTATTTTGAAATGATGTGAAAAGAATTGCTGGGCTGTACCCACTGGTTCCTTCCAGCTCTGCGCGTCTGTCCTTGATGTCAGTCAAAAGTAGTTAACTGGCACCCACAGTGCCTTAAAAAAAACCCTCCACAAAATATCAGTAATGACTTTAGTTAGGAAGACTAGCTCTTGTCAAGTAATGACTTTTTGACATAAGGTATTGTTTACTTAGGCAACGTTCTCTTACTTGCATTTTAATGAGCCTAATTAATAATAAGTTAGGAGTCCTCGGCTATTTCTTCACAGCTGGACCATATGCACTAATTACTCTGAGTGTGGAAACCTAAAATAATCCTTTTGGGCAGAAGAAATTGTTTAAATATACAGAAAACCTTGGTTTAAAGACATATATTTAAATATATATATATTTGCTTCCTCCCCTTACTGATGTCACCTGTGATATCAAAGCAATTTGCAAATCATTAAGGCAGACATCCCCTTAAAAAATGTAGGTTTGGTTTGTGCTGTGTTGGTGGAAGTTTTCACTGGTAGAAGTTTCAGGAGTTTGCATGAGGAACTGACCGGTAGATTTACTGGGCACATCCTGCCTGCGCTTCCTCTGTTTAACAAGCCAGAATAGTTCCCAAATGCAAGAATAAACATCAGTAGTAGAGAAAGGTGATCTACTGATGGAAATACTTCCCTTATAAAAAATAAACCACCTCCAAAGGGCCACGTTGGAATTTACGGAAGTCTTTCGTGTATTATATAAAGCATGTTTTTATTGGCTTCCTGAATGTGAAGTTTCCCATTTAGCTTGTGCACTTCCCTCAACAGAATCTTAGGAAGTAAAATAAGTATTTGGAATCAGGGCAAGACAACAACTCCAAAAGAAGGCAAAACGCCAGGTCACTAGATAGATTTTCCAAGAATGACAGGACATCACTGTTCCCTGCCTCCACCTGGCTTGCAAAAGTGCAGGGGACCCCGAGGGTGACCTTCCTTGGGAAAGGGCAAGGAACCCTATATATTGTCTCCAGTCTGATTGGCAACCACACAGAGCCACTGAAACTTCAGTCTGAGGCACAGGTTTTGGGACTGTCACAGGAATCCTATGAGCTGAGGTGCAGCTGCTGAGGAAAAGCTAATCTGTGATATATCATTGATTACTTGACCACAGAGTCAGTTATTATTATTATTTTTTTTTTTTCAAAAAATCACACAGTTTAGCTTTTCGGTTGTAGAAAGATCCTGGAGGAAATGTCATGAGGAATGCTTCAAGACGGCGTTGCTCAAAATCCCTACCAAGATCCTTCCAGAAGTCAGACCGACGACTTGAGTGCTAAGACCTCGAAGTACACTAAGTGGAAGGGAGAGATCCTGGCGTCAGGGCTGCATGAGGAGGCTTGGTTCTCTTGGAGTGACTTTTGGACTTCACCAGGTCCCCCTCCACCCATGTTTTAACAAGACATAGTTCAAAGCAGTCAGACACGATTCGAGCTAATTGGTGGATTCAGCAAGAAACCTGGGAAAAGGTCATGCTGAGGTTGGAAGGCATCAGGCTGGCAGGGTTAGCAGATGCTCCCCAGAAAGGGCCTTGGAGTGGAGGAGCACCCTGCCAGGCACCATATGTGTGACGGACAGGACGGGGAGCCCAGGATGCCTGAGCGAAGGTGACAGACTGACTCTCATTTGCACAGAAAGAAACTTCCCTTGGAGTAGACACAAGTGAAATAATGTCCACAAATTGGGCACATTTTCAGGCTGCTGGCCACTTGGCAGAATTTTCCCTGCTGTAACCTCCTCCCCCAAGGAGCAAAAAAAGCCTACGCTATTTACCATGACAGGGCACCTGTCCCAGTTGTCCCCCAAGGCTCTCAAAGACAGCAGAGGAGGAACTGCAGAACGTAGAGACCCAGTCCGCAGGCGTGTTTGAAGAGCACACCGCAAGCAGCCTCACACATAGGCGCTCCCGGAGTCCTCCCGGCATCCTGGTGGAGGCAGCACCCAAGCTCGCGTCCGCCTGACTCCACAGACAGGGCTGGCGTCTTTCACTCTGCCTTCCTGAGTTCGAGCCAGAGAAACTCGGGGCAATTGCATCAAAAATTAAATATTGAAAAAACTGTTATTCCTTTCTAATGGGATCAGGTGTCATTCTCTGAGGACATTTGCTGGTCCCCAATATACATGGAGCTTCCCTGCTCCTGCCTCTGCTGGATACTTCTTTCCATCCCCACCCCTCTTGCCAGATCTTTGAAAGTACAAGTTTGAGACTCCCACTTAATTCTATCTTTTATACCAATGAGAAGATGCTAAAAATCCGTTCTAGTGTTCTATAGGCACGTGTTAGTGAATGGTGGGCAAATATGTGGTTTTGAAGACTGAACTCACTGGAGGAGCTCCGGCAATTTGCTGGATGTGACTTCCACGCAGAAACCATTGTCTTATTTTTCCTCCCCACCAGCAGAAAACATCCATCAAGCACCCATGTGACCGTAGAGGAAGGAGGTGGTGGAGAAGTCTCAGGGGCACATTCTCTGACCCTAGGAGCTCATGTCTTCCCACGTGATGAAACAGGCTTGTGTGGGAAGTTACCCATCAGTCAACTGGTATCAGTTAGTCGTTCGTCACCTCAAGGAGGTCACTGGTCCTGCAGCCACTGCCGATGACTGGGCATCAGAAACACCCAGCGAGTCACCATTTCCACTGCTTGGCATTGACCTGTATCATCGAAGCTGTCCCTTTCCTGTAGGCTTAACAAATTGCCATTCACTCACGGCTGCAAGGCCCCTAACTCATTCTGCGCAAGTAGAACATGCTCATTTTATTAATTGTATACCCCAGTGGACTTTGGAGGACAACAGAACGGTTAAGAGTGAATGGGTGGGCTGAAGATTATTTACTAAGATGAAAGGTGGGCAGTCAGCGCCCCTGGCATCCGCTGCTGCCAACCCCCCGACTCCCTCCCATCTGACCACCAGCCCCAGGGTAAGGGTTCATTTATCAGTCCTGGGACCTTCACACACAGAGAGAGGTTAATCTGGAATAAGCCCAAACTGGAATTGATCTTTTGTCTGAGCTGGAGGTCTTGAGACTGGATTGACATCCAGGCTGGAATTCGTGTTCTGGATCCTCACCCTTGGGTTAGCCCGTACCAGAATCCTCCTCCAGAATGCAGATGAGGAGAATGTGGCCCTGCGTATGTTTAGAGCATTTGCCGGCCCCCAGATAGATCCTGGGCTCCTCCTGCCGCTGCCTTTACCCCAGCCGCTCCCTTCTCCGGAGATTTCTCTGCACCCCACCCTCACTTGCCCAACTGTATTTTTGAAATCTACTCTTGGAGGGTCCCATTTCATCCTCTCATATCCAGAATCCTTCCTGATCCCTTGGTTACAAATGTGAGTCTAACCCTTTTTTGAATAATGTCCCTTTATTTCTGTCTCTTTTATTGTGCATTTCCTATTGTATTAGTTTGCTATTTCTGTCATAACAAATGATCACCAATTTAATGGCTTAAAATAACACACATTTATTATGATGTCACAGTTCTGTAGGTCAGAAGTCTGCACACAGTGTGGCTCATTTGGATTCTTTGCTTACGTCTCACTGGGTGAAAGTTGAGGTATCTGTCGGGGCTGCAGTTCTCACCTGGGGCTCAGATCGTCCTCCAAGGGCATCGGGTACTGGCACATTCATGTCCTTCTCAGTCTCCACGTGTCCTCCCCATCTTCTGCTCTCAGGATGGAAAAAGCCCCGTGTTAAGGGCTCACATAACTACACTGGGCTGGCCAGGATAATCCAGGATAATCTCCCTCTCTTAAGGTCCCTGATAGTAACATCAACCACAACCACACAGTTCCTTTTCCCATGCAACATAATATATTCATGGGCATAACACCAGAGGGTGAAGGTCACAGGGAGCAAAATTCTGCCTACCGCCCTGATCAAGCAACCCCCCCGGGATGGTGCTAGCTCGAAGTTAACTGCTGTGCAAGGTTTTGATTTCCTGCTTATTTCGCTGGCCTGAGAAAGATCTCTCAGATTATGCAAGGGACCTCCAAGGTCCCCAAAGATCTGGGTGTGATCCCAGAAGATTCTAGGATTTCCTAAGTATGAACTAAAGGAATGCTCTCACAGAGGCAAATAAGGTCTAGACTTGGTTCCAGTCCAACTTCTAAGTAGCCACAAGCTTCTGAGTTTGGGAAGCCCTACAGTCTCTGTCTTATCCAGAGATGATAAAGATCATGCACGGTTACATGGATGAAAGTATCTGAAAAAGCTAGAAGCACCACACAAATAGAGGAATCATTTCCTACTGCTGCCGTAACACGTTACTAGAGACACACTACTGTGTGGTTTCACACAACACATACTATCTCACAGTTCTCAAAGTCAGAAGCCTAAAATAGGTCTCACTGGGCTAAAACCAAGGCGTTGGCAGGGCTGCATTCCTTTCTGGAGGCTCCAGGGGGAGAATCTGTCTCCTCCTAAGGTACCCTCATCCCCTGGCCATGACTCCTTTCCTTCTTCCATGCAGCAATGGAAAGGAGGGTCTCATTGCTCACATCACTTTGCGCTGACGCTGACTCGTCTGCCTCCAGCTTCCACTTGTAAGGACCATGGTGATAACATTGGGCCCACCCAGAGAATCCAGGTCATCCAGGATCATCTCTGACTTTTAAGGTTAGTTGATTAGCAACCTCAGTTCCATTGGCAACCTGAATTTCCTTTTGCCATGTAATGTAACATAGTCATGGGTTCTGGGGATTAGGACATGGACAGCTTTCAAGGGCCATTATTCTGTCTGCTACAATGATTCCGACAGCCAATCACCACTTACCTCCCATAAAAGACTCGTTGGCCACCTGCCTGGTGTTAAGGTTCAGACTGCTTCCGTAAGGTATTAGAAGCTACTGCTAGTTTCTCTTTGGTGGTTGCATTTTCAGCCCCCTCTCTCATGGGCAGGCCAAAGTAAGAGGTGCTTTGCTAGTTTTCCACCCTGAGAGTCACAGGTCTGTCTTTGTTTGTTTTGTTTTTGAGGATCTTTCCTGAACCTCCATGTTCTCTGAACCTCCGTGTCTCTCCTAAACTGCTGTGGTAGTGCCAAATGGGTACTTATCCTGCCATTTTTTTCTCTGGGAGTCCGTGTCAGACCATTTTTTGCTATCCTGCCCCCCCCCCCCATTTTCCCCATGTAGTTTGTTTAAGTAACCAGTTGACATAGGTTCTAGCTAACATCTTTACCAAGCCACACAGTGCAAATCCTTTGGCTTCATTTATTCATTCACTAGAACATTTATTGAGAGTCTATTCAGTCTGATGGCACCATTCATAGTCAACAGTCAAGCTAGATCCTCATTGGACTAACCCTTAAAACACACAGTTGATTCTCGTTATTTGCAGGAGTCGTGTTCTATAAAGTGGCGGAGAACACTGAGGTAGTAAACTGGAGCCTTCGCTTCTAGGGGAAATACAGGGTGAGGTTCCTGCAAGCCTCTGGTCACAACATTTTCATCAACTGATCAACCATAATCTTGTTTTATGTGTGTTCTGTTTAAAGACACCTTATTTAATATTGTTGATGCATTAGCATTGAACTCATGGCCAGTAGCACCTTAACTCATGCCTCAATGGAGCTGATGGAACACATGCATTTTTTCTGTAAGGAACACCACAGCCTTCTTGTACTTAGGAAGGCTAGAGAGTGGTAGAGCATGGCACTCGGGATCCACTTCAAACAGCAAAATCACCAAGAAAAAGCACAAAATTGTGAAAAAGTTGCCATTAAACAGACCGTGAAAAGAACACTTGTTTATAGTACATGGACGCTGACACAAGAAAGCAGAACGTCACTTTGTCCAACCCCAGGTGACACAAATTTTTCACCACTCTGCCCATGTCCTCAGATGATCACAAAAGCACCACAAGAATTGATTTGGGGGTTCCAAATAAATTTTAGAAAGTCAATAAATTCGCAAATACAGAATCCACATATAATGAGAATTGACTGTACTTCATATAAAAAGGTATGCCTGAAAAATCAATTAAGAGGCAATGTGGTTTACAGGCCTTCCAAATGTAATACTTATTTTTTTTTTTTTGAAACAGTGGTAAAAAGTGTCATTTGTGTTTATGCAAAAGGTAACCTTCTGAGACAATGAAATATGCTAGAGATTTGGGTTCAGCAGTATTCACTTGGTTATCTGAAGGCTACTGATTACTTGTGTAACTTGTATCATTTCTCTTGGCTCCTTAGACAAATTAAGCTGTTTTGCCATCTGATCTACCCTCAATGATGCATTTTACATTCTCGTTCTTTTAGCCTCTCCCAATGCACAGATGTCCCCAAGCTCTTTCCAATCTGCCCGACCTTTCTGCGGGCTGTGTGTGTGTGTGTGTGTGTCTGCTAGAGAAACTTGGCCGCACTGTCTGCCTCATGCCTTCCCGTCCCGTGGTCCTGGACTCCTTGGAACTCACAGCACTTTCTCAGCAGATGAGCCAAGGCAAACTCACTTCCAGAGGGTGACAGGTACAGAGGGGAGTGCATAAACTCAGCCTATCTTGGCTTGTGCATTTTAAGTATAACGTTAAATTATTCTTTTTCTGCATCTATGAAATGCGGATAATGGTAACTGCCGTGCCCTCTTCATGGGGCTTCTCTTACGAGGCTGGAATAAGATAGTATTGGAGGAATTTATAAACTGTATATAAACATTAAGATTATTATGATTTCTCTGGGTCCTTTGCTTCTTTTCTTCTCCTTCTTGTCTCCCTGTCTCTGAAGATTTTCACCCTTAGGAAAATATCTAAAACTCTAATAATGTCATGACATTTTTTTGTGAATGGTTTTTGCAAAATTTAAGTGAATATAAACCTTATGACTAAACCAGAGGTTTGGGGCTTTTTCCCTTTTATCAGACCCATAAATAACAAATATTATCGAGGTCTTGACTCTTTTCCCTTATTTGTCAAACAAGTTCTAAAGTCTTGTAAGTTACAAGCAGTGTTTTTTGGCAGAAGTATCACAAAAACAATAATTCAAATGAAACATCTGCATGTACGAGATTCTTAGTGTGTGTAAGACCCAGGCCTTGCACGGCGGCAGACAGAAAAGAAATATTACCCTTAACTTTGAAGACAAGATGTAAATAAAATATCTTGAGAAAAGTTGCAAACACGTCTTAATTAATTGCCAACTAATTTTATTTTCTAAAGAATGATTTAGGAAAGAACAAGTCATCGAAACAAAGTTAAGCAAAGAACTCTTGATAACTTCCACAGTGCATTTTGGCCACCCAGTCACCCTACAAGCACGCCTGCCCCATACATAATGCCTAAGGACAGTTTGGGGTCATGAAGGACCGGAAGTATTAGAGCCAGACAGAAAAGGATTAATTCTCAAGCTTCACATCTAAGTCTGAGCTCAGATTACTCGACCTCTTGGAGCTTTAACTTCCTCACATGTAAAGTGGGGACAGTTGTATCGCCTCAGTGGGTTTTGTGAGGATTAAATACAATTTTGTATGTGAGACCGCCGAGCCTGGTGACCAGCACATAGATGACCAAATAAATGGTAAGTTCCCTATCCCCCCCTGCCCCATGTGAGCGCCCACATGGAATTTTTGAGAGTGGCTTTGTTCACGTGGCCATATCCACTCCCCATCCATGTTTACGTAACATGCCCTCTACTAAGTATTGGGGGAAAAGATAAAATAATATATACCTCCGTCCTAAAGGAGCTTACAACCTAGTGCATTTAATCAAAGGACAGGTCACACTCATTGCAAACTGAATAAAACTTCGAAGAGGAAAATTCTTTAAAAAGTCAATTTCAGAATCCCTTATTTCAATCTTTGCTCCGAGATTACTTTATGATGATGGCAGAAGTTGTGCAGTACGTTTATTTGTTTTCCCACAGAGCTCTTCTTTTGAAAAATCTACGGAGTTCTGCCAGAAGAAACTCATGACATGTTGTAAGTTTAATTATGTTCAATTCATTAACACAATTAGAGCTGTGAACAAATTTATTGACACAGCCAGAATCACTTAGTAACAGGCAGTAAGTCAGAGATTAAAAAAACTCATTCTTGTAGGCTTCTAAACTCTGGGAATGAGAAATGGGAAATTCATCTTTAGTTCCTTGGAACAGTTCTAAAAGACTTGACCAGAGGTTGCCACTAATAATTCACTGTGAGAATCATTCATATTTTAAGAATGGTTCTTATGTCCCTTGGAACATAAATTGAATCTCCTTGAAATACTACTTTTCACTTTAACATAATAAGTGATCCAAATGGAGAGATTTGATGAATGTGGATTTTCTTTTAGCTGAGCCGAATCTGGGGATGGAGACTGGCTCTCGCTTTCCCAGTGAAGGCCAAAGCGACACGGCAGATGGAGAAGAACCAATGATCAAGTGCCTCTCCTTCTGAATGAATCCTTTCCCGGTAAATTTTTGTCCTTCCTTCTCGCTTGATTTGTACAAACAACTGGTGAAGAAATTGATGCACATATATGAAGCAAAGTTCACAAAGATTTTACGGTCTAGGGTCGTCTTGAGAATATTCCTTTGAAAGAGAGTCAATTTGTCAATATCCAGGTAAAGAATTTTTATTTTTATTTTTTTATATATTTAAATTCAATTAGCCAACTTATAGTACATCATTAGTTTCAGATGTAGTGTTCAATAATTTATCAGTTTCATATAACACTCAGTGCTCATCACATCACGCGCCCTCCTTAATGCCTCCTTTTCACCCAATGACCCCACAGACAAAGAATTTTTAAAGAGGCCTCCATAGAGCACTAAACTTTGGTTGCTGTTGTTCACTAATAAAAAAAGTTAACCAAAGAAAACTTAAAAAAAAAAAATACACCACATGTAATTAGCAGAGTTTTATAGCCAGAATTGTCTACCTCCCTGAACAATCCTTAGTTGACATAACGTTGTTGGCAACTTGACTCTCAAATAAAGTTTCTCACAAGAAGTCTTGATAACCAAGGCTGGGATACCGGAAATATATATCCTCTACCTGGGTCTGCTTATACTTTTTAGCTGGGGGCTTATTTGTGATGCTGAAAAGTGAATAGATCTGCAGGTCCTTAAGCAGATTGCCTGAGTTTGAATTCCACACTTGCAGACTTGGTAGCCAATCAGACTGACTTTCAGCACCTTCTGTGTTTCTGTACCTTAGTTTCTGTATCTATAAAAATGGCCATAATAGGGGCACCTGGATGGCTCAGTCAGTTGAGCTTCTGCCTTCAGCTCAGGTCATGATCCCGGGGTCCTGGGATCGAGTCGCGCATTGGGCTCCTTGCTCAGTGGGGAGCCTGCTTCTCCCTCTGCCACTCCCCCTGCTTGTGCTCTCTCTCCCTCTCTCTGCCAAATACATAAATAATCTTAAAAAAATGGCCGTAATAATTGTGTTTCTCACAAATACTTGCTTTAAGTTTAAATTGTGTGAAAAAAAATCTTAGAATAGCAGCATTCACCTTGTAAACACTCACAAAATGGTAGCAATTATCATCATGTACAGCCTATCATCAATCCCATCCCTTTGGTGGAGCTTATATTTTAAGCTGCCCGGCCTTCCCCAGATCCTGGAACCCAGTGACCTAACAATGAATCTGGGATTCTTGTGTTACTTCCCAGGTATTCTTTGCTACTTCTCAGATGAATTCTTTGCATGCACAACTAACTTATTATCTTTGCAAAACAGGGAAGTTTTAATTGGAAAATAAATCTGCATTTTATTCCCCTTCTAATGCAGTTTAAAAAATTTCAGCTGACATGCAATGCAGTTTAGTAAAGAGATGGGAAGTAAAATTACAGATGGAAAGTTAGACTTGGATTTGACACATTTAGAGAGTTGTGAGCTGGAAAATGCACTAACTACTTAGTAATGGGAAGCCATGTTCGTAGCAGAATCGGATTTAGAAAAAAAAAAAACCCACAAGATCCCATACATGGTCAAACAGCAAGTTGTTAGGTTTCCAGTACATAGAATGTATTTTTGAGGTTCACACAATGGTGGGAAGTGGATGTTTTGTGAGACAAACTTTCAGCTGGTACCCTCCATGCTATATACTATGTGGTACCCAGCCGAAGTTGAATGTTGAATGGTAAAGATGAGTAAAGTAGTTCAGGAGCAGAGAGGTGCCATCATATTAGAGAAAACTCAACAGAGATCAATAAAAATGATTAAGGGACTCAGAGAATTGATTTTTGAGAAAAGATTAAGAAAAATAAATGTGCAGTCTGACACATAGCCAAGGAGGAATATCATAACCGGGTGGTCAATGAGGTATACAAGGTATTCTGTAGGAATGGGGAGATAAATTCCCTCTAGCCTCTGAGGATACAGTCTTCTCCAGGAAGCGGTGGGAAGTCCCGCCACTGGAAGTACTGATAACTCAAATGGCCAGAGCTTATTGAAATCTGGTGGCAGGCTGCACAAGTGGGAAAGATGACCATGCATGCCTTTTTTTTTTTTAAGATTTTATTTATTTATTTATTTATTTATTTATTTATTTATTTATTTATTTGAGAGAGGGAATGGAGAGCTAGGAGTAGAGGCAGAGGGGCAAGCAGACTGTGTGCTGAGTGAGGAGCCCGACGCAGGGCTTGTTTGTACCACCCTGAGATCATGACCTGAGCAGAGAAGTCAGATGCTTAACCGACTGAGTCGCCCAGGCGCCCCAAGGTTTTAGTAACTTCTGGGAACAAGAATACATATGGTGGCAGGGTTGCAATTTCAACCAAGCTCTTGTTTTCAGGTTCTTGTTGTTCAAATGATCTCAGACCACATGATTAAAATTAAGGAATGACAAATAACTGTAGCGTACAACCTGATATGTCCCTGCCCTTAAATAAAAACATACGTATGTGTATGCATAAACACATCTGTAGTATAAATACATACATACAAAACAGATGGGTACATGACATAAGTACATATGTATATATGTAAATATATCAATGGACGTGTCTGTATTTAGTGATGTACCATCATTAAATGTACCATCCAAATTGAGTTAGATGACGATGGGGCCCCTTAGTGAATTACCTCTGTCCTTTGTTCTGGCAGTTTCCAGAAATGGCTCCTATGCCAAGTATGAATCATCTTTTTCTGGCACTGGAAAAGCTATTTTCAGCAGAGCCGCACTGCAGGGTCATTATTCTTAAGGCTGCATTATAGGGCATCAGAGGAAATGACATAATCCAACTCAATTCACCAAGAGTGGCAAGTGGAGGAAGCTTAAGGCTACATCATGCCACCTATATATTCTCCCCCAAAAGTCACAAAACTTAATACAGTCCCTGAGGGAGAAAATCTCTCTCAGAATAAATGAGGGGAAATGGCCTGAGATATGCCCTGCTGGTCTAAAACTTCCTTCATGTATTTACTGTAATAATGAATGTATATAATAATATACGTAAAATAATAGGACGCTCTTATTTATATTATAAAAATACATACTCAATGTTTGAATGCTATTTTTCACACTTTCCACGGAGCACATGAGATCTTTAATAACCATCATCATAATAAAATGCATAGGGGATAAAATGACTGTGAAAAAGCATCAGGGAGAAATGTTGACCTATGTAGTTTTGACGATATAGCCTCATTCATTGGAAGGTATTACTTAGATTTACTTTTCTCATTATTGGAAGAATGCAGGGGGTTAGTGTGCCACCTTTTCACCGCTCAAGGACTGAAAGAGAATTTGATTTTCCTCTCAAGTGAACTGTGTATTGGACTTCACAAAACAGTCTTCCTAACAGGCTTTTAGTCTTGCTATTCCTTGAAGAGGGCTTAGCGCCACTCAGCATGGATGAAGATTGGACTGAGTGGCCTTGCTGTCATTGGTGCTGCTGCCAAAGGTACGGAAGCCAAAATTTAACCCTGGACATACCTTTGTCATTTTTAATGCAGATTTTCCATCACATTTTTTGCTGTTTCTACAAGTGGTGTTATCACGGCATTGCTCTGCCCTGAAAAGATCTAAACGTGATGGTTTGTAATTAAAGAGTAGCAAATCAAAACAAAAGCAGCCATTGTGATCTAAAGTATTTCGTGCTCCAGGAGAGAAGTACAGTAATTATTCCGTGTATAAATGGAATTGGGAGGCAGGTCAAAGACAGCTAAAGCAGGGCTGTTGAATTTAGAGCTCAGAGCTAGTTTCCAGACAGCTTCTGAACCACCCTTGGTTTTGCTGATCTTCATTATTCCTATTTTTCTGAACCATATTGATACTCAAGCGGTTGGGAAGAATTAGTTACCTGTGGCTTTTACAGTTCTGAAAGTTTTAATTGTATTTACAGTCTCATTTGTCATTTCTTCTTGTTCTCCTCTATTCTTCAGCTTCCTTTATGCTTGCTTCTCTCCTTCCTCTATAATATCTAAAGTGGAGAACAAGTGAAGAGAATCGCAATAGAATTTGTAGATTAGAGGGAACAATATTGAGCCTTTTCCCCCTCCTCTAGCCCTCATGGCATTAAAATACCATTTCTCTGTTGTGTTTGGAAAAATAAATTATTTGTAATAACATCTTAAACAATTTGTTTACTTATACATGTACATATGTATTCATTTGTTTTAATTTTTTTATTTTGGAACACTTTTTAGAATTTCAGAACAGTCACCAAGATAGTGCAGAAAGTTCCCGGATTGCCCAGCTTCATCTAATGTAACGTTTTACATAATTGCACTACATTTGCGAAAACTAAGACGTTAACACTGATATAACACCGCTAAGCTACAGACTATTTGGAATTCACCAGTTTTTCCACTAATGCCCTTTTTCTATGCCAAGATCCAATTCAGGATCCCGCATTGCATTGATTTGTTATGTCTCTGTTGTCTCCTCTAATCTGTGATGGTTTCTTAGTCCTTCTTTCTGTTTCATACCTTTGACGCTTTAGAAGGGTGCTTGCTGGTCAGAAGCTTTACAGAATGCCCTTTATTTTATAATGCGCTTATGAGTTTGGGGGGAAGAATAACAGAGAGGTAAAGTACACATGGTATCAGGGAGTACATGGGAACAATATAATTTATCACAAGTGATGTTAATCTTGATTATTTGGTTATGGTGGGGCATATATGCCAGGCTTCTCCACTATCAAGTTACTATGCTTCTCTTTGCAGAGTCTACTCTTTGGCAGTGAGTCACTAAGTCCGGCTGACACAGGGGAAGGGAATTCCAGATTCTTCTATAACAAAGATTTGTTTGTTCTCCCCATTTACATACTTATATCAGCATGCACTCAGGTATACGTATTATTCTTTGGATTATAGTCCAATGCTACCATTATTACTTCGTTCCTCCAATCGTTCTAGTTTTGGCACCTAGGGATTTTTTCAGGTTGAATCCTATATTCTTTTGGCATGGTCTCCCCACCTTTTTTTCCATCCCTCCCTTACTCTTGTCACTAGAATACTACAATCCTGCAAGATGCTCTAGAGCCATCCTGTATTGCTTTGGCTCAAGCCTAGAATCAGCTATTTCTCCAAGGATACCTGGTTTCTGGTGTTTGAGAACGCTGTTTGAAAACCAAGATCTGGGCACTGGACGTGCTCGTGGCTACCGACATATCATTGCTTCTAGGCTGTCTCAGGAGACGGGGCTAAAATGATCCAGGTATAAACACATATCTCTATTGCTGTATTTATCTATTTGTATTTATGTTAACATAAATCATACTTGTATCTCCAACTCTAAGCCACCACACAGGCGTTATTCTAACCTCTCCTCCCTTCTGCCTGCTTATTTATAACTTGTTTCTCGAACATTGAGAAAGCTGGCTCCCATTATCTCCAATTTATTTACTGATTTTTTCAGCTCGAGTATACATGTAGATTAATTCCAGAACTGATAATGCATACACCTATGAGAAAAAAAAAATTACCAACCAGAGTACCTTGTTTATTATTTTATTCCCCTTTATCTTTACAGTGTCCAGTCAAAACACTATTTTTCCAGGGCGCCTGGGTGGCTCAGTTGGTTAAGCGACTGCCTTCGGCTCAGGTCATGATCCTGGAGTCCCTGGATCGAGTCCCGCATCGGGCTCCCTGCTCTGCAGGGAGTCTGCTTCTCCCTCTGACCCTCCCCCCTCTCATGCTCTCTCTCATTCTCTCTCTCAAATAAAAAACAAAAAACAAAAAACAAAACACTATTTTTCCAAAGTTAATTACATTGGCTCCTTTCCCTTCTAAAGCTTTCATTGTGCCATACTCTTATAGTAAAATAGGTACACTCTTCATTCTATCCTGGGATCATCAACATTTTGGTTTTTTTTTTTTTAGCTTGCACACAGGAAGGCTTACTCTTTGTTACATACAGTTCTGTGGGTTTAACAAATTCATAGTTATGTATCCACCAACATAGTAAAGAGAATACAAAAGAGTTCCATCACCCTAAAGATCCCCTGTGTGGCTGCTTCATATTTAATCTCTCTTCTTCCCCCATTCCCCAGCAACCACTGATCTGCTCCCATCCCTACAATTTTCCCTTTACCATAATGTCATATAAATAGAACTAATTACACCTAATTACACACTCTGTAACATTTTGGTTTTGCCTTCTTTCCCTAGGCAAAACACATTCAAGATTCTTCCATGTTCTTGCATGAATCAGTTAACACATCTTTTTTACTGCTGAGTAGTATTCCATTATATGGATGTGCTGTCCATTCACTTGTCGAAGGACATCTTGGTTATTTTCAGATTTTGATCATTATGAATAAAACTACAGTAAGCATTCACATACAGGTTTTGGGTGTAAACATGTTTTCCACTCACTTGGGTAAATATACTTACTCGGAAATAAATTCAATTCACCTGGGAACGGGATTGCTGGATCATACACACAAAAAAAGAAATTTTGCATTCCCAGCAGCAATGAATGAGTTCCTGTTGATCTTCATTCTTGTCAGCATTTGGTATTGTCACTCTTTATGGTTCTAATACTTCTAAGAGGTATGTAGCAGTATCCCACTGTGGCTTTAATTTGCATTTATCTAATGACAAATGATGTTGAGCGTATTTTCATCTGCCAGCTTTATTATTTTCCCTTGCCATCATTGTATCTTCTTTGGGGCAGTGTCTGTTCATATATTTTTTTGCCAATTTTTAAATTACATTTTCTTATAAAATTAATTTCAATAAATATTTCCCTATCAATATGGCTTCTTTTTTTGTAAATAAAAAGAAAACGTTTGTATATCTCTTTTACCCGTGGGGAATATATTCCAGTCAATTCTCATTGTTTATGGTAGTTATGTTCCATAAAGTCATCACAAACACTGAATGAGCAAATACTGAACCACTGCTCCTAGCGGAAATATGTACATATACATACATACCTCACATAATTTATAATCTTAAATCCTAAAAACAATTCATTCTGACAGATTCTGTTTTATTTTACGAAAGGGAAAAGGAAGTTCTGAAGTGTTAGGTACTTGATGGAGGTGTTGCAGCGACAAGTACCAGAGCTGGACTTCAACCCCCCTGGGCCAACTGGCCCCAGGGCGGGGCCTCCTCCCACCACACCACCCCCTCCAGTCAGCTCTGCCCCAGCCGGGAAGGTGAGCGCCGAGCAACCCAAATTTTTCACCACTCCAACCATGTCCACAAATGGGAGTGAGAGAGCTGATTTGGGGGTTACAAATAGATTTTAGCAGGTAGGCGAATTCACAGATAAAGAATCCGTGAATAATGAAGATGGACTGTACTTGGGAAGCTTCTGGAAACCAACTCAGTCAAAAGATGCTATAAAATAGTTTTGACTCAGCGCCTTATCTTGAAGAAGGCATCTACATAGGGGCAAAGTGTGAAAAAATATATACCAATCTCATTCTTGTCCATCTACTTTGCCTCATGGGATTCCACATACTTTGCATTAAAAAACATTTTCTCAATAATGAAAACTATGGTTCACTCTACTGCATACAATGGAGGATCTAATATAAATATATTCAAGCACTGTATATCTAACAGGCGTCTGGTCCAACGTGTCAAAATTCACATAGTTGAAGGGTAAAGACACTCAGAGTGTCGCCCACGACCTGCCTCTGTAGTCACGGTCTCCTGTTTAAAGGAACTGCTCCAGCTGTCAGACGTTACCCTCCTGGCTTTCTGAGCCAGGATGCCCCAGATCTTTTCTTTTTCCTACAGCAGACCTACATCTATTAGTGGTGGAGTGACTGGGGATGACTCAAATGCACAGAAGCTGACTGATGGAGCATGGTGCATTCCTTAATTAAGCAGAAGCTACTAATAAAAATGAACTCACTGGATGATTTGTGGGGTCCTGGCCACACAACCATATGTGCCTCACAGCAGTAGGGAACAGGAGTGGCCCCCAGCTAGTACCAGCTTAGAATGGAGATCCTATTTTGCTGTAAAAGGGGGGAAATCTTTGTGGTCCCTTCCGGCTTTGCAGAACGAAAACGGAGAGGACCTGGCATAACAAGTTGCTGGTATTATTTGTTAGCCTCTGGCTTAGGGGCTCTGGTATTTGCGCCTTACTTCTGCTCGTCCCCTCCAGGAAGCCAGGACTGGCTGAAGGAGTTCTGCTTAGTTTCCCCGAGTGGGGCCGCATGGAGGGAGTAAGAGGGGCAGGGACAGTGAGGGCCTGGGCCACCCGCAAAGGGTGAGCTGGTGAGTATGTACTTACTTTGCTGCCTTTTGAAGAGTTTCAGCTAATGTATTCCATGGAAAGAGCACTCTGTTTGTCCCGAGACAATTATTATTCCAGAGAAACTCTACAATGTGGTCAGATTACATTAGCCTTCTCTACTTCAAGGAGCTCCTCCAAGCTCACTTCCTCTATGACACCATCCTAATTAAGTGCCTGCCCGACACAGACATTTGCTCCTCTGGCTAACACCCCGGCTGACACGAACACGCAGTGCTGCTGTCTGGTGGGCTGCCCTCCATTCCTAGCTGTTCTTACTTTCTCTGTTGTCCTATTTGTGGACCAGAGAAGCTCAGCGCCATTCGGGAATCAGTCATCTCCACAGGAAGGTCTTAGACGGTAGGCTCTGGGCATCCATATTGTCAGGCCGACCTTCCCTGACCCCCTACGTCCCCATTCCAGCCCTTCCCCTTTACGTCTTACTATTGAGCAGCTCTCACCCACTGTACATTTTACTTCTTCTTTATGGTCTCTCTCCCACTAAAATGTAAGCTCTGTGACATCAGGAATTTGGGTTTACTTTCATCTGTACGATACCCCCAGCTTGCAGAACAGTGCCCGGCATAGTAGACAATAAATACCTCTTGAATGTAATTAAAAAAATGTCCTAGAGTAATTTTTCGAAGGCAGAGGATACGCCTATTTAGTTTCACACTATACAAGTTCTTGCCATGAATGGTCCTTTAGCAAATGTCTCCAGTGATAAACATGAGGATCTGACTGTCATTTGTGGTGGCTGCCAAATATTTAGAGCAATAGACCTGCTGGTACTGCTCATGTCAGAAAGAACAGACTTTTCTGGTTTGTTTTTTCCTATCCAGATCCTTTCTTCACAGTGAGATCTTCTGCAAAGTCTTCTACTGACTCTCGGATTAAAAGGTACATGGAAATCAAAGCCCATCAATTTTTTATTCCAACCTTAAGATCAGGCTACCATCTGGCTGCTCAGAGCTCAAAACAGTTGGTGTCTGGAAGAAGTCATGAACCCCCACTTCATGTTAACATTGTTTGGAATAAAGCTCCATTACTCCCTTCCTTCCTTCCCTCCCTCCCTCCCTCTTCTTTCTCTCAGTCCCTTTCCCTTCTTTCTTTTTTTTCTGTATGTTGGTGGCTAAGGAACAATACATATTCATACATGCTGATGAGGTGGTAGATCTGATCTGACATGGCCTCTAAAGAGCAGGCCATTTTCTTTACAAAGGTCACATTTCTTTTAGTGCACCTATAGTGAACTTTCAGATATTTCTGACTTTTGTTGGACTATACTTTTATTATTAAATTTCTTTTGCAAAGGGATCAGACAACACATGTTTCTTTAGTGTTTATTATAGAAAGGGCACTGTGTTAGGGGCCAGAAAAAGAGTCACATATGATCTTACCCTCTTGACCAAAAATCAAGTATTGAATTTTATTTGAGGCCCAACAAGTATTAAAGAGGTAGACTCAAACAACACTAGTAAAATACTTAGCTTTGAGGGGCTTGTAGTCTTGGTAGGAAGCTGAGAGTTGCATTCAGAGCAAGAAAACAAGAGCAATACAAATTGACTGCGGCAGTTGGGAGGGCTACTATTTGAAGTTCAGGATTTGGAGAAGGGAAAGCGCCTACATGCATGACACTGCATGCAGGGCACTTTAGGAGATTTCAAAAAGTATAAAATATGGTCTATGGCATTTACTACCTTATACTCTAAAAGATAAGATGACCTAAATAGTTGAATTATTTTTGCATAATTTACTCTATAATGCAATGGACAGAAGACATGAATAGACATTTTTCCAAAGAAGACACGCAGATGGCCAACAGACATGTGGAAAGATGCTCAACATCGCTCCTCATCAGGGAAATACAAATGAAAACTACAATGAGATACCACCTCGCACCAGTCAGAATGGCTAAAATCAACACAGGATACAATAGGTGTTGGCAAGGATGCAGAGAAAGGGAACCTTCTTAAATTCTCAAGCTACTTTAAATCCATTGTCTCACACTTAACTTGAATTTCTTAAAAGAAGAAGATAGAGAAGAAAGAAAAGGGAAAATGATGAGTAGTACTTCTAGACATGGAAGGTTAGTGTATTTAGATTCAATGAGGTAATGAGGCCATATAAAGAGAGCCATGGAGAAAAAGATACCGGGACCAAAGTGTTAAGACAAAGTTTTTTTTAGCTGTGCACGTACTCCTAGTTATCCAGGCCGACTCATGCTCTAGTTTTATAGGTAGTGTTCACTGCTTCTCATTTTAAACACCACTTTTTCTTATTTTTTTCTTCTTTATTATTGAAATGTAATTGGCATACGGTATTATATTAGTTTCAGGTGTACAGCATAGTGATTTGACATTTGTATACATTACGAACTGATCACCCCAATAAGTCCGGTTCCTATCTGTCATCGTACAAAGTTAATGCAATATTATTGATGGCATTCTCCATGCTCTACATTACATCCCCATGATTTACTTATAACTTGAAGTTTGTACCTCTTGATCCCCTTTGCCCATTTGGCCCACTGCTCCTCTTTACCCCCCAAACCCCTTTGCTCTGACAACCACCACTTTGTTCTCTCTGGATCTATGAGTCTGGGTTTTATTTTGTTTTGTTCACTTGTTTGCTTTGTTTTTTGGATTCTACTTATAAGTGAAAGGATACAGCATTTGTCTTTCTGTCTGACTTGATACATTAGTATAATACCCTAAAGACCATCCATATTGGTGCAAATAGCAAGATTTTATTCTTTTTTATGGCTGAATGGTATATAAACTGCAATGAACATAGGGGTGCATACATCTTTTCAAATTAGTGTTTTTGTTGTCTTTAGATACCCAGAAGTAGAACTGCAGATAGTTCTATTTTTAATTTAATACAAACTCCATATAATTTTCCACAGTGGTTTCACCAATTTATATTTGTACCAATAGTGTATAAGTGTTTCCTTTTCTCCACATCCTCACCAATACCTGTTATTTCTATTAGTTTTAATAGCCATTTTGACAGGTGCAAGGTGATATTTCATCGTGGTTTTGACATGCATTTCCCTGATGATTAATGATGTCAAGTATCTTTCCATGTGTCTTTGGAAAAATATCTATAAACATTCTCTCCCTGCTTTTTATTCAGATTATTTTGTTTTGGGTTTATTTTGTTTTGTTTTTGGTTATTGAGTTGTCTGAGTTCTTTATATATTTTGGACATTACCCCTTATCGGATACATGATTTGCCAATATATTATCCCATTCAGGAGGCTGTCTTATCATTTTGTTGACAGTTTTCTTTACTGTGCAGAAGCTTTGGTTTGAGGTCGTCCCATTTACCTATTTTTGCTTGTGTTGCCCCTGGAGTCAAATGTGTTGCCCTTTGGAGTCAAATCCAAAAAGCATCGCCTAAGACTGATGTCAAGGAGTTACTGCCTATGTTTTCTTCTAGGAATTTTATGGTTTCAGGTCTTACATTCAAGTCTTTAAGCCATTTTGAATTAATTTTTGTATATGGTATAAGATAGTGCTCCAGTTTCATCCCAGTTTTCTTAACACCATTTATTGAAGAGACTGTCCTTTCTCCATTGTATATTCTTGCCTACTTTGTTGTAAATTATTTGGACATATATGCATGGGTTCATTCCTGGGCTCTCTATTCTGTTCCACTGATATATATGTCTGTTTCTATGCCCATACCAAACTGTTTTAATTACTATAGCTTTGTAGTACAGTTTGAAATCGGATCATGATACCTCTGGTTTTGTTCTTCTCAAGATTGCTTAGGCTATTTGGGGTTTTTGTAGTTCCATAGAAATTTTAGAATTGTTTGCTCTAGTTCTGTGAAAAATGCCATTAGGGAATGCACTGAATCTGTAAACTGATTGTGTAGTATAACCATTTTAACAATATTAATTCTTCCAATCCATGAGCACCAGATATCTTTCTATTTATTTGTGTCTTTTTCAATTTCTTTCAGCAGTCTTTGATAGTTTTCAATATACAGGTCTTTCACCTCCTGGGTTAAATTTATTTCAAGGTATTTTATTCTTTTTGATGCAATTGTAAATCGTCTTTTTTTCTTGAATTCTCTTTCTGGTAGTTTGTTATTAGTGTATAGAAATGCAACATGTTTTTTCATTATTTATTTTGTATCCTGCAACTTTACTGAATTCATTTATTAGCTCTAACAGTTTTCTGGTTTATGGTTTTCTATATATAGATCAAGTCATCTGCAAATAGTGACAGTTTTACTTCTTCCTTCCTAATTTGGATACCTCTTATTTTTTTGTCCTTGTCTAACTTCTATGGCTAGGACTTCCAATACGATGTTGAATAAGAATGGTGAGAGTGGGCATCCTTTTCTTGTTCCTAATCTTAGAAGAAAAGTTTTCAGCTTTTCACCATTGAGCATGATATATTATACATGGCCTTTATTATGCTGAGGTATGTTCCCTCACTACCTACTTTGTTGGGAGTTTTTTCTTTTTTTTAATCATAAATGGCTGTTACATCTTGTCAATTGCTTTTGCTGCATTTATTCAGATGATCATGATTTTTAACTTTCATTTTGTTAATATGGCATATCATATTGATTAATTTGCAGATGGTGAACCATCCTTGCATCCCAGGAATAAATCCTACTTGATCATGGTATGTGATCCTTTTAATGTATTGTTGAATTTGGTTTGCTAATATTTTGTGGAGGATTTTTGAATCTATGTTTATCAGGGATATTGGCCTGTAATTTTCTCCTTCCTTCCTTCCTTCCTTCCTTCCTTCCTTCCTTCCTTCCTTCCTTCCTTCCTTCCTTCCTCCCTCCCTCCCTCCCTCCCTCCCTCCCTCTCTCCCTCCCTCCCTGTCTCCCTCCCTTCGTTCCCTCCCTCCCTCCCTTTTTTCCCTTCTTCTTCTTCTCTCCCTCCCTCTTCCTCTTCTCCCCACTCCCATCTTTGTGTCTTTGTGTGTGTGTGTGTGTGTGTGTGTGTGTGTTATCTTTGTCTGGTTTTAATATCAGAGTAATCCAGGGTAATCCTGGTCTTGTAAGATAAGTTTGACAGTGTACCCTCCTCTTCAATTTTCTGGAAGAGTTTGAGAAGAAGAGGTATTAAATTTTTGAATGTTTGGTAGAATTCACCAGTGGAGCCATCTGGTTCTGGATTTTTGTTTGTTAGGAGATTTTTGATTACTGATTCAATCTCCTTACTAGTCATCCTTCTACTCCGATTTTTGTTTATCTTTTCAAAGAAGTAGCTCTTAGTTTCAACCCTCTTTCTTATTTTCAACTGATTGCATTGTTAATTTCTGAAAGGCAGGCACCATGATAGACTAGCTTATTTCTAGTATGATGAATAAGTATGACTCTTCTCACAATTGGGGACCTTCTCTTAAACACAAAGTTGATATTAAAATATGTCACTGGAATATGAAAATAGGGAACTTTTAGGGGTGAAACAGGCTCTAATCTTCAGCAGAAACTGGAAAAGTGGGGCCCTGGCCACTGCAGAGGCCCAGGGTAAGTCTATTTCTGCAGAGACCAATTGAGCTCTGATTCTAGAAACTCTCCAAGTGTCCCTCTGTTCTTGATGTCATTTCTCAAGTATACTTGCCATCTATTCATCTGCATGGCAGGGAGATTTCTCAGTATAGGTTAGGAAATTGACTTTTTGCAACAATTCTATCATATCTGAGTCTGGGCAACATTAGTTCTCTTTTCCAAGGCTAATTAACCCCCTGAATAAGCAAAGCACTGAGAGTCCCACCTTCCTAGAAGGCAAGTCAGGGTGCATGGTGAAAAGATCATGGTCCTTGGAGTTCAGACAAACCTAGATTTGAGGACTGGTTCCACCACTAATTACGTATGGCATCTTGAACAAATTGTTTACTCTTATCTGCAAAAATGATTATTATGAAAATTGAAAGGAAAAAGGTACAAAAAGCATACACCTAAAAGCCTATATTATTGCAAATAATAAAGGGCAGTTTCCTTATCTCAACAAATATAGGAAATAAGTCTTTTCTGTAAAGGGCTGGATAGTAAATATTTTAGGCTTTGTGGAAGATACAGTCTCTGTCATAAGTACTCATCTCTGCCATTGTCCTGCAAAAGCAGCTGTAGACAATATGTAACTGAAAAAGCTTGACTCATAAAATTCAATTTACAAAAACAGGCAGCTGGCCAGATTGGCAAGTAGCACATCTCAAACGAATGGGTACGAGTCACCCAGGGATCCTGTGAAAACACAGACTCTGTCCTGTAGGTGTACACCTGGGCCTGATTTTGCATCTCTAACAGGCTTCTGGGTGCACTACTGATACACATAGGTAAGGGTAACCCGGGAAACCTTTCCGAACGTCAGACCACTATATTTATTTCATTTGACTACTTAGGCAGAATGCTAAGTCCTTTTGGACTGCTATAACAAAAATACCATATACTGGGTGGTTTAAGCAACAAACATTTCTTTCTCATGGTTCTGGAGGCTGGGAAGTCGATGAACAATGCACTAGCAAATTCAGTGTCTGATGAAGGCCCTCATCCTGGTTCATAGACAGCTTGTCTTCTTGTTGTGTCCTCACGTGGCTGAAAGAATGAAGGAGCTCTCTGGGATCCCTTTTATCGGGGTATTAATCCCCCAAAGGCCCCACCTCCAAATACCATCACATTGGGGATTAAGTTTCGACATATGGATTTTGGGGGGAACACAGACATTCAGTCGGTAGCAGTGGCCAACTCCTCACAATCTTTCAACTAGCTCATATTAAGATACACTTACCATTTCTTACTCTATATATCTTTGATGATCCGTACTGATTTGAGTCCTGAACTTTAGTTTTAGTGAGTTTTAATGCTAATTTTACTTAGACTAAGAGCAATTCTTCCCTGGTTAGATTCTGTGTCATTCTCTCTCTCTCATTTTTGTAATAAATGAGCTCTTAACTTAATGGGATTGTTCTAGAATTACACAAACTGGCCATCACATCTCACTTTCCATGGTGATGTTTAATGATACACTCTCCCAGTCTACTCCAGGAGTAATGACTTCCTATCATGGCCTCCTACACCATCATTACTGTAAAGATGCCATTCTATAAAACCAATGAAGGAAGTACCAATCGGCTGGAACCAGATGGCAGGTAGTAGATGCTAATTGGCCTTGCCCAATGCTGAGTCAAATTTAGCTGCTCAACTAGGTACTGAATGCCTTGCTCTTTGAGTAGAAAATCTTTCTCTAAGGCCATGGCAGTGATGGCTTTCAAATTCATTTTGGCTTCCTGTGAGCAGAAGCCTACTTCTGCAGAGAGCCAAAATACCAGCTCAAAACATAATTATGCCCTAGCATTTTTCATCCCAAATAACCTCAGTACAATATTCTAAAATTAACCCACCTTCAACTTGAAACTTAACTGAGATGTGACATAAAAATGTTCTGTCTACTAGTAAACATCCTAGTCCTCTTTCACAGCCTAATCTGCTGAGTTTATTTTGGTGGTGGCTTATCTTCTGAGTTTAGGAGTATTATGACAACAAAAAAAAACATCTTAGTGAGTTCAGATCTAAACTCAAATTATCCAGAAAAATAAAGGAATACACTTTCTGTTTCTTTTCTAGGCAAGGAGACTCCATAAAACTTGATAACATTTTAGTTCTTCATGTTCTCAGTTAGCAAATTGTCCTTAAATTGAACCTAAATTCTTCTTGCTGCAAAATAAACCCATCTCCCTTTAAAAAAAATTTTTAAACAGCTGCTAAACACTATTTATCCAACAGCAATTAGCCTGAACTAATCTTCAAAATCTCTTGAGAGGAACTCGTTTTCCAGAGATTTGGGTGGGGATTCTAGGCAAGGTGGAAAGGCCAGAAGGAAGAGTGGCTTGAAGAACATTGTGTTTACCAGCTGAATGCAAAGATAAAGATAACTATTGCCTAACTGTAAGAAATATACAAAAATTGTCCTTGCTTTGTAGGCTGGTGCTTTTTAAACTGTTTGTTGAATTAGAATGGTCTTTAAAGCTTACTTACTTCTGTGCTGCTTAACTAGAAATTTAAATCAGTGTAGTATTTTAGAGCTAGGAATTATCTTTGTTCATCTTGCCTTTACCTTAGTTTTATAGGTAAGATAACTAGGCACAGACAGAGGTCAAATGATGGACAATGAAGGATTAACTAAGGATTGTCTATACTCTGCACATCTCAAATAAATTTTGGGGCCTTGCCAGACTCCTGAGAGGTAACCTATAAGTCCTTGGAATATCTTTCCCGATAAGCCTGTCTTTGTGTATCTGGGGGCTTTGGGCCATGACAGAATCCATGCTAACAATGTGGCTTATGGTGGAGCATTTGGCCCATGTACTACCAGGTTACCTCTGAAGAGGCGGAACACTAACTTCAGCCACATAGGGGGTCAGCCGTGTTTGTGAGATTAACCCCCAGGAAAGACCTTGGACTCCAAGACTCAGGTGAGCTTCTTGGTTGGTAATACTCCGTAAGCACTGTCACACATTGTTCCAGGGAAAAAGAAGTGCTGATTACACTAGGAGAGGACATCGAGAAGCTTACACCTGCTGTCTCTTGGACCCTGACCTATGTTCCTTTTCTGTGGCTAACTTTAATCTGCATCCTTTTGCTGTAATAATGGTAATCATTGAGTATAACAGTTTTGCTGAGTTCTGTGAGTCCTTCTAGCAAATCACTGAGCCCAAGGGTGGTTTTGGGCATCCCTGAATACAAGAGAATTTTCTAAGTTCATAGTTATTTGTGGCAGAATTCGAACAAACCAACTCTTCTCATTTTTACAACTCCGCAAGGTTAATTAGTTACTCATTAATGCATTAGTCCCTGTAGGCAACCAAGAAATACATAAAGGGAGTCTATCATGACCAGGAGCTAGAAAAGCAATAGTAATCATGATGAGCTTTCTTCCATACGGAGTTACCAAGTCTAGTGTGATCTTCATATTCTCAATGATTTTGATCCTAAAACACCAGTTTTAGTTAGTTGGTTCTTATAGAATTTGTATGTCTCTTCTTTGGTTTGCCATTGTGAATCTCTTAAAAAATCTATCATAGTCTCCTCTGTATTATAACAATTGTACTGGCTGATTTTAAGTGCTGTATATATGGGAAAATCTGCCATGCTTGTTTGCAACCACCTTTCTCCCTACAACCACTCACGGAAAACTTATACGCTCAATATACATTTATATGATAAATTAATCAATGTATGAATGAGTAACTGATGAATGGATGAATGTTTGTTAGCACAGAAAAGTGCCATCGAGTTCAAGTTATAATCAAATGGTCTCCAAAGTCTCTGTGGATGAAACACAGGGGATAAACTATTCAGTGAATAAAGTAAAGGTCTCCAAGGATTTAACAATGAAGATAGCAAAGACCTATCCATGCAAAACATTTTCATTAATGAAACATATTTTCGCATATTGTATTTTCCAAAATACAATAAATGTGACAGTTTTTTAAAACTATGATCTGTACCTTCCAAAGTGAACGTATCTGAAGTCCTCAGCTCCACTGAAGCTCTGTGTAAAACTATCTCAATCCATTGCCACCTTTGTAGGCAAAGAAAATTGAAGAGAGCAGAGTCTCATTTC
Organism: Halichoerus grypus; assembly: GCF_964656455.1. Classification (NCBI taxonomy): domain Eukaryota; kingdom Metazoa; phylum Chordata; class Mammalia; order Carnivora; family Phocidae; genus Halichoerus; species Halichoerus grypus. The sequence goes on along the minus strand of NC_135718.1, from coordinate 142,295,321 downwards.
TGAGACTCACGATCACTCCAGCAAATCAGTCAGGACAAGAACAATATCATACTGTCTGTCCTACTTTGTCTAGCACCAGAAGGGTTGGTTATATTTAGCCAGGAGAAGAAAGCTCAGAATGGTAAAGACACAGGCTCACTCAGGGACAATTTCAACAAGGAGATGGGGGAGAAGTATTTCTGTGTAAAGAGACAGGAATGTGAAGAGCTGGGTAGATTTGCCAACATGTTATAAATACAAAAGTTTTATCTATGGACCATAAAAATGTAAACATTCTCAAATGATTGGAGCTGATGATAGAGACAGAAATTCCCAAGCAGTCAGTCTAGTACAAGTATCAGGGAGAATTCCTTTACAGATAAAAGACACTATGCCAAGTACAGGGGTTGCATTCAAGGATGATATCAATTCATTGCCTCTCAGCTCTGTGAATATGAATCTGGGTCCTTCAAACATTTTCCCTTTGTCAACTGGCATGATGTTGGGAGCTGTCAGCAGAGGGCACTAGAGAGACATCAGGATGAAGGGCCTTCCCTCTTGGTTCTAGAGTGTTCAACGGGGCAGGCTGCATGCTGTGCTGCTTCTCCAGCGTGGCTTGGCTTCTCCAGCACCAGGCTCCTGTGACCCAGCTCCGGCAATGTAGCTTCTCCCGTGCATGACTTGCATTGCACGCAGCCAGGCGTAGCCCCCTCAGCTGGCCGCTTCCCCCAGGAGAACCCCCCTGAGCAGCTGCGTAGCCGAGTGTCTCCAGAGAGACATGTCCTGTGAAGAGCTTTTCCCAGCACCAGACAGGGTCGATTTCTAGCAAGCTCTGCGGGCGCAGCACCAAAGCGCTCTCTCTCCCAGTCAGCGAGCCAGAGTCATGCCCTCCACCGGTCCTAGCACACCGGATGCTCTATATCAGCACCAGGGCTGGTGACTGCTCCTTCTTTTGCTATTCCTATTTTTTTTGTTTTGTTTTGTTTTTAAGATTTTATTTATTTATTTGAGAGAGAGAGGAGGAGCTGAGGGAGAGGGACAAGCAGGGCTCGATCCCACAACCCAGAGATCATGACCTGAGCTAAAATCAAGAGTCAGATGGACACTCAACCGAACCACCCAGGCACCCCGCTACTCCTATATTCTTTCCGGTTCTCTATATTTCTTATTAGCCAATCCCTTGGCACTGCAACCTTATGTTAGAATTACTAGTTCTTTATATTAAACTTATCTTGTTCAAATTACCGTGTGGTTTTGTATCTTGATTGGGCCCTGGCTGGTATAGTCTGGTTTCTGTGAGTCATTACAAAGTAATTTATATCAGTGGGATTAGGGCTTGCATAATTGCTTTTTTTTCCCTATAAAACAAAGCTGCCATGTAATCTTAATTTATTTTCCCTTTCCAAACCTACTATTAAAAATGCTGTTCTCAATTATAGGTCCGACTTATTGACATATTACTACAGAGCTCTATCCCAAAAGCTCCTTCAGATCCATGGCTTTCTCGACACAGAACACCGAAGGCAGAATGACTTCACCGTACAAGCCTCTGTGGAGAGCATTATATCAGAGAGCAGATAGAGCTCTGGGAAAGTGATCTCATTTCCTCCTCCCTTCTTCTTTTAATCACTCTTATGTCACTAGACAAAGTCTAAAAGAACTTTCCATTGTCCTTTTCCATCTTCTAGCTCTGTGGGGATGCTGGGGCTTTTCTCAGCAACTATAGAGTAAAATAAAGGTGTCTAAATTCAACCTCTCCAAGGCTAAACATGACAGAGAGATGAAGACATTTGAAAAATCTTCAAATTTCCTTGACATCAGTAATTAAGATATGAAGAAGCAGGAATGGCAGAAGTAATACGGTCACATCCCCAAATGCTTCCTATTCGTGGGTTTACAAGACCTCCAACCTTAGAGACTTATAAAACAGGCTGAAATGTAGTTACAGGCCAAGAAGGGAGAAACAGACCTCTGGTTAATTTGAAATCTTAAATGGGTTTATACACTGTTAATTTACAAACTGCTACGTGAAAAGTTTATCTTGTTCAATCAGATATCCTTTTAACTATCTAAAGCCCTTCTTAGTGATCTATGAGGAGAAACAATGTCAGCTTTTGGACATATTCCATAATTTACTACTCTAAAGTATTCTTTTCACACGGTTATGTTATAATCATGCTATTTAAGAAATTGTAGAGTATGACATATTTAAATGTTTAAGACCCCAGAAATAAGTTGAAATTTAGGTATATTGCCACGTAAAGGCATGAGAATGAATTTGAAGTCAACTCAGGGAATCACAAGGCTGAAATCAGGTGGCGGCTGGCTTTTTCTTCTGGAGTCTCTGGGGGAAGAACCTACTTCTAAGATCATTCTTATTATTGGCAGGACTTTGTTCCTTGCCGTTGTAGAACTGGGGCCCTACTTTCCTTGCTGGCTCTAATCTTGGGCCCCTCTCAGTTCCTAGAGGCCACCCACATTCCTCGCCACATGATTCTCACCATTTTCAAACCAGTGATAGTGCATCAAATTCTTCTCATGTTTCAAATCTGATTTAGCTCTTTCTCAGCCAGAGAAAGCTCTGTTTTAAAAGGTTCATGTGATTAGGTCAGGCCCACCAGGAGAATCTCCCTACTGTACCATATAACATTACCAAAACCAGCCCATTCACACTCCTGGGAATTTTGCAAGGTGTGGAGACCAGGGGAGCAGTAAAGTTGGGGGGTTATCTTCAAATTATGCTCACCCAACACATCTAAGACGGAAAAGAATTAGACAAAGTTAATGATTTAGAGTTGTCCCTGTATGAACTGAAGTTCAAAAAAATTGGTGGAGAGATGCAATTGAATTAAAAATAAATAAGGGCCTAGATGTAGTAGATTAGGATTGTTAACAAAATGCTGGAATAATAGAACCAGAGGGCACATCCTGGAACAGAAAAGAAGCAAAGTAAGTATGGAACACATTTATAAAAGGGAAAGAAAAATTGAAAATTCATTAAAGCAAAAGGTAATACTTGGAAACAATAGGTTCAATTAAATAAAATATTTGAGTTCCTACTATATGTCAGAAGTAGAAATCAACAGAAGATAAAGTAACAATAATAGTTAACATGTACTGAGTACTTAATATGTGCTAGAGCTAGAGTAAATCTGAGTGACTTACACATTTCTTCATTCAGTATTCAAAACATACTTACAGACTATTATCATTCTTATTTTGTATTTGTGGAAAGTGAAGTAGAGAGAGATTAACTTGCCCAACATCACCTTATAAGTGGCCGAATCAAGAGTGAACCCAGGAACTTAGTCTCTAGTGCCTAGTATATTATTATGTTTCCTGTAAGGAAGGGAATGAGGGAAGCAGGAAGGGAATGAGGGAAGCAGGACGGGAGAATTGCAAGAAGGAAGCTGGAGAAAGAGAGATCTAAGGGCAAAAGCAAAGCCTACCTGTTTCCTATCTTTCATAGCAAGAGTGTTAGTGAGTTGATGACCAAGTGTCCTCTCCTCTTGGTAGTTCTTGGATGGGCACCATAAGCTTTTGCCTCTGTGCCTCCATGTTCTAACTAACCTATTCTATGACTGACCTTCCTTCAGCCACATTAGTACCTTAAACCTTATTCATTACAGAGCAGACTTTCTGGACTAGGAATCACCCACGTCCCCTGTATTCATTCACTCATTCATTTATTTATTCAACAAATATTTATGAGTGCCTCTTACATGTCAGATATTGTTAGAGGTGCTGAGATTCAATTAGTGACAATACAGACAAATCCAAGTCTTTAGAAAACACACATTCTGGTGGTGGTGGGGGGGGAATGATGGGGGGAGGGAGATATTCAGGTGAACAAATGCACATCAGGTAGTAACAAGGACTATGAAGAAAATAAAGCAAGGCTGAAGTAATAGTGATTGGAGGGGTAGAGATGTTAGATTTAGTGGTCAGGGAAGGTCTCTCTGATAAAATAGTATTTAAAGTGTGACTTGAATGACCAAGATGGAGCCAGCCTGTAGCTTTGTATATTTCTGTTCTGCTCTGTGTTGGTTTTACTGTTTTACATATAGGGACAATGTATTGCCTTTCTAATTCTTGTATGGAGCACCTCACAAACTCGTAACACTAAATTAATCATTAATTTTTTTAAATGAATTTGGATGGCAGAATATCAGTAAACTTAAGGGAAGTTAGGAATCTGAGTGGTACCCCAGCATTCTCTGTCCAAATAAAAATTGCTCCTGAGACCTAATATGTTATATATTATTTTTGTTGGATTTATTTGCAGTCAGTTTTAGATGTCTGAGGATAAATGCAAGTCATAGGCAAGCAATGGTTATCTGGCCAGCCACTGTAAAATATATTCTTGGTTCAGTTTTATTATTCAAAGAGTATGGGATATAAATACGTTGCTTATTTTCAGAATGAACTCACTGCTTCAGTTCTTCCACATTGTTGCCTTTAATTAGATTTTCTAATCAATCATCTCTGGGTATTGTTCCATGTCCAGAAGTCCATATTAATAAAACGTCTGCTTACTTATAACAATTTGGTGAAAAGTTTAATTCCAGGATGTTAATCCATCTGGCCTTGCCAACTGCCGAACTACAGAAGGATAAGTTGGTGGTAGAGGGAACACCATCTGTTTCTGAGAATTTAGTTGATCTCTGCATGATGAGCAGGAAGTCAATTGCAAGACTGAAGAGCCAAGATGGAGAAGAGAAAAGTGAAGAGTTTATTGGGCCTTTGTTTCATTCATGAGTACAATTTTCACAAGATGGATCAACATTAAAACCAATGAGCACAAGGTTTACATTATTCAGCTACTCACTTGGCAGAAATCATGTCCACATATTTGTCTTTTTTTCTTTCTCTTTGGTAGCAACCAATTGTTAAAAGGAACTATATTTGTTCTGCCTAAACATGTATTTCTTCAAATGAAGTAACCTGTTTATCTATTAGTGTTGAATAAAGAAGGCAACATATAATGTAACTTGAGTCAAATGTCTAGGCTAATTAGCTCAGTTGACCATGGTATTTTATCGATGATCCCTAAATCCTAAATTCTACTTTTATATAGTCAAGTTAGTGTTACACAGGAACATTCCATACCCAGAACTCCATCTTTATTCCTAGCTAAGTAGCTGAAAGATGCCATCAAGAGATACAGATGATGCAATCCATCACATTTATTCAAAAAAGGTCCTAAGTTCATGTCCTAGTGATGGTGACGTGGTTGAATTGTGACCAGGAAGAGCAGCACGTTACAAAAATCAGTGAGAATGGTTTGGTTTTTGGATAAAACTAAGAGCAACTGAAGGAGTCAGTGATAAGGAAAACCAGTTCAACTGAACATTTTCTCTCTAACCATTTGACATGATCTTCCTAGACAGCATTAGAAGCTCAGGACCACGGCTTCTCTGAACTCTCTTTTCCACAAGCTTCCGTGACAGTTACAAAGATTTCTACTCTTAACCCACTTTTTTTCTTTTATTTTCTTTTCTTTTCATTCTCTTCTCCTATGCTTCTCCTGGCTTTCTGTTCACTTTTAACCACTTTACTGAACTAATCCCCTGTCATTGATTCAGAAATAACTTATATCCTGATTGATGCCTCAATTTATATTTTTGGTTCTGACTTCTCACCAGAACCACAACCTCACAATTTCATTTTCACTTAAATATCATACAGTCACTTCAAAGTAAATATATCTCAGACTGAATCATCTTCCCTCCTAAACCAGGCCCTTTTCTAAGATTTACATGGTGTCAACATTCTCTAAGTCAACAGGACTCTTCATCAGGGGCTCTTACCCATTTCACCAAGGCCTTCTTTTATCCATCCAACCATTCATTTAAGTAATAGCTCTTCCATTCTTTTAAGCAGAGGCATTTGGGCCATCATTCTAAGTAAACAAACTGTTATTACACTGAATTCCAGCCACAAGCAGAGATATTTGATGTATATCTAGTCTGTGCCACCAGCTCATACAGGATATATAGGACAAGTGGGGAGGTATTAAGTGTTCTGTTACTGTTTGAAGGCAATTTGTTAAAAAAGTAATCAAACCTAACGAGTATAATTCTTATCTCAGATAGTCACTATATTTGTATGCCCAACTTCTTCACAAAAATTTGCACCTAGAGAAAGAGCCACAAAATTGTATTAATGATTATTCATCCACAAATTTCGATGGTTTCCTGGTGCTGACAGATGGAGAAATATGTACTCTAGGTGGCCTCTCTGAAGTTTGGCAGTAGATATGCATGATCTCATGCAACAAAGATAGAACATTCTCCAGTTCTCTTGGCAGAAGATGATGGGGAGTGTAAAAGGAGATTAAGTTTCTAAGCAATATTTTCTTCTAAAAATCTTCTATAAGTATTTTATAAAGAAGTAGCACTCCTAAATGAAACCTGCCAGGAACTTAAGGTACACATTGCTATCAAAGAAGGGTATTCTAGATTCTAGGTGTTTGACACAGCTTTGAAATCTATGAACTTGAATAACAATGGATAAAAGCTAATTAATCATTTCTTAAACTAAGCCAAACCAAAGTTCTGACATAATGTTTACAGATATCACTCAGTCATTCACTTTTACTGTCTTGTTCTTTTAGTAACTTAACACAGAATCTTGCCAAATATGGGTATTTTGACCCCAATGATCTGCTCAGAAACAGTTCTTTTTAATGGAAGCTGCACTATCAAGGGCACAGTTGACATCCTATATAATTCCCTAATTCAATTTGAAGTAGAGGAAGCACTGACATCAACCTTGGACCAGTACCCAAACTACAGCATGTCCAAATTATTAAAGAGCTTTAATCCATTTCCCATTTCCACCTTCACTGAACTTTATCATATTGAAACCAAAATACCAAGGATAGTAAATAGGTTCCAACTTACATTCCAATTCAAATGGAAGAGTGGCTTCCTGGAGAGCTATATGGAAAAGGATCTTGGGCTCAGGTCAGTAGAAATGAGGATTGTGATTAGCATTGTCTGCCATGGAGAGGTAGTAGTAGAAACAACTAGAGGACAAGGTTCTGGAACTTAAGGGTGTTTAACACAGAGAAAAGAAATCTTAGGTGAGCCATGGTATTTTCCTTAAATGCCTGAAGGACAGCTACATGAAAAACAGAATCAACTTTTTCTAATGTACAAAATTAGTATCAGTAAGTGAAATCACAAACTCCACGTAACAAAGAACTTCTAAATAATTAGAAAAGTGGAACCTATGCTCTTGAGAGGGAGAGCCATACCCAAGATGAGAAGTGCTCAAGCAGAGGTATGGATAGTATGGAGGGGATCCCGGCAAGTGTGGGGAATTGGAATAAATGATTTCTTAGGGATCTTACCATATGCCATCAAGCCTCAAATAATGAAAAACATTATCTTTCAGAGGAGGGCTACTTGTATTGAGATAAAAACAAACAAAGGAAAACGTCCAACTATTTCAGACCAAATGTTTAGTACTTCCACTGAATTTCATCCCAAAATGAAGCAGTGTCTATACCTTGCACAGTGCTTCAAAAGTTATTTTGTATTTGACATTAAAAAAATGCCCTTGAAATTGGACATCATCTTTTAAAACCTCAGCATTCAGGATTCTAATGTGTGAGTGTGGATATACCTGAACTCACAGTCCTTGCCAGAATGCAACTTATCAAAGGCATTTGTGCCATATATTGGACACCAATTGGTTGCCCGGGAAGGTTAGGTATAGAATTCGTTATTGTCCCGTCAGCAATCAGCATCTTGGTCACAGAGCGAAGGAGATGGTATGAAAATCACACAAGACAGAGATGAAAGCTGTGTAGTCAGAAGAAAAAAGCCTTCTTGATTATGCTGTGGACTTTCTGAAGTCTTTAATTCTCCCTCTAGCCCATCTTCAAACTGGCATGTGGGACGTACGGTAGATGGATGGTGATGCTCATCAGGAGAAGCACACACATATATCTTGTGGGTTGATTTTTTTATTTGCCAGCTCAAGAGGAGCAGGGAGATTTATTTGGAAGGATGGTAATGAAGGTGGGGAGGCACTAGTTAGACTGCAGTTTCTGTTCCCAATATGTTATTCTCACTTTTTTTCTCTTCCTGATGCTGGGTTGCTCTCTTTATTTCCACTTATTTTTCTTTAAAGGGGGGATATTTTGGTATAATAAGCCAGTGGCATGAGAGAGGAGGGTGGTAAAGATGCGGGAATACAGAATGTTTGTGTTGTCATTTTTGCTGAGATATTTCAAATGTTTTAATTACATTCTACATCTTTATTCCACACACATTTACTTACACACAATTACATACTATTTGAAATAATTGTTTTCTTTATCCCCAAATGAGATTTCATGTTCCCTTTCTTGCTATCTTTCTTTTACTCTGCTTTACAAGAATGAAAAAATTCACTATAATAAAAAAAAAATCACTTTCTTCCTCCATAACAATAGCACAAGGAAATGGGCTGACTTTGCTGGACCTTATACAGGGGAAGAAATCACCATCACCACCCTGATCTGAGCCAAAGAATGGAAATATTCACTAAAAGGAGGGAGTAAATTGATATACTCTTGATTTCCAGAACGCTGTTTCCTGCCAAGCAGTAAAGACATGGCCTTTGGAGGCCTGTTAACAACTCTCATTGGCACATCATTCTAATGCAACAACGAATCACCTGAGTTGAAGAGTCATACCAGACCTGAGTCCAATCCCAATTTTGCTCTTTACAGGACCAGTTTAGTTACTTACCCTGTCTTAGTTTTTTCATCTGAATATGGGTTATGATAAATCCTAACTTCACATGGCTTTGGAAATATTAATCAGAATAATTACGAACCACACCATGCAAACAGTGTTTAATTATTGAATTTACTGATTTTCAAAGTAAATATTGGGTACAAGTCCAGATGGATAAGTACATCCAAATGCTTTCTAAATTCCTAAAATCATTTGTAGATGGTCAAAATTTAGTAGAGCAAATTCTTGATTATATAGGTGGTTGTTACTCACTTTCTGATTTACCCTTAAGGTTTATATCTGTCTGCCAAGGTTTGTCTTTTATTTTCCCTATTTCTGCAATAGAATATTATAATAAAAAATATAGGATCAAGGATTTTGGAATATAAAATGTTCTTATTTGTTACTCATGTTTGTAAAATTCGACTTATAAAAGCTAAAATAAAAATTTAATTGTCTATGGGTTTTTTCATTATGAAATTACCCTTACCATTTTGTGTATGTATGAAATCTAAGAGTCTTAATATTGTGGTACAAGAAGTTTCATGTCAAGAAACAGGTATGTACCAGGGGCACCTGGGTGGATCAGTGAGCTAAGCATCTGCCTTTGGCTCAGGTCATGATCCCAGGATCCTGGGATGGAGCCCTGCACTGGGCTCCCTGCTCTGCTGGGAGCCTGCTTCTCCCTCTCCCTCTCCAGTCGCTCCCCCTGCTTGTACCCACTCTCTCTCTCTCTCCCTCTCTGTCAAATAAATAAATAAATAAATAAATAAAATCTTAAAAAAAAAAAAGAAATAGGTATGTACCAAATTTTCTTTTTGGGGCAGATTGAAATTGTGAATGCATGTATCTCTGAAAAATAATGTTATATTATTTATCATGGTTAAGTGTCCAGGGCAGTCCAGAAAAACCTATCCAAATCATATCCTACTTTTTCTAGAAGAGGCATAAAATTTTAGAAATAAATTACCACATATCATAGTATTTCTATGGGAAAACATGAGTTTGGAGACTCAGTGTGGGGAAACAGAAATTGATCATCCAGCTGCCTCACTCCCATTTTCATTCTAAACAGGGGGCGGTGGCTACGATGGCCTTTAGTGGGGCTATAGCAAGAGGAGATTTAAGATAGGAAGGCAGTTAGTGAGAGAGGAGGAAGACAGGGATGACAAGAAAATATAGGTGTGGAAAGCTGGGGCTGTATGTCTTTGTTTCAAGCTGTCACCCCTTTTTCTTTTCAGGTATCCCGAGGGTACTCTGGCAATAAAAATAACAATGATCATTTGTTGAGAGCCTGCTGAATTAGAGGCACAGTCTTCAGTGTTGTTAACATGCAGTCAATCCTCTTAATAACCCTGAGAGGAAAGTATTATTATTCTGATTCTTATAGATGAGAAAATTGAGGCTTAGGGAGGTTAAGAAATGTTGCCAGGACCATGCACATAGTAAGTGACAGAACCACCTGAATTAGCCACTTCAGTTGCCAAAACTACTAACCAAGGGCAAAGTCCAGCCCCGGTTGTGCTTTGCATGGTTTTCACAACATTTTTGTATTTGCCTTCTCTTAAGTAAAACCAGCTGGACTTGAGGAGTGGCTGTCATCCTCAGAGAGAATGGGTGCCCTCCAGGGTTTTGGTTTTTGTTTGCCCTACATCCCCTTATGCCCTTACAGAACTATAAATGCAGTCAAACATACATACAGGAAGGTGCACAACCCATAAAAAATACAGTCTTTTGAATGCTCACAAATAAAACAAGTGCATCTATAACCTAAAACAAGAAGTAGAACATTCCCAGCACCTACACTCACAAAAGGCCCCTTGAGTTCCCTTCCGTCACTATGGCCTCATCCCCACCAGAGATTATATCTATTTTTTCCACTTTAAATGAATGCATTAATATATCTGAATGTATGTTGTGCGTCTGATGGCTTTTACTCAACATTAATATTTATGAGGCTCTTCTATGTTATTGAGAGGAGGAGGAGTTAATTTTCGTTGTTGTATTCTATATAACACAAATTGATTATACCACAATTTATTATCATTTCTACTATTGGTGGCAATTTGGGTTGTTGCCAATTTTTGGTGGCATTATAGATGGTGCTTCCATTAACATTCTTGTATCTTTCTTTTAATGAGCATATACACACATCTCTTAGACATATACACAGGAGAGGAATAACTGGGTCACAGGATATATACATGTTAAGTTTTTGTGTCTATAGCCAAAAAGTTTTTCCAACATATTGTAACAATTTATATTTCTACCAACTTACTGGATGAGAGTTACAGGAGTGCCGTATCTTGTTGCCATTCTTTTAAAATTTTACCTATTATAATGAGTATGTACAAGTATCTCAATGTATCTTTTAAAACAGTTTCATTGGGCTATAATTAACATATCATAAAATTCAACCATTTAAAATGTACAATTTGATGGTTTAGGTATATTTACAGAGCTGTTCAACCATCACCATAATCTAACTTTAGAACATTCCATCACTCCAAAAAGAAACTCACAAACATTAGCAGTTGCTCTCTATCCCCACAAGACAACCACTAATCTACTTTCTGTCTCTATATGTTTGCCCATTCTGGACCTTTCATATAACTAGAACCACACAATATGTGGTCTTTTGTGACTGGCTTATTTCACCTAAGCATAATGTTTTTGAGGTTTATCCATGTTGTGGTATATATCAGTACATTATTCCATTTCATTGCCAATAATATTCCATTGTATGGATGTACCACATTTTGTTTATCCACTCATCAGCAGATGGGAATTTGGGTTGTTTCTGCTTTAGGGCTATGAAAAAGAGGGCTATGAATATTTTGTACATTTTTGTTGGTGAACATATGTACACATTTTTTTTAGATATATATCTGGGAGAGGAAGGGCTAGGTCACAGAATATGCATATGTAAGATTCTAATGGCTATATACAAACAGTTTAATAAAGATATCCTATAAACTTATATTCCTACCAATTTACTGGATGAGAGTTACAGTTACTTGACATTTTGGTATTGCCATTTTTTAAAAGATAAAAGCCCTTGTTTTAAAGAGTAGTTTTAGGTTCACAGCAAAATTGAGAGGAAGGTACATAAATTTCCCCTACACCCCTTGCCCTTACACAGGCACCGCCCCCCATTACCAGCATCCCCCACGAGTGTGGCACATTTGTTATAATTGATGAACCTACATTGACACATCATAATCACCCAAAGTCCTTACTACTATATGTCTTAACTCTTGTAATCCTCCAAGAAATTGTTCTTAACTATTCCCATCGCACTTTAATCCAATTTTCTCACATTTTAGGCATGTAGTAAATTAAAAAGTATATCTTATACTAAATAACCATTCTTCATTTTTAGTTACTCCTCAGATTCGTCATGTCAACTGAATGTAACTCGCTGAGGGTAGCAATTTCATTTTCTGTATACCAAAAAATTTCTGTACTCACATGACTTGTAATAAAGTAACACTCAAAAATAAAAGGTTCCATATTGAATCCTTGTTGAGCAGAGAATCCAGGTTTCAAAAGAATGAGTAAACTATTTAGGCTCTAAAAATCACAAAATGATCTTGTATGTGTTCTCTTCTCCCAGTCAGTGATGTTATTAGTTTATAATAGTAAGTATGAGTGAAGGACTACATTTTTTAAGAACTATATTTTTACTTATCTTTCATTCAATTGGATTATTTTCACATTGAGAGGTGTGAAAATTAATTTCTGTTAGGTAGTTATAGTTTGGAATTAAATATAAACGCCTTAAAATATATTAAGTAGCACAGACTACTTTCGAGCTGAAAAATAAGTTAACTACGGAACAAAGCAAGCCTACCAAATAATCATTATTAGATTTCATTATAGGATCTTGGGCTTCACTTACAGATTGTAGGGTCTTACAATCTCCCTGTGAGGCAGCAAATTAACTTCTCAAGTTAACATTAAACACACACTGTATGTTTCCTTCTATTTGCTTCAGTGATTTCTTCCAACCAGTATGCATAGTTTCCTCATTTCTTAATATCAGGATTCCTTAATGTACAGACACGTAGCAAGGACTGCTTAATGCCACAGTGTGCTGATGAGCTGCATTTCACAATCATAAATACGAGTCTGAGAACTATAAACTCAATGTACTGGTAAGTGACTGTATCTGCTAGTACCAGAAGCAAGGTGATTTCCTCCTCAATGAGTTGAAGTGTTTAGACATGAAAGAGTACTTAGCAATACCCTACTACGCCCTGTGAGGGAGCCTGCTGGGGACACTGAGCTCCAAAAGGAGTAAGCCAAGCATAAGCCCCAGACCAAGCTGGGATTTCATTCTATTCTCACAGGAAAATGTTTTGAATTATAAAATGGGAGGACAGATAAGTGTTTTGGCATTGTGTGCTTTGTGTAGGATACAACAAATAATCAGTTACATTTTCAGTCCAAATTAATGCCATTTCTCTCATTTAGAATCTTTCATTGGCAGTGGTACATGAAAGAAGAGTTCACTTACTGTAGAAGAGTTAGGAAGTTTATCATCAAAGATGTAACACAAAAGATGGGATGAGTTGTGGTTTTAGATAAGCTTAAAGACAGATGCTAACTAGAATTTAATTCATGGAACACAGACCAACCCAAACTATGTTCACTCACTCACTCACTCACTCATTTTTCAACAAAATTTTATTCTGATGCGTAATGTAATTTTTAAAAAATATTATGTAAATATTCTCTACACCCAATATGGGGCTTGAACTCACCACCTGGAGGTCAAGAGTCACATGCTCTTACGACTGAGCCAGACAGGCAGCCCTATGTAATGGTTTTTATAATCTGGAACTTGGATCAAGTGAGCTCTACTAGTTCAGCAATTCTGCTGCTTTTAGTCATCACTATGATCTTAGACAACTTCCACATATAATTTTGTGATTTTATTAATATCCCACTTCGTTTGAGCCATTTTACAAGGGGAAAAAAGTAAAATGGAAGAGAACATTAGGGCAAAGTTAGAAGAACTGAAGGAAAAAAATGTGACTGAAGGTAAAATTAGCACATAAATGGACACTGTGTGGATGTGAGAGGTAGGTCATAAATGTGGGCGGCCAGAATAAAAAGGGGATACAATCAGTAAGAAAGATTCAGGACTTCCCTAAGATAAGAATGCAATCTTGGGGCACCTGGGTGGCTCAGATGGGTAAGTGTCTGCGTTCGGGTCAGGTCATAATCTCCAGGTCCTGGGATCGAGCCCCATGTCAGGCTCCCAGCTCCCTCCCTCTCTCCCCCTGCTTGTGCTCTCTCTTTCTCTCTCTCTCTCAAATAAATAAATAAAATCTTAAAAAAAAAAAACTAAAAAAAGAAAAGAATGCAAACTTGACTTTACAACCATAATACTACATTGTATAAATAAGGATAATTAAGGACAATTACTAATTTACAGATATGAAAGATTAATTCCCAGAAGGAACACTTTACCCAAGCATCAATCATAACTTGACCTCAGGATCAACCAACTTCGTGTATATCCAAATGTGTATCAAAATCATATACAACATAACTATAAATGAGACTGGTCAGAAATAATATTCCACAAAGCATGCATTCAAATGAGCAATGGTGTCATCATAGGCATTATTTTAGGAAGCTATCTGCTATTTTACAGCTTCTATTCCTTGAAAGATTTTTGGAACTTCCTTAACAACATTTATACAACAGATATTTTACTCTGTGCCAGGTGCTCTGCTAGATGTTGGATAGAGGGCATTTATCATGAAAGACAGTTATTTGCCCTCAAAGAAATTAGAGATAGGTGGGCAGGGGGGAGAAAGACATTACCTGATTAACTGTAAGAAAGTTGATGAGTATTTTGATTTCAGAAGAACTGGAGATCCAACTCTCAATGTCCTCAAAGCATATTCCTTTAAACATCCACAGTGTTCTTCATGTTTTTAATGGGGATCAATATTCATTCAGAATTGAGTTTGGTAAAAAAGATGGGTAATCAAATTATCACTTAGTTTTGGTCAGACATTATGTTTAACTTTCTTGAGTGGCTCGTATTGGGAATGTAGAAGGAGATTTTATATAAGTTGATGTAGCTAAGTAGTTTTCCAGATGAAACAGATTGCTTTCCTCAGTTATAATTGAGGTGGGGAGGGGCAGAGGGAGAGGGAGAAGCAGACTCCCCACTGAGCAGGGAGCCCACTGGGGCTCCATCCCAGGACCCTGGGATCATGACCTGAGCCAAAGGCAGAGTCTTAACCGACTGAGCCACCCAGGTGCCCCACCAAATTTGGCTCTAAATTAATGTTAACTGTTTTAAAAGTGAATCTGTTTCCTATAAAATTTCACAAATAATAATTCCTTGCATAATGCCTCATTACATTAAACAGTTTTAAAATTCCAGCTTAGACTATCATACAGACAAGGGCAAGGTTATGGACTGAATCCTAAGACTTGCCATGTAGCTTTGAAGTGGGCAATGTTCAGACTCTTTCTAACACCAGCCAATTGTCTCCCAAGTTTGTGCTGAACCCAGAATCAATAAATATTCATCCAGCACCTACAAAATACTTAATAGACTGCTAAATGCTATGAAAGATTCAAAGGGTGAGAAGGTGTACTCTAAAATTTCACAATTTAACCAGTCAGATACTTGTTTTTCATTCAGAAGCCACTTAGTAAGTGAATACAATGTACTAGGTACAACCCTAGTACTAGATTACCTTTTCACTCTCTTTGCAACAGAGACCCGCAAATGTCTTCTCTATTTGAGGGAGCCTATGTTTCTGGTCCTACACCCATTGGTCTTGTCTGTATGTTGCAAGTTCAACATCCTGAGGGGGTTCTAATTGGTCTGATGGGTCCCTATTTTTCCTTAGGCTAGAGCTCTCACACCAAACCACTTCATACCATTCATATTCCAAACCACTGGAATCAGTAAGAAAGTTCCAAACCATACAATCAGTAAGAAAGATTCAGGACTTCCCTAAGATAAGAATTGTCTTAAGATAAGATAAGAATAAGGTCTTGTCTGTATGTTCGTCATTCACACTGACATGCTGGTTGCCCTTAACTTGGGTACCCAAACTGGTCTCATCAGTTGTGACCAGGGCGATGGGGTCAGAATACGGCCACTTCAGTGGAGCCATTTATGGCACTTTTGATCACCAGGGGCTGTGGTTGTGACAGACATTCTCAGAGGGAAAAGACCCACTATCCATATACTATGTGTACATAGGTCCACACTGTAATTAATTTATGAGCAGTTGGATGTAAAGTATTATAGTTTATTGAATCACTTTAAGAAGTGTGGTTTAAGTGTATTTTCTGTAGGATATGTTTTTATTTTACTTTTAGAACTGCAGGATATTTGAATGAACCAAAGATATTTCCAATTCCTCCTTGGGACAAATGAGAGAGAAAGAGGGGGCAAGGGGCAAGGGAGAGAGAGAGACAGAGACAGAGAGACAGAGAGAGAGAGAAACACTTCAGAGGTTAAGAGACTTGTGTCAAGGTTACTCAGCAGCCATAGAAGTAGAATCCAGGATTCCAGGCAGTGGGGATCTTCTATTCCACACTCACTTCATACCTTAACCTCATTTTTACATTTTGTCTTCTTTTATTTTCTAAAAACAAAAGAGTACAATGAAAGAAGAAAAAGAACCCAGGAACATGAATTATCAAATTCTCTATTTAAATCGTCCTCGCTTACAGTTAGCTCAGTTAAAAGTCTGGGAGGCTACACTTGGATTTGACTCATGTCTGCTGGAATTATCTTATTCTCTAATCTCTGTTTACACCGCTGCAGATGTTGGTAACCAAAGCTGATCGTGTGTGCCATTAGACACGTGGAATGCTCAGCCCACCTGCCTCAGTCATGGAGAAACACAGCAGAATGTCTTCCTAAAGGCAAGTGGGCTCTTACATCATCTTTATTCAAAGGACCACAGAGTCAAGAAAAAGATACTAAAGAAATCTTGGGTTTTATTTCATTTTGTTTTTTGCTAATTCATTATGACTACATTGGAAAGGGTTATAAATTCACATAGTGTCAAACTGAGTGACAAGGTTTAATCATTTCTCTTGTTGAATTAAAAAATTAACTCCCAACAGGCATATATATAGCTTATATGCTTGATTATTACTTTCTCCTCACACAACTTCTTTTTCCTTACACAGTTGCTAAGACCTTATTTCTTCTGGAGAAAGACAATAGAATTTCACCTGTTCCCTAATTCAGGTGCTAACTAAACTTACTTTTCATTTTAATTTTTTTCTCAGCTATTTGAGTCATTTATAAGCCAAATTCCTATGAAAAGGCGGGGGAGTACACTGGTTTTCATGCATAATTTAATTAAAACTTAACTCATCTGGTCTCAAAATTGAACCACATTTTAGCAGAAAGACAGCCTGGACCAAGACCCATCACAAAGAAGAATGCGAAAAACTTAAGGAGCACATAATGCAAGAAAACTCACATTGATGTCAGATTAACCAATGCTTTCACCTCATTTTGCTAAGTTTTCTTCACTCAAATCCTTAAAGAGACTCTTCTGCCTGGAAAGATGAATGTAGCTAAAAAGGCAGCAAAGCAATTCATACCCTTGACGCAATATAGTAAATGTGATTTCAACCAAGCTGCCTTTAGGAAACTATCAAAGGTTACAAAAACGACCAGTTACAAAGGAAAACTAAAGAAATTAAAAGGAGTCATATTCTAGTCAGAGAATAGATTTTAAAATATGTGTGTGTTTAAAATCTAATTCACTCTCAGCAATTTCAGTGGCGGAAATCTTAGTGTATTAATCAAAATGGGTAGTGTAGGCTCTGTTTATCCAAAAGGCAGACATGCTAAGGAAAGAAAGATTAATCTGGTAAAGGCATCACTATTCTAATCGTACTGATGGGAAAACGTAGTATGGGGGTAAGAGGCAATGTAGGGTGAATTATAGTGAAGTGATGAACTACCTTGAAGCTGAAGCAATCAAATAGATAGCTCTAAAAATTACTATGGCATCTTTATTCAACACTTTGGTGTAAGTGTCCCTGTCTTGGTCTTCTTTACAAAGAACAGAAGCACTTTGCTGTATTTGGTGAAATTAAATCTTAATAAGAGAGCTTCAGCTAAGGCTGCTACCCTTCACTTACCAAAATTAAACACTAGACATTAATTTCCTTTCCAAGAAGAGGAGATGACATTTTGATAATATTTTCAATTTACAAAATAGTTAAAAATCCAACGGAAGCATTAGCAAACATTCAAAAAAATTTCTATCACATATTTCTGTCACATATCTGTGCATTGTGCACTCTTTTTAATTAAAAGTAATGTGAAACATTTGTTACTCATCCTTGTCTTCTTTATAAATAATTTAGCAAGTAATTATTTTGTCTTTAGAAAAAAAGATAATTGTCTCTAAATTATTATGATTGAAAAGAATAAAGTCAAGATGTTTTTGTAATTGGTAGAGAAGAGCAAGTAGTCCCTATTGGAGTATTTTAACACTTTGCTTTTGTCTGATTAGATACAAATTTTATAAAATGAGACCACAAAGAACTATCACCCAAAAAGGTAAGGCAATCATAATCTCACTATCTAGAGATAACTATCATTAACATTTTGCCTTATAAGAATGTATACATATACATGTAATATACAAGTAAGTGCATGCAAGTGTTTTTATACATACACACACATTATATATGTGTACACACACACACACACACCTTTTTTAAAGGATTCATACTACACAGGTTCTTTTGAATCCAGCCTTCTTTTCTTAGAAATACAGGCATTTTTTCAAATTAATAGGTAAAGATCTATGTTATCATTTTTAATGTCTTCATAGTATTGCATTTATGTCTTATTTATTTAACTTACCATATACTGAGTATACACATTGTTTTCAACTTTTCACCATTATAAACAGGCTGTATCTTTTCTTTTTATTATGTTCAGTTAGCCGACATATAGTACATCATTATTTTTTGATGTAGTGTTCAACAATTCATTAGTTGCGTATAACACCCAGTGCTCATCACAACACGTGCCCTCCTTAATACCCATCACCTGGCTACCCCATCCCCTCACCCTCCTCCCCTCTGTAACCCTCAGTTTGTTCCCCGGAGTCCAGAGTCTCATGGTTTGTCTCCCTCTCTGATTTCTTCCAGGCTATATCTTTGAACTAATATCTGAAGTCATACACAAATATGAAAAATTTTATTTCCACTACTGCATACTGTGAATCACAAATACTAGATAAATGTTCCCATATGTAATGGTACTTTATAAACCTTTGAAACCGCAACTCCGCTTGGCACTATGTTTTTCTATTAGCTCAGAATATTTCATATTTCCCTTCCTATATTCCTTTGGAGTAGTTAAGAGGTAGATACTACTATCTACATTTAACACACTGATTTTTGAGTTGAAGCATCCAAAGTTGTAAGTGGGGGAGAAGTGACACTAACACTAAATCTACAGAACAAACATAAGTTGCTTGAATCTACTCTGTGCTCTTTCCAACGGACCAGTGCTTTCCCCTCGCTTGCTGGTGTGGGAGGATACCGGGGACTTCCACCCAGCGTGATTTTGCATTCCTGCCTCTTTCCCTTCAACTATAGTGATCTTTGCTGTCTTCATCCGATACCTCCTTTACATTACGCTGAAAGTGCCAGAATACATTTTAGTCTTACTTTGATTATAATCACTTCCTATTCTAAAACTCAACAATTAAACAGTTTTCACTGAGAGCTCATTTTGTGATCTTGAAGTTTATGTGGGTATCTCTGTTCTTCTCTATACTGTAAACTTTGATAATTAGAGATCCTCGACAGTCTTTATTTGGAATCCCCTAAAGACAACTCATACTTCAAATAACACACATACTGAAAACAGTATTTTAAACTATTTTAGCTTTTGGACACTACCAATATTTTTTCATTGCATTATGTAAAACTTTTATTGTATTAATTAACTTAAAAAAAGACTACTTCAGATTTTTGTCAATCCTATTTCTTAATGTATTTTGAGTCTGTTTTGGAGAAGAGCTTTGAAAAATAAAATCCATGATTTTTGAATGTTAAAAACCATTAAATTAGAATGAAAAATGGAGTTTTATTACATATAAATATTATATCATGGTTTTAAAAATGCTTGAGAGTTAAAGTCAATCTCATTTGATTTTTTAAAATGTTTTTAATATACTTTTTGAAGTACTTCTTAGCAAAAATGCATACCTTTAGATAATTTGTCCAGCTTTTGAATATAATTTTCCATACTTGGAGAAGAGATCAAATGATGGTAATACAGTTTGGAAATCCTGGGAAGAAAAAGATCAAAGATTACCACAGAGATCTTATTGACTTTGTATTGTTATTATTTTATTATAACTTATATCATATTAAATTTATAGACAGATATTTAACCGCACTTCAAATTTCCCATCATATCCTCAAATAAGACAAAATTGGCAGTTAATTTTTATCAGTTGAAAGCCAGACATACCAAAGCTTCCTTAGACACATGGTTTGTCATAGCTATGGGTGGTACTATTAAAAACCTCTGAGCAATGCAAAGACCAGATGCACTTACCTGTCTTCAAGGAACTCACAAATCTGTATTTTTTACCTTGACCTATAAGGTCCCTGCATAGTTGTGCTTTTGGGTCCTTCTCTGATGTGGCTTATTTGCCTCTACATTTCCCCTCATTTACTGTTCTTTAGTAACACTTCTGTTTACTGGACACATTTCCTCTCAGTCTTTATACTTACAGATGCTTCCACCTAGACAGCCCTATCTCCAGTTATTTTCATGGCTCATTCCCTCCTTTTATGACATCTCTGTTCAAAGAGGCCCTCCTAGACTACCTGTATATACAAAATAGTACTCCTGAAACTTTCTATCACCTCAACTGGCCTCTATCTTCTTAATTACCACTCCTTGATATTACATGTCTATTTATTTTGTGTCCCACATGAACATATAAGCTTCATAGGAGTAGGTACTTTGTTTTGTAAAAAATAAAGATTTGTTGACTGAATGAATGAAATGGGAAAGGTGATATACTGTGCTAAGTACTACAGTGTTGATTCAAAGAAATGTTACAGAAGTTTAGAGGGCAAAAGCATTCTTTTACTCAGTAGCCAGAGAAGCCACATTTGACTGAGGACAGAAATGAATGCTCTTCATGCATGGTAAAAAGGCAAATAAATTAAAGAAGTAAAGTACTAAATCAACAGTGAATACTGTAAATAAATGGTCAGACTAGATAAAAGCATATGTGTCTCCTCCTATGGGAGGCCTGTCCGTAATGGAGATGATTTGGGACAGTTTTTGTTTTTTTTCCCTTTAAGAAAACCTTGGAAAGCAGGACCTCCACCCTGAGCCCACCTCTTTTAGAGAGTTTGTACATTACAAACACGCAAAACATAAATGTATTGAAGAACACACAAGTGTCTCTGCCGCTGGCTCGCTACTCTGGCCCAGCAGCGCTTTTAACCCTAAATACCTGCTTTTATGACTGACGCTGTTCAGGCCCCAGGGAGAAGCTCACATCTGTTGCTCTGTGTTAGTGAAATAAAAGTGACTAAGCCCAAGTGACATGAAGGACAGTTACGCTGTAACTGACACTGCTTTCAAGGATGAAAAGAATTTAAGTGACAAAGATGCTTAGATAAAAAAACTAATTAATTTGAATAAAATCCTTCCTCTTGGATAGCATAAATGCAATAGAACTTGATATGATGAAGGATTATTTTTCTGTGGCTCCGAACATCCATACTCTTGCTTTCTTTTTAGTCCAAATTGTGATTCTAGAGGTACTCAGGAATTGATACCGTATTTACGAGAGTTGCCCTTGACATAGCAGGAATATTTTGCAATAGTAAATAATTCAAATTACTCTTAAATTTGAATGTATGAAGTTTAGGCATATGTGTGAAGCATGGTAGTGATTTTTTATGTAGGCACTTGAGGAACTCAGAAACCTAGAACTGTGAATAGTTTTAGTTTTATAAATACACACAACAATTTAAATTTCAAAAATGTAAATGAAAAGGTTAATTTTTATCTAAATGATCTTAGTTTAAACTTTTGATATTTATTAATTATATTTATTCCTCATTTTGACATAATAGATAATTCTGAATAAAATAACTCATTTTTAAGACATGTAAATAAGTTTAAATTTGTTTTTTACATTAATTTACACTTGCTAAAAATGTATTCAAACTGTATATGCTTTAGATTTATATTTTCTTTTAAAATCCAGCTTATATCATTATTGATAATGTAATAAATCAAAATCTTGATTCTAAAAATATAATTAAATAAAAACTTAAAAAATAAAAATATAATCAATGATTCTGCTGAAATAAATGCAAGAAAATAAATTATATGGAATACATATTATGCATAATTTATGTGTGTCTTTATTTTATTACTCACCCAAACATTATAGACCCACCAACAGGTAAGCCAGTCATGGGAACAATTAGTAAATTCTGTTGTCTTTGATATCTTGCCAACTTTCAGTCTTAATTTTACATGTAGTTCTTGATGTTGTTATAAAAGTATTTTTATTATGGTAAATGACAGAACATATTTATTTAACAGTTAACTTGATCTATAACTTTTCAATCTGTCATATGATGCGTGGCTTCCATTGTTCTGGCCTTGTGCTCTGTAAATGGTAGAGGTGGGCCTGCTCTTCATATGCTTGGAGGCCTATTCAACGGACCCCCAGCTTCTTCTTCTCTAGACACAGAGTGCTCTTCCTCCAAAGGCCTCACTTTCCAAATCCTCTTTGCATCTGTCTTGTAAACCACTTTCATATTCTGAACACCTGTCTATAAGCAGTTTACTAAACTGATAAAAATGGAAATGGGGTAGTCTGAGCTTTCTTTACCTCTAACATCTCAGTTAGTTGTCCACATTTGACCAAAGTATTCTAGTGCTGATTAGGCTTACTTTATAGTAATTCTTTCCCTTGTTATGTAAGTAATTTTTTGTTTCCTTCACTAATACCCTTAAGAATGTTCCATTCTTTTATTTTTTTTATTGAGGGAAGTTTTCGTTTGGTTATTTTCTTTATTCTCTGAACCCTAGATGCCATCTAATCACTGTACTTTCGACAATGGTAGTATGATATAGTGGAAAGGGCTCTGGCCTGGCCTTGGGGCCATTGATTCATTTGTCAAACATGTGCTGGGCCCTACTCCAAGGTCTAGTCTACCCAGAACCAGGTGGGAATCCCTGGACTACCACTTACTAGTGTTTTCAGCTTGGTTGAGGTATTTAATCTACCTGAATTTGTTTACTCATCTGGACTCTAGTTTCCAGTCCAATATGTAAAGAGTTTGGAAGTCATCACTCCCATCATCACAACAGGTAAAAGCTGAACAGATTTCAAATCAACTCTTCTTAGATCCGTCAGAAAACCGAGGTCACAGGGCAAACTTCTGCTCTGAAAATGGGAGAGATAGGCAGGTAGTGAGGATCACAACTTCCTGGGAGCAGAAGCTCAGGAAGAGAAGTGCACTGAAGACAATCTCATAGGAATACCTTCAACTATAATTGACAAATTGCTGGTGGCTCAGTGTGGGCCAGTTGAGAGTTAAGAACTCCGAGGGGCCCCATCACAGAGGGGCTCCCATGCTATCCTGAGTTTTACTAGTAGGAGGCCTACCAGGTTCTCACTGTGAACCTCACTCTTACTTCCCGCAGAGGGAGGGAAAAAGTAGCCATTTGGGAATATTCCCAGAGCTCTCTGTTCTTCTTAATAAGGCGTGTCCTCAGTGAAACTATTTTACCAGTCTGGGGGATCACAAAGCCTGACCGATTTGAGGGAAGAGAAATAAGGCTCACTAAAAGATTGAGACCTAATCAGAAGACTATGGAACATTTCCCCTCCCCACAATTTACCACCACATCATTAGGCTCCTGTGCAATAACAGGAGATCACAGCCAAAATAACTGCAAGCCTGAGACCCCATTTAAGAGTCTCTAGGGACACTCAAAGAAAACAAGGGAGAGAAGAAAAAGGACACTAAAGAAAATTTTAGCTCTGACACCACAGCTATAGTCAACAGGGAACAGCCTAATTCCTTGGCAGAAAACATAAAAGCTCACACTAAAGGCCTATGTACTTTAGTTTTTTCCACTTGATATATCATGTCTAGTGTCCAACAAAAAATTACAACTCATGCTAAAAGGCAAACAACAACCACCACCACAAACCCCAAAAAACTCAAATCTGAAGAGGCAAGTCAGACATCAGAAACAGACTCCGATACGCAGAAATTTTGGAATTATCAGACTGGGGATTCAACTATGATTAATATGCTAAAGGTGCTAATGTGAAAAAGTGGACAACTTGCAAGAACACATGGGTAATGTAAACAGAGAGATGAAAACTAAAAAAGAACCCAAGGAAATACTAAAAATCAAAAACACTATAAGAGAAATAAAGAATGGCTTTGATGGATTCAGAAGGAAACGACACGGCTGAAGAAAAAATCAGAGAGCTTGAAGGTATGTCAGGAGAAATTTCCAAAGCTGAAATTCAAAAAGAAAAGAGAATGAAAAAGATGGAATAGCATATGCAAGATATGGAATAGATATGCAAGAACTGTTAGACAATCACACTAGGTGTAACTTAGGCATACTGGGAATATCAGAAGGAGAAGACATAAAAAAGGAACAGAATATTAGAAGTTTTTTCCTAAATTAATGACAGACATGAAACCAGATTCAGAAAGCTCAGAGAACATCAAAAATTTACACCCAAGCATGTCATATTCAAACTGCAGAAAACCATACGAAGAAAAAAATACTGAAAAAAGGCAAAGGGGAAAAAACCCACCTTCCAGATAGAGGGACAAGGATAAGAATTACATTGGACTTCTCTGCAGAAACCATGCAAGTGAGAATGGAGTAAGAAAGTGTTAAAAGAAAATAATCACCAACCTACCATTCTGTATCCAGAGAAATTATCCTTCAAAAGTAAAGGAGAAACAAAGACTTGCAGACAAACAAATATTTTGATAACAAATGAAGAAATGTCACAGGTAGCCCTACTATGCAAGAAATGCAATTTCTTTTCTAAAGAAAGAAAACGTTTAAGTTATCAGAGAGAAGGAAAACAAAATAGGTTAGAAATGAGGAGCATTAGAGAAGAAATAAATGAAGGTAAAATAAAACCTTTTATTTTCATTTTTCTTAATTACCTTTCAGATAACCATTTTCTTCAAAATAA
Source organism: Halichoerus grypus (assembly GCF_964656455.1). Classification (NCBI taxonomy): domain Eukaryota; kingdom Metazoa; phylum Chordata; class Mammalia; order Carnivora; family Phocidae; genus Halichoerus; species Halichoerus grypus. Next base: position 142,270,348 of record NC_135718.1, on the reverse strand, counting down.
TATTATACATATATAATACATAATAAATACATAATATGTACAATATATATAATAAAACATAATCAGTGACTACAGCTTATGGATGAGGTAAATGAATGACTGCAATGTTTTAAGGGATGGGGGAGTTGTGAATAATCTGTTATAAGGTAGTCGAACTACCTACGAAGCAGTACAGTGTTATTTGAAAGTGGACTTCGATGAGTCATATGTATATTCCAAACTCCAGAGCAAAAACACACAAAATTTTTTTAAAGAAGTGTAACTGATATGCCAAGAGAGGAGAGAAAATGGAATCATATAAAATGCTGAATAAAACTAGAGAAGCCTGAAAGAGTGGAAAGCAAAAACAAAACAGAAAGAAAAGACCAACAGAGAACAATATAATTGATGGAAAACAGCTGCAAGTAGAGTAGATATTAATCTGACTATACTGGGGCGCCTGGGTGGCTCAGTCGTTAAGCGTCTGCCTTCGGCTCAGGTCATGATCCCAGGGTCCTGGGATCGAGCCCCGCATCGGGTTCCCTGCTCTGCGGGAAGCCTGCTTCTCCCTCTCCCACTCCCCCTGCTTGTGTTCCTTCTCTCACTGTGTGTCTCTCTGTCAAATAAATAAAATCTTTAAAAAAAATTAATCTGACTATATTAACAATCACTTTAAATGTGAAAAGTCTAAATACATGAGTAAGAGGCAAAGACTGTGGACAAAAACAAGATTCAATTATATGCTGGCTCCATGACACCTGCTTTAAATAAAAATAAAAATATAAGCAGATTAAAAGTAAAGGAATGGAGAAGATATACCATGCTAACATTAACTAAAAGAATGCTGGAGTGACTATATTAATTTCAGACAAAATAGACTTCAGAGTAAATAAATTAGCAGGGATAAAGATGGGTATTTCACAATAAAGGGATCAATTCTCAAAGAAGACATAACAATCCTTAATGTGTATGTGCCTAGCTACAGAGCATCAAAATACATGAAGCAAAACTGATAGAACTGCAGTGAGAAAAAGTCACTGTATAGTAGTTAGAGATCTCAACATCCCTTTCTAAGTAACTGACAGATCCAGCAGGCAGGAAATCAGTAAGTATACAGTTGAAAAGAACAGCTATCAATCAACTCTAACTGACATTTATAGACAACAATAGCCGACACATTCTTCTCAAGCTCACATGGAACATTCACCAAGACAGAACACATTCGGGGCCATAAAATACACCTCAACAAATTCAAAAGAATAAACATCATACAAAGTATACTCTTAGATCACAATGGAGTTAAACTAGAAATCAGTAACAGAAAGATAGTTGAAAAATCCCCAAATATTTGGAGGTTAAACAAAATACCTCTAGATACACTTGGGGGGGTCAAAGAGGAAGCATCAAGAAAAATAAGAAAATATTTCAAACTAAATGAAAATTAAAATACGACTTATCAAAATTTGTGGGATGCAGCAAAAGGAGTGCCTAGAGGGAAATTTATAGCATTGAATGCATATAGCAGAAACCACTAATTTAAATTTTCACTTTAGGAAACTGGAGAAAGAATAAATCAAATCTGAAGTAAGCAGAAGAAAATAAAATCAGAGCAGAAATCAGTGAAATTGAATACAGGAATTCAATAAAGAAAATCAACAAAACCAAAAGCCAGTTCTTTGAAAAGATCAGTAAAATTGATAAACAGCTAGCCAGGCTAAGAAAAAAGAGGGAAGACACAAATTACTAATACCAGAGATGAGAAATGGACCATCATTACTGATCCCGCGGATATTAAAAGGATGATAAAGGAATATTATGAACAACTCTATGATCATAAATTTGATAACTTAGGTGAAATAGACCAATTCCTTGAAAGACACAACCTACTAAAATTCACACAAGGAGAAATAGATAACCTGAATAGGCCTATATCTATTTAAAAAATTGAACCAATAATTGTTAATCTTCCCAAACAGGCCCAGATGATTTCACTGATGAATTCTACCAAATACGGAAGAAATGATACCAATTCTGTTTAAATTATTCCAGAAAATAATAGCACAGGAAGCACTTCCTAACTCATTGTTTCATCTTCTATAAAATGGAGATATTTGTCTCACAGGGTTGTTGTAAAGATTAACCAGGAAGTCTATTCATATTCTACCTATCGTGTTCTTTAAAAATCAAATTAAATAAATTCCACTGGCACCCATGAGAGACGAATTATGGAGCAGTAATGAAGTGAAGCGGGACTCAAAAGATTTTGATCATAACCCCCATCAGTGAAGATATTTTGAGCAAGCACTCTTAATATATGTCTAGTTATTTGTTTTAAATTTTACATGTATAATACTGTGATAGCAAAATGACATGTTAAACAGGTATACAAATGAGGTAAAACTCAATATAAATAGAAATTCTAACATGTTCTTCCTTCATTCCTGTGGCTCTTCTTGTGTACTTAATTTTGGACTCCTCTAATACAACGAATGAAGCGTGACTTAATCCTGCGTTATAGTCTCACCGTGCCTTCCACTAATGTCTGAAAATCTACAGTGTGTAGGTACTGTGCTAGTCAGCTTCCAACTGATGGTGACCAAAACTTAGTTGTGTCTTCCCAGGGGACCTCACAGGCGAGTGGAAGTCAGACAATAGGCATTTACAGTTGTGTAGATAAACAGGCATTGACTCTTCAAGTACCTACACTTTCTATCCCCTAAAAGAAAAATTTTCATAAATTCTTTATCATTCTTTTTTTTTTTCATTTAAAACCCCAAATTCTTACTTGGCCCTCGCTAACCAGTAACTGTTACCTCTGGTATAGGAAAAGATGAATATGCCATTAAGACAGCTTTGGTTTTGGAGAAAATCTGGTGCTGGTTCTCATTTGTTTAAAATTTGCCTCTGATACATAAAACAGGCCACCCTGCCATGGGAAGCTCTTTATGAGCTCAAGAAAACCACCTGCACAACACTCACGCAGTGTCACTTTTTAAATGGGGGGTGGGGAATTGCTTTTCTGAAAAATAACCTCATCAAGAAAAACACTGGGGACAGTAATTCTAAATCCTGCCATAGCCTTTGCTTGCCAAAGCAGACAGCTTTTGCTATTAGGATGCCCAGCCAAACACAAATAATCCACTGCTAAAATGAGCTCCTTGGGACAATTTAGGAGTCTTTGGAAGTGAACGGCTCTTTGAGCTGGAATGCAGCCCAGGTCCATTTTCAAACCCAAGTCAAAATGACAAAGAGCAAATTTCCTGGGCCACTCACCCACTAAGTGTAAGATTACTTTAGGTTGGCAGCTGGGTTGTTTATCTAGTTATTTAAGGTTTTTCACCAGATACTCACAACTGAGTACTTAAACAACCAGCTTCAATGTTGGTAAGCAGGACAGGGCCGATAACACTATAGCAAACAAAACCTCCGAGATTGGAAGGACAAGACAGAAATCAAAGGTTACGCACATACTGTTCAGCTTAAATTTTTTAAAAAAATATTCAAAAAAATAGCTCTAAAGCATTGCAAAGATTTTTCTCTTAGAACTTAAAAAAAAAAAAAAGAGAGAGAGTGTGGCAAGAACTTTTAGCTGAATACTAAATACTATTTTAACTGAAAATACTTCCTGAATGAGATCACAGTTAAGTCTAGTTTGCACTTGGCATTTTCTATAGTCTTCAAATGAGAGTTCATTGGCAGGTTTAAAAGACAGCCTGGCATTATTCCCGTACAATCAAACTTTGCTCTCGTTACATGTGGAAGATGCTATGATGGCATGAGCATTTCTATAGTTTTGACAAAAGAATATGGTTAAATGTTGTAGGAGTTAGTGTCTTCTCCCTGTTCACTCTGTGTTTTCAGGAAAACATCCTAAAGTGTTATTTGTGTTCTTCTCAATCCCATAGCTTTAGGATTTATCATGTTACTCTTTCAATTAACCATTTGTGTATTTTCCCAAAGAAACCATTTTTAGCTGATACCGAGTTCATGATGCATTGTCAGTCTGAACGTGGAAAGGAAACCAAGTTCATTTGCATATTACATTATGCTTAGCATGTCACTGACGGTATTTGCAAGAGTGGTTTGAAAACTTACTTACGACTTCTACTCTGAAGTAGTATTGCTTTGGAGCCAAGCTGCCTGGGTTTGAAATCCAGCTTTATTCCTAAGAGTTCTGTGATCCTGGACAACTAATTTAACCTCTGCAATTCTTGTTTTTTCATTTGAAAGAGATGAAATAACACGAAAAAGTAACACTTTACTCATAGGATTGTTACAGTGATTATGAGTTCACACACATAAAGCATTTAACACAGTGCCTGCCAAATAGCAAGGACTTCGTAAGTGTTAGCTATTTCCAAACTAAGAAATTCTTAGATACCCTTATGGAGGTGGGAGGGCGGAAGGAATAGTTGTGAATGAATAATCCTAAATAGCTACTTATTCAAAGGTCATTTATATTTGACTTTGGTATACACATTCCTACTTTTATTTCAATGTGGGTACATCTGAAATCTAATATTATATATTTGAGTTTCTATTGAATCTTTTTCCATTTTTATATATCTTTCTTAACAGATTTATCTGCTATAGTTTTAATAGTTTTATCTGTTTTCTTTTATTTAGTTCATGCTCCTCCTCCATCTTTATAGCCTTGGTTATAAATGCACAGGTGGGAAATGGCAAGCCAGATATGTAAAAGTGAAGGATAAATAATGGAGTTTCTTGTTTGACCAGTTCATTGCATTATGGTGTATATGTATTATGGCCACAATCAAAGAGATATAGGATATAAAGATATATCAGAAGGAATAGATCTAGATATAGAAATATATTTGTACATATAAAATGTGGCCTTATCTATTTAATTTCAACTAAAAACAGTAAAAATGTCATCTAAGTAAAAGTCACTGAAATGGAACATCCAACTAGATACAATGTTGTAGTTAGAATGATCTGTAGCCTTTTAGTTGGTTTGGTAACAAAGCTAATGATATCAGGGTAAGAGGTTCCAGGAACATTATTTTCATATAGAAAGAGAGTCCATTTTAAATAGAGAGGAATGCTATATGAACCTAGCATTAAAGGGAAAGTTCGGGCTTGCCTATGGTTGGTGTACTGGAAAACGGGCTGCAAAAGTGTTCAGAGAGAATATCGAAATGGCTTGAGGAAAACCACTTACAGGGGAGCCTGGCGGTGCAGTCGGCTGAATGTCAGACTCTTGGTTTCAGCTCAGGTCCTGATTTCAGGGTTGTGAGATCAAGCCCCGTGTCGGCTCTGTGTTCTGCACGGATTGGGATTCTCTCTCCCTCTCCCTCTGCGAACCGCACGCCCCCTGCGCCCCACCCCCATGCACTCACACTCTCTCTCAAATAAATAAATCTTAAAAAAAAAAAAGAAAGAAAGAAAACCACTTAGAGTGGAGAATAACAACTGAAACCAGGATTGTGACATTCTTAAATACTGTGTGTTTCTTAGCAGGAAAGAAACTGAATGCCTTTAGGTAATTTGGTACTTTAAGACAATTCTCAAGAGGGGAAATAACTACTAAACGACTGGCCACACTATTCTCACAATTGTATTCCCAAGGTTTAGCACAGTGTATGGTAGGGGCTTGGTAAATATTACTTGGCTGAAGGAATGACTGAATGATAATAAACAGACATGGCCTTGGGGAAACCACAAATCTGCTCAAAGTGTGAGCCTTCTGGAATAGCACCTCCTTATCCTCTCATTGAACCCTGTCACTCTAGAAGCTAAGAGGAGATGGAAACTGTGTGCCCAGTTCTCCATCATCAAGAGGGTCCTCCTAAAGTCTGCTACACACTCTGGAATGTTCCATTTTCCAGCTAGTTCCATTTTCCAGCCCAGCTCCCTCAGTACCTTCAGTAATCTGAGTCTAAAAGTATTTGGGGGAGAGACAGAAATCAGGACGGCAGGGAGAAGGAGAGAGAGTGAGAGTGAGAGAGAAGAAGGAGAAGGAGAAGGAGAAAGAGAAGGAGGAGAAGGAGAAGAAGGAGAAGAAGAAGAAGAAGAGAAAGGAGAGAAGAGGAAGAAAGAGGACGAAGAGAAGGAGAAGAAAAGGAGACAATAAAGTAGAGAAAAAGTGATAACAGATACTCATCTATGAGCTCTATGGCAAATGAACAGGAGGGTGTATTTGTCTTCTATGTTATATTACCAGCCATTACAGTGCCTGACCCATCAGGATTCAATAAATCATGACTGAATGGAAATACAGGATTTCTCATTGTGACTCTGTTTTGCAAAGATAATAATGCCCAGATTCACCAGTAAATACCCAGAGCAATGTGTTCAATGATGACTTCTTTATAAGAACACTAACCATTGATCCTCACTATTCAGATTCCTTATTTGCAAATTTAGTAAAATTCATTTGTAACCTCCAAATCAATACCCACAGTGCTTTCATACTCACTCACAGATATAAGCAGAGTAGCAAAAAAGCTGAGTCACCTGATGTACACATCCCAGCTGAGGCCTGCTTTGTAATTTCAGCTCTTACGCTGTAAACAAGTGTCCCTTTGTGTTCTAATTTTAGTACTACCTTTTTCATCTTTTTGTGCTTGTTGCTGGGTGATTTCACTGTTTAAAATGGACCCCAAGCACAGAGCCGCATTGCTGTCTAGTGTTCCTAGATGCAAGAAGGCTACTATGTTCCTTGAGGAGAAAAGATGTTTGTTAGATAATCTGCTTTCAGGCAGCAGTTACAGTGCTGTTAGCCAGGAGTTAGATGTTAATGAATCAACAATATATATTTAATGAATTTAAACAGAAACACACATAAAACAATGTTATGTACTGGTTAGTTGATAAAAATGTGGACCACCGGCTCTCAGGAACCTAACCCTACACTCCCCTCAGGAGCAATGGTTCGGTATTTGCTGACACAGTGTTCATGCTGACCCTACAGATCATGACCAGCTCAAATACGAGGATCCACCGTATGCCTACTCCACAGTCAAGCTCTATCATGATGCACTCACTGTTGCGTGGACTTGTATATTCTATAGAATACTACAGATACCATGCCTCTTAGGGCACAAACTATGCTGAATGAAAAAAATGAATGAACGAGAACACGAATAAAAATATGAACTAAGGGATTCACAGTACTGTTTACTATTCTTTACAGAATGGGTTGCAAATAACTTTTTGTGACTACTAACTGTATATCAATTATAATCTAACATTTTAGTTTTTTTTTTTTAAAGATTTTATTTATTTATTTGCCAGACAGAGAAAGAGACAGCAAGCACAAGCAGGGGGAGCAGCAGGGAGAGGGAGGGGGAGAAGCAGGCTCCCTGCTGAGCAAGGAGCCTGATGCGGGACTCGATCCCAGGACCCTGGGATCATGACCTGAGCTGAAGGCAGATGCCCAACCAAGCCACCCAGGTGTCCCCTGACATTTTAGTTTTAGTTTTATGAAGAGGTTTTCATTTCAGTATAATTTCTCTGAGATTAAAAGTAAAGTATAAATGAAGCTTTCAATGAACAGAATTCTCATAACCCTCTACTAAACCTAGATTTTCATATTATCACCAGGAGTTATCATATTTATTTAATTTCTTTCTGCTCCTTTTAAATAATTGGTTTCACTCTTTCTTTCTTTCTTCCTTTCTTCCTTTCTTTCAAAAAAAAAAAAAAATGTTAAATGACTACTTAGGCCAAGCACTACTCTAGGCTGTGAGGATACAACAATGAATCAGTCGGGCAAAAATTCCTATCTTCATGAAACTTAAATTTCTAGTAACTACAGACAGACAATAAGCAAATAAATCAGTCAGATAATAAGTGCTATTGAGTAAGGGGCAGGCAAGGCTAGGTAGGGAGAGATAAGATAGGGGGCTATGTCATCAGGCTCAGAAATCCCAAAAATGTGGAGGTGTGGGGAAACCAGAGAAAAGGGAACAAACTGGACCACCCTGCCCTAGGGGTGTGGGGTGGGTGTCTTTTTTTATGATAATCACCTATGACCAACAAGGAATAACCAGACCCTAAAAAGGAAGTAAGCCATTGAAGGTGTTATCACTAGTCCTTGCTCAATGGTGATTATCAGTAGAAATGTTAAAAGGATTTAAGTTCCCTGGTTAGCTTCCTATAAAAGACCAACCCTAAAGGCCCTCATTGGCAACCCTGTCTGGACCCCTCTCGCTCTTGAGAGCTTTTTCTGTATCTTCACTTAATAAACTTCTATCACTTTACTCAATCTCCGTTATCCGCAAGATTCATTCTTCAACTCCGTGAGACAGTTCTTCCCCATCACTTCCCTAGTTCTTCCCATCACTATGAAGGAAAATGAAACAGCGGAGGGAGAAGGGCCGAGGTAAGGGCCTGCAATTTCAAATCACGTGGTCAGGAAAGCCTGCTCTCGGATGACATTTGAGAACGAACTTGAAGGAGATGAGACTGTAACCATGCAAACTAAAAGCATCACTACAACCACCAAATTTGTCACTACAACATTAGTGTCATTTCAAGTAACCCAAGTCCACAAGCTACCCTAAAAAGATCGATTTATCTGCCCTAAGACTTTTGGAGGGCAAAATTTCCTGATGTCCGACACCTGTTTGTGCATTGGCATTAGCGGTGCCTAATGCTGGTAAGCGTCAGGCAAGTGTTTGTGATGGGATTCATTAGTATTTCTTGGTTAGCTGGAGTGGAGGCCTCCGCCTAACATATCTCGTTCATCCCCTCGTCTCTGCAGGCAGTGCGAACGGGGCCCCGTGGCCTTGTCGTCTATGAACAGAGCTCCACTCATCACGTCTTCGATGGGCACTGCCAAGGCTAATGCTGTCCTCATGCAACACGCACTGACACCTTTCCGGCTCCCCAGGAAGGGGTAGGTGTGCACCAGTCAGCCAGCGCTGGGGCCTAGCCCATAGCTTCCAATTCCCACTGGTGCATTGGCATTCCTTAAGTAGCACGGCCCAAGAGAGGCATTTGGGGGAATAAAGAGGACTATCAATGGCTACTTCTTTCTTTCATTCAACCATAAATGGTGTCTAATGTCAAAATGTAATTAGCCAGAAAAATATTCACATAGAAATAATACTTGATGCATTATCTGGATAAGTGGCAACTGCAGAATTTTTTTTTTTTTAATAGCAATAACTAACTTTAGTCAAGGTTAGGTTTTGTTTTTTTTTTTTTTTTTTTTTGATTGTGGGCTCCAATGAGAAAAAGGGAACCCCCACAAAAGAAGTAAAGATGCGTCTTCCTCCACTTTCCTTGAAAGTGTTCACATCTAAGTTTTTGTGATGGGATTTATTATTGTTTCTTGGTTAGCTGGAGGGGAGGCCTCTGCATAACATATCTTGTTCCTTTTCTAATTACCTACTGAAAATGCAAACACCCCCTAAACAATAAACTGGCTAATTTAAAAGGCACAGCTAACTAAAATGAAGGGCAATTTTCTACTTATTTTAATGGCTTTAAAAGTACAAATCTTACCCTTGGAATCAACTAGTCATCGGATTTTTGCCTTCATAAAAGCCAGTCTATCTCCTCCTGTATACCATTTCCATCAAACAGTGTTTTTTTACTTGTTGGTTTACTCTTTTACTGTGAGAATGTCTGTGATAATGTGTGGTATAAAAATCAAGAAATTAGTCTCGCAGCAGGGAGTCTACTAACAACACCATTTTCATCTTACCCTTCAAGCACTGGCAGAAAACATATTAATTGCAGTTTAATTTGTGCAACAAATATTTCATTTTAATTATGTTTAATTTTTGTCAAGCTATAAAAATGTCAATAGTTCTGACACCGTTTTTTTCTTACAAGTTTTTTTAAATGAAAGAATTAAAATCAAGTGCTGTTTCTGAGAGAAATTATGAAAGATTTCTAATTACTGCTTATGTTTTTGAAAAACTGCTAATCTAGAAGCCCCAAAATAACATCTGGGAACATGTGAACTTGAAGCTTTATTACTCAATGTTTATAATTCTTAATAATATACACGCATCATTAATAAAATGGAATTCTCACAGGAAGGATTTTTTTTTTTTTGTAATTATAGGCTATATCAATAACTGTCATTGAATGGTACATTTTCTCTACAAAAACGCTTTTGTTAATTCCTCTCAGGAAAACTAAGACAAGAATAAGTGAAACTGATTGCAGTTGCTATACCACACTCAAGAAAAGAATATTTACCATTAACAGAAGTAGAAAGAAAAATGTCAAACCACCAAAGTTGAACAGTATTATATTCAGAAAATATTTATTAAGCTCTCACTAGGTGTAAATTCTACCCAAACATTAAGTTCCATGCAAAAAGGCTACCTCCTCCTGGAAATCCTTCTCTCTCCAGATATAAGTTAGATCTCCCTGCATGCCTATGGTGCATAATTATACCCTTCTCACTCTCACTGCCCTTATTATGTTTTCTGGTTGGTATAACAGTAATTCCTACACGTTTCATGTCCCCCACTAGATGATAAGGTTCCTGGGGGCAGGATCCAGCCTTCTGTGTTCATATCCTCCATCTATCACGTTCAAGTATACTTTAAAATGAAAACCTACTGGTATGAATAAAATGTTCTGGGTGTTCTGTTTTGGGAAATAACACTATTATTTCAAAAGCCTTTATAGACCTGTACTTCAAAATTACTCATTTAGAAGACTTCCAGTTTTAAGATGGCAGAGCAATAAATTTCTTGCCCTATCTTATCCTCTTAGAAATCTGCCCCCAAACATGGAGGATTACAAACATCTGCAAAACTACATCTTCAATGAAACTGGGAGATGGCAGTGACCCCATGTTCAGAAACAGATGAGGAGTGGTACCAGCCCTAAAAGGAACAGAAAACAGAGATACCTTTATGTCTGGATACAAATGAAATTCCATCCTATTCTTCCTTCCAATACCCGTATCTGGATTTTGGAACCTTCAGATATCTCAGAAGCCAAAAGTGAGGCACAGGGTTTGGCTGAAAGTCTCTATGAGGAACAGTTCTAAGCTCCCTTCCCAAGTGTCCCCCAGGAACTTCCCTGCTTTTCTCTCCCAGGGTTAGGGAGTCTGTTTTCTGAGGGGAAATAAAACAAAAACAAAAACTGGAGACATTAGGCATAGTAGACGTTGAGGGTTAAGGCACTAATTAAGTGAAAGTCTTCACACTGAATGGTGAGAACACCATACTGTTCATACCCAGCTCCATTCCCAACTCCCAGAACACTAGCACATTTGGCAGATTAGGGAATTTTGCTGTGAAACTGAATGGCTATGAGTAGTGGCCCCTCTATAGAAAGTTACCTTTGAGGTGAAAGCTATCAAATAAGCCTTATTCAGGGACATAATGAGTTCAACTAGCATTTTAGTGTCTCATTTTTAATAATGAACAGCCCAAGATTAACAGATGTTTGAGAAAAACCTCCAACCTAAAAGACAAGAGACAGTTATAAATAAGCAAAAAAAAAAAAATTAGATGACTATGAAGCAGAACAAAGTATCATTAAAATCTAAAATATTCTAAGAGACATTAAAATATATATTGCATATATATTGCATCCATTAAGCAAGTATAGGTTGCTATTTAAAAAAATTAAAAATAAGAAAGAGCTTTACTGAATTAATAATACAGAAGCAGAAAAAAAAAAAAACGGATAGAAAAACTGGAATTTAACACCAAGGAATGCTCCAAGGAAGTAAAACAAAGGGACAATGAAATGGAACTAGGAGAAAGAAGATTTAAAAAACCAAAAAAAAAAAACAAAAAAAAACACAAAACAACAACAACTTGAGGATCAATGTAGAGAATTTGATCTCTTACTATAGAAACTCCAGAATCTCAGAAAACAAGAAAAGAATTAGGAAATAATGGAAGAAAATTACCTCCAAACAAAATGACAGATACCAGTGGCTTAAAACAGAGTAGAAATAACTTTGAACTTAAAATTCTAGATCTGATCAGTATCAATTACATGTGGGATGGAATTTTCAGAGATAATAATTATACCGAAAGCCTCTTACAGAGTACAGGGAAACTTGACAAGAAGTGTGAAGAAAATCAAGCAAATGGGGATAAATGCAATTATTAATTCCAGGAAAGAAATTATAGTTTCTTGTATAAAAAGTTATACAAGAAAGAAATATCATCATAGAACACTTCATGGCTTAGTAAGAAACAATCTTTCCACAGTTTAAAAAAAAAAAACAAAAAAAACCCCAATACAGAAAGGCTGAATATTTGTTGACTCGACTTAGAATTACTTCAAGAAAACACAGAGAGGATGTCATAAAAGAGCTAAATTCATATCTTCCATAGCTGAAAGTCAATAGCTAACATCTAAAACTGATAAATTAAGAGAGAGCATATTCTTTAGGTAGAATATAAAAGAATTTAAAATGGTGATTTCTGGAAAGGAGGATTGGACATGAAGGACGGGGGAGGAATGGGTCACGACTATGCCACTTTACATTCTAAGTCTTTGAACATATTTACTTTATTTTTACTATGTACATGTTTTACTTTGATATAAACAAAGTAAATAATTTTAGTGCATCAAAAAGTTTACTATTCTTAGAATTAAATTTCCTTTGTACTTGGATTATTTGTCAACTACATTCTTTCTCAGTAACTGATGTCCTACTTTTTAAATCATTTATATAAAATACCCAGTTACATTTATCCTAAATACCTAAATGTATGGTTTTCCCTATGCTATTTTTAAAGGCCATATTCCCTTTCCGACTATTTTTAACAATGCTTCCCATAAGCAAGTCTATATAATATTATGATACAGAGAAGACAGTCAATGGGAATTAATGTATTTTATAATGCCAACTCCTTTCATAAACTTTTGGAAAATTATATATACATGTACTAGTCTATGTACAATACTTAATGTCTATATTTAAACCAAAATTATTAAAGACAATGTTCTATTTTCTGAACTAGTGTCCTTTTCTCCAACTAAATCAAATTAAGAAAGCAATGTGAATTTCCTCACAAGCTATTTCATACTTGGATGCCCTTGAACTTTACTGAGTCTGAACTAAAAACATGTGTAGGTAAAATACTTTGATATTCAAAATACTAAGGAATGTTTATTTGCTGTTGCCATTCAAAGCACAATTTATTGCAGAACATTTATATATAACTTGTAATTCACTTAAACTTTAAAAATAAAAGGCTGTCAAATTCAAGAACTTATGATACATATAAAAATTTAATCTCAATATTTAATACATTATTTCATTATTATTTTTGAGTAATACAAAAATTATTTAAAGATTGAGAGGATATAAAAATGGAACAATTTAAATAATTACAGCCTCTTGAAACTCTATGGTTAGCATGGTCACACAATATGGGAGAAAAATTCTTTTGAATAAAGTTAAATTCAACTGTGTATGTATTGACTTATATCTCTTCTGTTCTGCAAATAAGAACTTATCAGAAACAAAGTAAAAAATAAATATGTCTCACTGTGGTGAATATACAATAACTATTGATCAGTTGATATCTTTTTTAAAATTGCACTTTTGAAACTAAACCACTAATATAAGTTATATTCTTAGTAAATAAATGATATGAAGTTGATATTTATAAACTTGACAAATTTTGAACTGTTAAGTAGGTTAACCACTTGTATAATTAGCTTAAATTATTTTTCTATTTAATAAGACCCTTTTTATAAGAAATATAAAGTAGATTCAATATAAAAAAAATAAAACAAGTAGCAAGCATATATAACATTAAGTTGTAAGTAGTTCAGATTTGGCATTGAGGTGAGCAGGCTAAATAGTGTACTGCGGTATCAAAACATCTTGTAGCCATCAGCAACCTGAAGGTCAATATGAATTATTTGTAGAAAACACCTCTGAATTTAAGCTTGATAGGTTAAAAGCATTCCAAACAAATCAAAATCTTCCAGAGGTAATTCGTAGGGTCTTTTTAACAAATAAGAACCAGAATGTTCTTCACTTTATTCAGTAAAATTTTGACATGTATATATTCACTTTACTTAAGAAAGGAAAAGTTTAAGAATTCTTTTATATTGAAAAGCTACATTAAAACTCTGCTTTATCATGAACATAATATAAATATGGTAGACTGAAATAATTATGAGTTGTAGATTTATTTTATGCAAACATTATTTAGCAATGTAGTTTAGGATATTAATGCATAACACTTGTATATATTTCTCATGTGGACAGATGTTTAGCTAATATAGATCATGATGTAGGTGTTAGTCATCATTAATGCTATTTCTAGAAACCCATTAGTTTCCAAGAGCCTGGAAATTAATGGTAGAATATTTCAATTGGTTTTGTCTGCTCTACAACTAAGGTTAGAGCTTATCCAAATTTTCAAAAAACTGTTAATGTGATTTAATGTATATTAACCTCACAATGTTCGATAAAGTTCTTATCCATTGTGGGGGTTAGTTAATTAGCTCGAGGAGGAATTTCCTTTCTATGAAATCTTATATTTAGAGCTCTAAGAAAACTCTTGTCCATCTCCATCATCAATAACACATAAAAGAACTGGCTAAGGATGTGCGGGGGGGCGTATATCAAACAACTAGTAATGTCTATGGCTTCATGGGTGGAACTGAAAAAGCCATCAAAGAATTATCTCCAACAAACAATCTGGCTCTCAGTTATACCAGTAAGTTTTTTGAAGCTTTCAAATTATAGATCTAATTATCAATCTAAGTAAATTATTCTGGATCTCCTCCTTACCTATGACCTAATCACAAGTTTTAAAGTTGGATTTCTTTGGGGGTCATTTTTTTTTCAAAAAAAAAAAAAAAATTCTCTCTCTCCAAGAGATTCAGGGTAATAAGTGGAAAACATAAACTTGCTGCACTACAGAAACCAAGCTGTGGGCTGGGCCCTACAGAGGGTCTACATAGACTCAGTGCATGCAAGGCCCATGTGCTAGGCACAGAAGAGTTGCAAGTGAGAGGCAGGACCAGGTTAGAAGTGTAAGTTTTCATCTCTTCCACCAATTATTAGTGCTGGAGAACTACAAAATGAGGGCAAGTGAATTGGGTTGCCTTCGAACTGGAGCCTGGAAAGAGGCCTTGATCTAAAGAGATAGAAGACCCAAATTCATAGGCTCTCTGTGTTGGTAAACAGTGAATGTGTCTAGTGCTCTTCAGATAGGAGGATAGGAGGGAAAAAATTATACAGGCCCATGGACGAAAAACCAATTCACACGTTAAAGACATGAAAGCAGACATCTGAAAGTTATCATTTTCAGGAACCTGAAGAAAATGTAAGTGTTAGAGAGTATTTGCCAACTTTAATCAACTCCTAAAAATATGGATTCTATAAAACAGAGCCCATAAAAACAAGGTCAGAGATATTTGGTGAAATAAGTAAATAAACTAAGATCACAGTAGCAGAATTAAAATTCCCTGTAGAGGCAACAATTGGCTATTCAAAGTTGAATGGATGGTAAAGGTTATATTTTAGAATAAAGAAAATAATTCAAAAAAGCAGCACAGCACCCCAACACACACATACAAAATCAGTCAGCTGAAATACTTCTTTCCTAACAGTAATTGGTAGAAAGTCACAAAGTAGTATCTATAAAGTTAAGAGGAAAAGGTTTTGAGCCCAGTACTTTATACACACTCCAGTTGTCACTTACATTTGAAAACAGCAGAAAGGTACTCTTAGATATTGTATTAATTGGGATTAGAATCAGCTGCAACTGATAGAAAGCCCAAATTAATGGTGATTTAAGAAAGAAGTCTATTTCTCTTTTACACAAAAGTCCATGGTTGGTGTGATACTTACAGGGTAAAGGACCCAGGATTCTTTTACATTATTGCTCTACCTTTTGTGGCCTGCATTGATCCAAGGATTACAATGATTGAAGATGTCAATCAATCTCTAGCTATGAAATGCCCCATTCTAGACATCCAGAAGGAAGAAATGAGAAGAATGATGTTCATTTTTCTTTAGAAACACCATGGGAGGCTGTCCACCATGGGGCTCTTGAGTTCCTACATATCTTGCTGAGTGTGTCAAAATCACAAAGTCTTGATCATTCTTTTACTTGGAATAAGGGTCATTTCTCAGTATTGTTTACACAACTGGCAATCCTGAGAAGTGATGTAACACCGCACAGTATGTCTCACACAGTCCTGCAAAGCACCTGGTCTTCCTCTGGGCAGAGCTGGCTTGCTTACTGCTTCCTACAAACATGGTGAATTTCCTGTATTCAGGGATTCAGAGCTCTCCTCCTAAGACACATCTGCAAACGCAGGCCCTCCCTGACTCTCTGTATCCCCTTGTGAGATTTGAAGGGAACTGGTACAACTAAACTCCTACTGCTTTTGCTCTGAGGAATAGTCTCTGACCTAGAGGCTTATGTCTTTTACCAGCATCTATGGCCCTGCGTCAGACTAACTTACTAGCTTGTACAGTTCTTTTAATGAGAGTTCTGCTTTTAACTGTCCTTCACACCATAAGACTTATTTATGTAGGGAAAAATTCTGATAAATAATTCTTGGGAGTTGAACCCACAGTTTTGCTTACATTCCATTTTACAGCACATAGCCACAGGACTATACCTAGCTTTAAAAGGTGGCTGATAAATGCAGTTTTTATTTCAGGCAGCCAGGTACCCAGGTTCTATTGGAAGAGAAATCAGAGGTTCTATTAGCATAGAATAAGGATTGGTAAACTATGGCCCACGGGCCCAAGCCAGCCAACTGCCTAATTTGTAAATGAAGTTTCACTGGTACACAGTCATGCCCATTCTTTTATGTATTGTCTGTGACTGCTTTGGTGCTATAATGGCCTACTTGACTAGGTTAACATAGGCCATATGGCCCTCAAGTCCTAAAATACTTATTATCTGGCCCTTTAAGAGAGAGTTTGCTGACCCCCTAGTATAGAAGGGGAAAACCGATATGGAGAGACAATGAACTCTCTGCTATAGATATTCAAGGCCTCAGAAAATGTACTCTCCATGCCCTCCTTTAAATAAAGCCTTCATGTATATCCTATGCATCAAAGAAATGATTCATTTTAGTATCTCAGGAGAAGAATCAATAATACTAATAAATCTTGAACAAAATAGAAGATTGGAACACTATTAACAAATTTCAAGATATTGGTAAATATTGTACCCTAAAACTGCAGAAAATATATTCTTTTTTAATGTACTTGGAACATTTACCAAAATGACCAGATCCTGGGCCATAAATCAACTCTCAATAAATTTAACGAGATTAAAATCACAGAATTTGTTCTTTGACCACAGAAGAACTGGAACTAGTAAATTAATAAAAATATAACTTGGGACTCTCCAAATATTAGAAAATCCAGTAATATACTTCTAAACAAAACATGATTTAAAACAGAAAACATTTTAAGATTTATGATGAAAACTTATGGAATGTCACTAAATCCATGTTTTGAAACTTATAGCCTTATATACACATATTAGAAACAGAGATTGAAAATGAATTATTTAATTATCTATCTCAAGAAGTAACAAAAAAGAACAACAAATTAAACCCAATAAAGGTGAAGGAAGAAAAAAGTAAAGAGCATATATTAAAAAGTAGAAAATAACCACTCAACTGAGAAAATCAATAGTCAAAAGTTAGTTTTATGAATTGACTGATGAAACTGAAAAGTCTTAGCAAGATAATAAAACATTTATCAATATCATGAATAAAACAGGTGTCATCACTACATATACCACAGGCATTAAGTATATAATAAAGGAGATCATGAAAAGTCTTTGCCAGGGGCGCCTGGGTGGCTCAGTCGTTAAGTGTCTGCCTTCGGCTCAGGTCATGGTCCCAGGGTCCTGGGATCGAGCCCCGCATCGGGCTCCCTGCTTGGCGGGAAGCCTGCTTCTCCCTCTCCCATCCCCCCTGCTTGTGTTCCCTCTCTCTCTGTGTCTCTGTCAAATAAATAAATAAAATCTTAAAAAAAAAAAGAAAAGTCTTTGCCAGGTAACACGAAAATTTAGAATAATAGGTCAAACTGAAAAAAACACAACCCAGTAGACAAAAAAATAGAAATGTGAATAGTCCTATATAAATTATAAGCATTGAATAAATAAAAACCTACCCAGAAAGAACATCCCAAAACCCGGTGGGCTCACTAGTAAATTCTCCCAAGTATTTATGGAAGAAATAACACAATTTTATACAAATTCTTCCAAAAATAGATATAGAGGGAACACTACCCAAATATGTTTATGAGGCCAGCATAACCTTGACACTAAAATCTGACAAAGACTGTATAAGGAAAAAAAAGGAGAGATAAATCTATTTCACAAACATAAGTGTAAAAAAATTAAAGTATTAGCAAATTGAATGTGGTGACACATAAAAATGGTCACATTTCAAGATCAAGTTGAGTTTATGCCAGGAATAGAAGATTGGGTTCACAAACTATGGAAAGAGCCAGATGTCCATCAACAGATGAAAGGATAAAGAAGATGTGGTATAATATATATATACCAGAAGGCAATGTGTATATACACACACACACACACACACACACACACACACACACACACACACACACACAATGGAATATTATGCAGCCATCAAAAGGAATGAAATCTTGCCATTTGCAACGACATGGATGGAACTGGAGGGTATTATGCTGACTGAAATAAGTCAATCAGAGAAAGACATGTATCATATGACCTCACTGATATGAGGAATTCTTAATCTCAGGAAACAAACTCAGGGTTGCTAGAGTGGTGGGCGGTGGGAGGGATGGGGTGGCTGGGTGATAAGACATTCGGGAGGGTATGTGCAATGGTGAGCGCTGTGAATTGTGTAAGACTGTTGAATCACAGACCTGTACCTCTGAAACAAATAATACATTATATGTTAAAAAAAAAGAAGAAGAAGATAGCAGGAGGGGAAGAATGAAGGGAGGGGAAATCGGAGGGGGAGATGAACCATGACAAACTATGGCCTCTGAGAAACAAAATGAGGGTTCTAGAGGGGAGGGGGTGGGGGGATGGGTTAGCCTGGTGATGGGTATTAAAGAGGGCACATTCTGCATGGAGCACTGGGTATTATACGCAAACAATGAATCATGGAACACTACATCAAAAACTAATGATGTAATGTATGATGATTAACATAATTAAAAAAGAAGATTGGGTTAACATTAAAAAAACTAACAATATAATTGACTACAATAATAAAGAAATCATGTGATCATCTTATAGATGGAGAAGATACCTATGATAAAGTTTAGTATCTATTATGATTTTATTTTTTTAAAGATTTTATTTACTTATTTGACAGAGACAAAGCAAGAGAAGAACACAAGCAAGGGGAGTGGGAGAGGGAGAAGCAGACTTCCCACTGAGGAGGGAGGCCGATGCGGGGCTCGATCCCAGGACCCCAGGATCATGACCTGAGCCGAAGGCAGTCACTTAACCTGAGCCACCCAGGCGCCCCTCTATTATGATTTTAAAAAGTCATCTCTTAGGGGCGCCTGGGTGGCTCAGTCATTAAGCGTCTGCCTTCGGCTCAGGTCATGATCCCAGTGTCCTGGGATCGAGCCCCGCATCGGGCTCCCTGCTCAGCGGGAAGCCTGCTTCTCCCTCTCCCACTCCCCCTGCTTGTGTTCCTCTCTCACTGTCTCTCTGTCAAATAAATAAATAAAATCTTTAAAAAAAAAAAAAATAAATAAAAATAAAAATAAAAAGTCATCTCTTAAAACAGCAACAAAATGTCTTTAATATGATAAAGTATGATAAGGCATCATGCTTATTGAAAAAATAATGTAAGTATTCACTTGATATCAGAAATGACTGAGAAGAAATAAAATTTTCTTTTACAGAAAACATGAATTTACATGTAGAGAAATATCTACAGATGTTATTATTGATAAACTTAACAAAATCACTGAATATAAAGTCAGAAGTGGGAAAAAATAAAGTTTCAAAAGAATACATAAAGTAAAAAAAACAAAAACAAAAACAAACAAACAAAAAAACCCCACAGAGATCCCTAGCCCCTTCCAACATGTGAGTGCACAGCAAGAAGGTACCAGCTATGAACCAGGCAAATGGCGCTCACCAGAAGGCAAGCATGCTGGAGCCTTGATCTTAGACTTGCAGCCTCCAGAACTGTGAGAAATAAATGTCTACTGTTTATAAGTAAAAAAAAAAATACATAAAATATGATATCATTTATGTGTATTTTAGCTATAAATAATATATATCATGTACCTACCATCAAACTTTAACCAGTATTTTTTGCTGTACTTTATATACCTATGTACTATATGTATATAGATAGACATATGTAAAATTTTTCATAACTAAGGATTTTATATGATCCTTAGTGAGAAAATAAACACCAAAATTTATCAAATGTAGTCAAAACTCTTCTCAGAGGCACATTATCATAAATGTTTTCACCATTTCCTCTTGATATCCCCAAAGCTTTCCCTTCTTTATCCCTGAAAATAAGAAAGAAAGGTAAGTAACCAATATATGTAGAAACTTTATATTGCACATTATTTCACTTCTGCATATTGTTTAGTAGATGCTTCATAATAAAAATTGTATGGTTAAGTGCAAAATTCTATCACTTAAACATAAAACAAGTATTCTGTTGTAAAAGAATCATGAAAATGCAATGAAAATTTACTTTAAAAATTAACACATTTTAGGGTGCCTGGGTGGCCCAGTCATTAAGTGTCTGCCTTTGGCTCAGGTCATGATCCTGGAGTCCCAGGATCGAGGCCCCCATCGGGATCCCTGCTCAGCGGGAAGCCTGCTTCTCCCTCTCCCACTCCCCCTGCTTGTGTTCCCTCTCTCGCTGTCTCTCTCTCTGTAAATAAATAAGTAAAATCGTTAAAAAAAATGAACACATTTTAATATTGTATGAATACATGTGACTCTATGTGTATACGATATGCATGTCTCTCTCTCTATTATTAATATTTTTCCCTTAATTCGTAAAGCAGAGCTAAATTATCTTTAACATTACTTCCAGCTATGATATTTCTATTATATTATGATTACTGGTAAGTCTTCTAAACATTGGCAAAGAATTTATAAAATCTTAGAATCTGGCATACGATAGGAGAAAGTAAGTTTAAAGAGCTAGTATAGTGTCATGGTCAATAGCCCAGACTTTGGCAATGATTAACATTACTTATTCTTAGTTTGTAATCTATAAAATGAGAAGAAATGATAGTGATAGAAATGATAACATCTAGGTTAGTTCTGGGGATTAAAAGTGATAATACACCTAAAGCCCTTCTTAATGCATGTCTGTTTACTAAGAAAAACTTTATCACTAAAAAGGGAAGAATTGAAACATGGACAAACTTTGTTGCTCATATAGTCTGGCTCCAAAGGAAACAATAAGAGACAACATCTAAAAGTGGTTTCTTTTCTTTTCTTTCTTACTTTTCGTTTATGTTTCTTTGTTTTTTTTGTTTTGTTTTTTTTTTTTTTACCATTTTAAAGGACATAACCTATGCAAGTAGAATTTCATACATCTTTTATTGAATTGTCCTACAAATCGAAGCAGTACCCTGCACATAGCGGGTGCTCAATAGTTGCTAGTGATGAATCAACATTAAAAAATGAGATTTAATTGTTAATAGAAATTGCAGTCATGCCTGCAAAATGACTGATTCCCTTTTTTAGAGAAGATAAAAACCTTTATATAGTTGAACTCCAGGTTTATGCAGAGTGATTTAAATGGGAATATACTTCAATATAATTTAATGCTTCAAAATGTTTGGCTCAATGCAAAATGGAGACATCTTATAAAATGGCATTGTAATGATAAAAGGAGAGCTATCCTTCCCTGACAATAAACTACCATCTATGTATTAATTTCACAGAAACTCTTAGTGGAATTTTAGTCACCTAACCACCACCTATGATTCTCCTATGTTACACTGTACACACATATGAAAAAATTGATATACATGGATATGCTTTATTGCTACCTTTAGCAGGATTGAAACAGTATATCAAATTTTATTTTGGTGGTCTTTTATTAGCTTTCTACCACTTGATCAGCTGATATCACTAATAATAATTTTTTTTTTTATAAACTAGAGTTTTCAAGTTCTGTCCCAAGACTGTAATATTTCAAAAAACAGTCTAAGCTTTAGGGAAAAAACCAATTACAGAAACAGCATTAAAAATGCCAAGCACCGGGCAGAAGCAATTCTGGATCAGTTTAAAAAAGTGATTGATGAAACTCTAATCCAAGCTGAAGGAACAGTTTCACGACAAGCTGTGACCATTCCACACACTTCATTAGCTGCCATAATTAGCCTGGTGTTTCAATTTGTTAGAACTGGTGGGGACAATTTTCCTCAGAATGCAAACATCAAAAAACAGGGTCCCTCAGACTTCAGAAGAGGCTGATGAGAGGCTTTTCTAGTCTCTGTTAACTAAAAGATTAATTATTGCTGATGGGAGCCTGTGCTGTGATTGTCACTCTGTCTATGTGCATTACTTTTAGCATTAGAAGAAAGATATGGTTGACACTGCACTACTCAATCAGGCAGCTTCACATTAGTGCACAAAGTCGGTTTTAATATCCGGGCTATTTTTGATTGATTTTTCTTCTTGTTTTCTGGGACCAAGATTCACACCTATTTATTTATATCAGAATTTTAAAACAGTTTCTAACATATTGAGAAGTTTGGTTAATGCACTTTAACTTTATCAAGTTATAGCTTCCCTTTGTAAAGATCATCAAACGAGTGAGTTCATAATATAGTGGCATCTTCCAAATATGTTTATAAATCTTGTAAGACTATAAATGTTTAAGCAACCTATAAAGCTACATTAATTTTAACTATATTTATAAATATAGCACGATAATCTTATCCCTAGATTAAGGGAATATACTCTGATTTCCCACAATGTAAATTCATGAAATCTAATTAGAAGGGACGGTAGGAAGGAAAATCCTATGTCATTTCCTTAGAACAAAAGGAATTTCTTTTAGTCCTTTGGCCACCAGCAAAGCTGATCCAAAATTGATAGTATATACCTATAGACAGTGATACTAAAAATTTCACTGAAGCCTTAATTTTTAATTCCCTTGGAGTTATTACTTATTTGCATTAGGATAGTTATTTTTAAACCCAAAATTTCCACTTTACATATTTTTTAAAAAACTTATCTCTTTGACCTATAATGAATAAACTGAAAGTAGTTTGGTGAGGTATTAATTGTTGTGAAAAAGTTTTAAAATAAAAAAACATAACTACATCAGAGAAAAATGGTTATCTGAATTTCCAGAGGGAATTTTCCATAGGTTCGATTAAAATCAAATCTTTGTTATCTCAAACAATTAGGAAAATATATAATATGGAGCAGTAGTAATAGAAAATAAGTAATTCTAATTTTTTAGTAACCATATTAGAAATAGTGACAAGGAATAGGTGAAATTAATTGTATGGCAATAAGATATTTTAACTCAGTACATCTAAAACATTGTCGATGCAATGTCATTAACATGAAAATATGAATATGTTACCTGTTTTTTTGTACTACATCTTTGAAATCCAGTGTGTATTTTACACTTAATAGCACATCTCAGTTCAGACTAGCCACATTTCAAGAGCTCAACAGCTACATAGGTATCACACCAAACAACACAAATTTAGAGAATGTAGAACTTTCTTTCCCAAAGAGTAGTTTTTCTGCTACTTAGTGAACAGAACAATTCTGGGGTTCTATGGAGTTACATACATAAGATCATAATACAAACATACGCACTAGCAGTTAAATCAACTTTTACAATCTTAATTAATGGACACTGATGAAATCCAAATAGATCATAAGAATCACACACACACACAAAAAAGAATCACAACAGGGGTGCCTGGGTGGCTCAGATGGTTAAGCATCTGCCTTCGGCTCAGGTCATGATCCCAGGGTCCTGGGATCGAGCCCCACATCGGGCTCCTGGCTCAGCGAAGAGCCTGCTTCTCCCTCTCCCTCTGCCTCTCTCCCTGCTCATGCTTTCTCTCTCTCTCTCTCTGTATCTCTGTGTCTCAAATGAATAAATAAAATCTAAAAAAAAAAAAAAAAAAAGAATCACAACAATCAGTTAAGATAATGGAAGACAAGAAATCAACAGGTCTTGCATGCCACTGAGACTGAATATAGCCACACACAGGGCCAGAGAGATAGTGCCCATTCCTTGGGCAGGAATGAATGGTTAAAACAAAATCCAGCATGCTTCGGTATGGTCCTATCATTAACACATGGAAATGCTTTTACTATTACTGTCCGTAAACAGCAACCCAAGCATTATTTCTACCATCCCTCATTATCCAGTGGTTAAACAGTTACTAAATATCCCAGAAAGGAGCTCTGGGATTATTGTCCATTCTGATTGTTTAGTACCTGTGAAGTAGTTAGTAAATAATGTTATCATGCCTATAATATATACGTAATTAGCTGGCCATATTACCACAGTTTGTTATCTGGTAAGTCTGTGGTCAATTTTGCCACATTGTTGTTTTTGATCTTTTCATCAAACTGCTTCTTCCTAAAATCTCAGAAAACATGTTCAGAGCCAAGATAGCTAGATTTAGCAGCTCTAAACAGCCATACGAAAGGCATATAGAAACTAATCTCAATTGAGTCTGCCAAGCCATTTGCTATTCAGAAGACATTACAGAGATTATTTCTGTTTGGGTATTGCAGTATGGGGAAGGTTTTACTTCCACAATTTATCTCTACCATTTATCCCTGATTTAATTTTTAAACAGTGGAGGATATACCCAAAGTAACTCTTATAGTTCATACATAATATTCAATGTTGTGTTGAATCATTCATCTTAATAATGTTATAGACAGAGAATCTTGAGATATAGATTATAAAATAGCACAGAATTTGAATAACTTCTTCAGTAATGAAGACTTCGCAATTAAAAAATGAAGTAAATAGAGCTGGAACATTTCTGTCCTTTGTGAAAATACTTCATAGCATGTGGCTTTTTGTCATAAAAAGTGGGTTGATTTGAGAAGGCTGGAAATTAACCAAACTCTGATTTGCCCCATCCAAGGACTTCTGTCTGGAATCATCTCATAATGCAAATGGAAGAAGCCAGATACCACAGAGGAGAAATCACGAGGCGTAAGACATAATGTTGATTTGTGACTTAGAACAAAAGAATACTATAGAAGAAATACTTCCTTTTCTCCCAAATAATAGATATTTCCTAACATGTCATAGGGTAAATGACAGAGCCAACATTTTCCTTCAGCATCTGAGAGCAACCAAGTTAAGGATTTGGTCTGGTATATTCCTACTGACAGCATGATAGAAAAAAATCCTATTTTGTGAGCCCCTTTTGGAAACTACACAGATTCTCTCTTACTGTCTTCAAAATGGTTTAACAGTTTTACTGTTGAGCATAACTTCGGTTGGAAGGAAACTCTTCAAATTTCATGACTAGGTGTAGTATCTGCAATCTTTGGGAAAACACCTGGTTTTGCTGTTTGATGAAAAAACAGTTCCACATACCATCCCGACCACCTCTTTCAACAGAAGCATGAATTACTGCCAAAGATGCTGCCCCCAAATCCTGAATCCTGATGCATGCATATTTCTGTAGTCAACTTTACAACCAGAGCCTTACAGGACATTTTTATGAGAAGAAGAGAACAGAATGTGAAATGGAAAGTCTTGAAGATAAGGATTCAACTTTAAGTAGAGGTTTAAAAATACTTGAAAGAAATAGGACATCATGGTCAGAACGATATGATAAGGAGTTCACTCATGGGTTGGATTACTTAGGTAATTTTATTATTATTCTTCAACTCACTACAGCTATATTATACATGAGGCTGAAAAGTCATGCATTCTTTTGAGAAAGCTTTCACTCTGGAAAATAAGATTAGAAGAAGATAATTATGCCAACTCTCTAAATCTGGAGGAAATGCTTTTGCAAGCTGAAGTGGAAAATGACAATTTGTTTATTTCTGTATAGACAGAAATCTCTGAACACCTAGGAAACATCACAAATCTCTGTTCAAATTCATTTCTGCTTCAATGTCCCTAAAATGGATACATGGATTCATAGTTTTCAGCTGTCACAGACTCTATAATAATGCTGACTCCAAAACACAGAACCTTAACGGCTTAAGGACAAAAGAAATGAAATGACATGACTTCAATCTAGAGATTTCTTGAAAAACTTTTTTATGCCTTTACTCCAACCTTTGCTCTCTGACAAAGCGAGTTGCTGGAGTTTTGGTTCCATCTGACACTACATACCTAGGTAAGTTATTATTTTTAACATTTGTTGTCATTAGAAAAATTGAAATAAAATTAATGTCAGAGAAGTGCATTGCCACATTAAAAGGCTACCCCAACATTTCAACTTTTTATTCAAGTGAAACCATGGTAGTGTTTTCATTGAAATTCATTTTTATACAATTTTATTTCTTTACTTGCAAAATTTGGATTCATTTCCACATTTTTATAAAGTAGTCATTTGAGAGTAATAATTGTAAACAAATACTAAAAAACATATTGTTTTATTTGTTTGGTGAAGGAAATTAGTTTCCAATAAAATTAAATTGATGGCATATAAATTTTGTGTGCTTTTTTGTATTTGCACTTTATTTTTAGACAGAAGGCCCATAGCTTCAATTATATATCTAAAGAGTTGGATGTCAAAAAAAAGTATCAAAGTATTAATGTAAAGTCTTAACATTATTTCTAAAGAAAATAGCCATCTCCTGATTTAAACTGAAAACCCACTTTGCCTGCCTTTAAATCAAACTTCCCATATAAAATAAGTAGAAGAAATGAGGTAGGTAAAATGATTTCCTACAAAGGGAAATATGGTTAAGTGGAAGAAAGCTAGTGACTTGATTTATATTAGTTATCTAGTGAGTCTACATAAGTGGACAGCTCTTGTGTACCGAAGTCCAAGTCCACCAGGTAACATGCCCTTGTAATGGAAGTATACTTAACAATTATACTTCCATAGAGAAAACAGTCATAGTGTGGAATATCACTTTTATGTGTAAGGTTCAACATGAGAAAGCTGGTTCTTCAGTTACTTCCCCTTTCCTCCCCACCCAGGGATGTCTTTCCTGTATGTGGGTGTGTGTTCATAATTGTGAAGGAAAGGAATTGTGCACTTAATGGGGCAAAGACAGAGAAACTCTGAGTACATGTAGCATACATACTTCAGGCAGCATGTTCTGGAGGTAACAAACTTTTTGACTATAATATTTAAAAACAAAACCAAGAAGACACACAAATAGCCAACAGACACATGAAAAGATGCTCAACATCACCCATCATCAGGGAAATGTAAACTAAAACCACAATGAGATATCACCTTACACCTGTCAGAATAGCTAGAATCAAAAAGATAAGAAATAACGTGTTGGCGAGGATGTGGAGAAAAAGGGACCCTCACGCACTCTTGGTGGGAATGCAAATTGGTGCAACCACTGTGGAAAACAGTATGGAGATTCCTCAAAAAAATAAAAATAGAATTACCATATTACCCAGTAATTCCATTACTGGGTATTTACCTAAAGAAAACAAAACACTAATTCTAAAAGATATGCGCCTCTTTGTTTATTGCAGCATTATTTACAATAGTCAAGATATGGAAGCAATCCACGTGTCCATCTGCATATATACACAATGCAATATTACTCAGCCATAAAAAAGAAAAAGAGATCTTGCCACTTGCAACAACATGGATGGTTCTGGAGGGTATAATGCTAAGTGAAATAAGTTAGACAGAGAAAGACAAATACCGTATCATTTCATATGTGGAATTTAAGGAACAAAACGAATGCACAAAGAGAAAAAGGAGACAAATCAAAAACAGACTCTTAAATACAGAGAACAAACTGCTGGTTGCCAGAGGGGCGGTGAGTGGGGGAATGGGTGAAATAGACGAAGTGCCTATCCTGGGGAGCACTGAGTAATGCATAGAACTGTTGAATCATTATACTGTACACCTGAAACTAATACAACACTGTATGTTAATTATATTTTAATAAAAAACCAATTAAAAAATAAAACTAAGTACACTGTCATCCCCTCTGAGGTCACGATATATAACAATAATAATGATTATTTATACCAAAAAATTTTTAACATTTGAAAAAAAAAACGGCTTTCTTTGCTTTGGCACAGCAGAATCTACTGAGGCTGTACCATAAGTCATACTGCACTTTAGAAAGAAGTTTTTTTGAAAGTGAACTTTATTTTTATGTTACCATGGTATCAAAAATCAACCTTAAAGCTACCATTGATTATTTTAATGCTACTAAGCCATAACTTTATACTAATATAATAGCTATATTCTGAGATGAATTTCTT
Organism: Halichoerus grypus; assembly: GCF_964656455.1. NCBI lineage: Eukaryota > Metazoa > Chordata > Mammalia > Carnivora > Phocidae > Halichoerus > Halichoerus grypus. Next base: position 142,242,037 of record NC_135718.1, on the reverse strand, counting down.
CATAGAATACCAAATACTTAACATTTGATACCTGAAAATCTCCCAATCTGACAGATTCATGCAACTTGAGACCCTTTTTTATTGTAAGCATTTATGTCTATTATAGATAAGTAAGATGAGAGTCAAAAGTTAAAGCAAGGAAATTTTACCAGTAATGTTTTGGGGTAAAAAGAAAAAGTATATGTTAACCGTGAATATATCTAATACATTCTATCATCTTTTTTTTTTTCTGATATATTTTTAGCATTTTCACTATACCTTGATATTTAGGAAATGCTAGCCACAAATATGGAAACATATTTTAAAAACAAAACATACACTTTACATATAGTATTTTATAACTCCTCAATTAATGCTATTAGAATTAGAAAGTATATTAATACTTGCAAATTAGATTGCTTCTATCTTTTGGACATTATTTATGTAATTACATGTCAAAACTAAAATGACAGATGATTTCTGAATTCAGTTAGAAAAACAATATGCATGTCTCAAAAATCAGAGATAAAGTAAGCAAAGCTTCAGATTCAAACAGTATGGTTTCAAATTCCATGTATTTCTTTTAAAAAATAGTATTTTGAAGAAAATGCTTTAGCCTTTTTTTAATGGTTTATAGGTGTTACCAATATAAATGAATTTCTACTGAAAATGTTGACAAATAAAATGGAAGTAATTTTCTTAATACAAGCATGACATAAGAGTGAAGGAAAAAAGTATATGGCAAATGCTATTTGCCATTCATTATTGCTATAATAAATGTCATCCTGATATATGGCATCAGGCTGGTAAGCTGCAAAGAAATTTGGGCAGACAGGCTCAGTCTTCTAATGACAAATAATTAGATGCATTAACAAAAAATACTCTGAAAAATGTACAATAAAACACTGAATAAATGCACAGAAATTATATTTACCATGAGAAAATTTAATTTTGGCCTAGAATGGGGTTTTTATATTAAGTTTAATTTTTAAAATACTACACTTGCCAGTCATACAGAACTTCACATGGGAGAGGGAGGAAAGCAGTTTGTCTCCCTAGGATTTGGCACAAGTGAGGGTGTGGGTGGAAGGGATTCGGAAGGCAACAGGGGTCGGGGAGTACCTGAAGTGTTCTGTCTTGGGCATAAGTGTGAGCTGCCTCTGGGATAAGCAAAGACAAAAAACAGTTGAAGGAGTAATAGAGCAACTTTTTTTTCTAATGCTGCTTACAGGCAAGTTACATGATTAAATGAAGAAGGTAAGGAAAGCAAGACATTTATAATACAACAGACAAATGACAATGCATTGCTAGTTAGACAGCATAATAAGTACCATCTAATTTTCTCTTCGAAATCCATTTATTCTTCAAAGCCTTAGATCATCATCAAGGGACCACATTTTCCAACTGAGGAATTACAGAGGAAGAAAATTAGATTTTATTAAATATTCCAATTGTGAGCAAAATCTTTGCAAATAGCTCTTGGAATAGATTTAATAAGAAAGTAAGGTCAACACTTGTATCTTTCCAGCAACAGCATGAAATATTTTCACTATTTTTGTACCTTAATATTATTTAATAAATATCCTTAAAGTCAGTTGCTGTCCAGACTAGCAAGTTACCACTCTTTAGTCATCTGATATTTCACATTTGTTACCCTTTGAACATGCTAGCAGATTTAAGTTTTTCCCTAAGAGTTGATAACCTTATAATAGCCACCTAAAAAATAGCTTGTAGATTAATCTAGAGTTCATGACACTATTTTCAATACGCCACCAGTATAATGGAAGTTACTAACTACAGAATTCTCAAAATCAGTCTGGTAGTATGGCTTCCAGCATCCTTTTAGAATACGAAGATTTAGTTAAATAACTCTGTGGATAACATATTTGGGAGAAAATATATCTGATCAGGCATAATTTGGAAAATACTGTGTTAAGTATGTTAAGAGAAATTAAATTAAACAATAATTTTTATAATTTCATTAAATGAATTCTCAAGTAAGAAGCCCAGTGTATGAAACAGATTAAGTGGAGTTCTGAGCTTGTCTGCACATTATATAAAGTGATATGAAACAATAAGGTAACATAAAATGAAAAGAAGTGTTTGACTTGTCCTTTATTTTTATGGTCTGTATCACTGCTGGGTTCCTTTTCTTTTTTGTAAGGGTTAAAAACAATATTAAGTACCAACCTGGAAATTTACCAAAAGTGATTTTTAAAGTACTGCTTTTTATATTCTGACATAAAAATCAACTGAAGACACAAAAGGATAGGAAATGTTATCTTGGGTAAGTAAAATTCAGCTTGATAGCAAGCTTTCACATATTTGTCTTAGAAGTAGCACAAGTTAGACATCTAATATATTTACATTTCAATATTTAATTTTTGTAAGAGTAAAACATGAAATATATATAGTATGGAAAATACACTTATATTAATACAAGGCAAATTAATCTTTTAATCATCTAGGACTTGGTCAATTTATTAATGTTATTTTATTATTACTTTCTAAATAGCTTTTACAATGTTAACACATGAAAATGGGGCTAATGATGGAGAAACTTTAAATGATACAGAGAGCTGCAGAGATTTAGGATATCATTACAACATTAGCGATCAAAATATACTAATGGAAAAACAGAATAGGAAAAGAAACCAAAAGGGTCATATATATAAAAATAACTAAAATGTATGGTGTTTACCATGTTGGGTAGCCCAAATCACTTACACGATTCCCTAATTCTGTCATCAAAGCAAACTGTAAGGTAAAATATTTTCCCTTTCCACAGAGGAGAAAACAGATACCGAGAATTCAAATAACTTGCTCAAAAGCAAGGAGTAGTAATTTGAAACAAGAGATTCTGACTCCAGAATGTAATCAATAGGACTGGTATCACAAAAGGGAAGAGATTTATTTCTCCATCAATCTCTCTCTCTCTCTCATCCTCTCTCTCTCTCTCCATGCACGCCCAGAGAAGAGGCCACGTGAGGACACAGCGGCAAGAAGGCCGCTGTCTACAAGCTGGAGTCCTCACCAGAAACCAACCCTGGCAGCACCTTGATCTTGGCTCTTCCAGCTCCAGAACTGCGAGAAAGTAAATATCTGCTGTTTAAGCCACCCAGTCTGTGGTACTTTATGGCAACCTGAATAAACTAATACACTAACAAAAACACATACGCACAACAAAAATGACTATATAACAAGAGCAAGTTAGAAAATAAATGAGAAAAGAACTTTTTCACAATAACAGTAAAATATAATTTGTTTAGGAATAAACCTGGTAACAAATGTGAAGAATCTATGTGAAAAAAAACCTCTAATTTTTATTGAGAGACACAGTGTGCTCTTACATAAAAAAGCACAACTTCTTTAAAATCAAGAAAATGCTACTTAAAACTGTAATGTTACACCTATCTGATACTGGCAAAAAAATGTTAAAGTTAACAATAGTACATGTTGGCAGGAATACTGAATATCCCTGCTGTACACCCAATTTGTAAAACATTTGGAAAAATATGTTCTTATGAACAAATTTAAGGATGTACATATACAATCAGCAATACCTTTCTTTCATATAGGAACCAAAAGGTATGTAAAAGAACCAATATAACATTCAGATCAGCACGGTTTATTAGAGCAAAAAGGCTACCAAAAGACCCACATTCATCTCCGGTAAAATGGATAAATTGTGGCAAATTCATGTGTGAAATACTTTACATCAGTGAAAATGAAATGCAGCTAGATGCAGGGAGTATCTTGTATAGACTGTTGTTAAAAAAAACACATAGTATAATTCACACACTTATAAAAAGACATTTATATAAAGTGCCTAATTATGTAAAATTAACTACTGCTTGGGAATATAAATATATGTAATAAAAATATAGATAAAAGCAAAGACATTACTAAAAATTCAGGATAGTAGATACCTCTAGTTAGCAACAGAAAGGATAGAATCGTTAGGAGTGCCACATAAGACTTCAAAATAACAGGAATATTTTTTCTCTAAGTCCGGTGGAGAGTTCACTGTACCATTATATTTATAAATAATATTCTGATATCCTGTATCTGCTTGACATATAATTGAGATAAATTTTTTAAAATATATAATATATAAAACTAAGTCTGGTGCATACAATAAAAGAGTTAATATAAAGTAATATAAAGTCTACAAAAATCCCAAAGTAAATAAAACAGTAACTAAGTGAAGTGAATAATAAAAATAATAGACTTGCTAACCATAAGAAACAATAGAGTAAATGGTATTAAGGAAACTCAGCAACTATTTGTAAAAAATGTAAAACCGAATCATCCTTATACAAGAATAAATTTTAAATCATTTTATAGTATATTAAAGGTAGCAAGAGAAACATAAGTGATCATTTAATATTTAGAAAAACTTCACAAGTGTATCTTAGGCAAGAACCATTCCCCTCTAAAGTAACTGCACAAAATTAATAGACAGTTTGTTACCTAGCAAAAGTTATTCCAACATTTGAGATAGAGAAAGTGTCAGTACTTTAATCTCTGGCACTACAACAAACTAGACGTTCAGGAAGTTTCTTTCACTTAAAATTTCTGGATACAAGATTTTAAGATCTTTTCAATGCACAGATGACCTGGAAAAAAATAAGGGGATTCTTCGGAAGAAAGAATCGACAAAAAAAAAAAAAAAAAAAGCAAATCTAGTGAGGGCTAAACAGCTGTGTTTGTTCCAAGATATATATTTATTTATAGTCCTAGTGTCTGGGCATAACATGCTACATGGTCAAGAAATTGACAACTGGGCTGCAGCAGAGTGTGGGAGTTACACTGGAGATCTCTGTATGAATCCAGCACTCCTAACAAAATAACATTCCTAGTAGGTGAACTAGAAAAAGAAAAAGACCCTATTAGGGAGACTTTGACATATGTCCCTGTCTCACTCTTGGCTCTGGGTTGAGTGGAGAGAAAAAAAAATGTCTTTCCTGAGAGTTCCTAAGAATGAACTTGAACTCGCAGAGGTTTGGATGTCAAATCAAAATTTATTTTTTCCATTGAGCTCTTGGCAGAAACAAACAACCTTTTCTGAAGAAATGTACCTTAAATCAGGGATCAAAGAATATCCATATATAAAGTTGCAAGGAACAAAAGTTCACAAGCAAAAAAATAAAATAAAATTAATGATGATAAAATAATAGAGTTGATGAGATGCAGGGAAATGGAAATTCACATAAATTGCCAGTTGGACATGTAAATTAGTTCACCCTTTCTGTTTAGACATTTGGGAAGATGAATCAAAAGTCTTAAAAACATGCATACTCTTTAACCCAAGATTTCTCAACAGTGGCACTACTGACATTTTAGGCAAATAATTCTTTGTTGTGGGGAGCTGGCTTGCACATTATAGGAAATTTAGCAATCCAAAGCCTCAAGGTGGGTGCTAGATGCCCTAGCACCGACCCCCACCTACTTTTACCCAGTTGTGATAGCCAAAATGTGTTTATACATTGCCCAAACTGCAAAATCACCTCTGGCAGAGAACAAGTGCTTTAAACATATTTGTAGGCAAAGGCTGAGCTGCAGGAGCACTGGCCCTTAGCATTGTTTCTAAATATCAAAATTCAAAAACACTAATTTAAAAGATAAATTAATATAAATCATAGGAAATTGGTTAAATAATAATATCCACACAGCACAGTAACATTTATTCAGGCTAGACTTCTTCCATCTTTAAAAAAAAAAGGATACTTCACTATATTTCTCCCTATAGCCCTTGCCCTACCAATCACTCTTCTCCCTTTCCAGCCAAATTTATTCAAATTACTATCTAACTTGATCGATCTCTCCCTTCCCCCCATCCTTCCCACCCCCCACTGTTTTTTACTCCCTCTTCAAATTATTCCATTCTGGCTTAGTTCCCCATATTGTCACTGAATCAGCTCTTGCTAAGTAACCAATGACTTTGATTTTGCTAAATCTAGGGGGCTTTTCCAGTCCTCACCTTCTTTAACTTCACAGTATCATTTGCCATGGCTCATCACTCCTTTCTTACTGCATTATCTTTCCTTGACTTCTTTGATAAGCATATTCTTTTGGTTTTCTTCACATTTATCTACCTCCTTTACAGCTCGTCCAACTCCAAAATGGTTATTAAATGTTGGCATTCCTCAAAACTTCTAGTTCCCCTCTCATTATCCTGTTTTATTTTAGGCTATTTCATTCACTGTCAGGATTTCAATTATTATTTATGAACTGAATATACAAAATTTAATTTATGAATGAGATACACTCAATTTCGTGACTCTGGTCCAAGTTGTTTCAAGCAACAAACATGGATATTTAGCTATTTATTTAACATCTCTTCTTGGACGAATCAAAGTCATCTCAATCTCAAACGTGTATAAGATTGAGCTCAAGACTTCTTCCCTGCAATTACCCCCAAAATTCTGATCCTTTTCTTTTCCCAATCTCAGTGAATAGTATCACTATAAATTCAGTTTGTCCCTTGCAGAAACTTAGGAGTAATCAGCAAACTTCCTGTTTTCTTACTTTACCACATCTAATTAATTTTCAATTTTAACACTATTTGTATTCTTAACAATTCTAAAATTAATTCACATCTCTACAAATTTACTGCCACTCTTCTAGAACTATACATTTCTTTAGGGCAGTTTGACAATATATAACAAAAGCTATAATAATACGCTAGCCTATTATCAAAAAGACAAGGGATAAGTGTTGGTGAGGACATAGAGAAAAGGGAATCCTTACGTATTGTTTGTGGGAATGCAAATTGCGACAGCCATTATGGAAAACAGTATGAAGTTCCTCAAAAAATTAAAAATAGAACTACTGTATGGCCCAGCAATCCCACTTATGGACACATAATTAAAGGAAAGGAAATCACTATCTCAAAGATATATACACCCTCGTGTTCACTGCAGTTAACTCACAATATTCAAGACATGGAACTAACCTATGTGTCCACTGATGGATGAATGGATAAAGAGAATGTGATAATGTAACACACTCACTCCCGCCACGCACAGGAATATTATTCAGCAATAAAAAAGGAAATTCTGCCATTTGAGACAACAGGGATGAAGTAAGTCAGAGAAAGACAAATATTATATGATTTCATTTATATATGAAATCTAAAATAGTCGAACTCATAGAAACAGTAGATTAGTACCCAGGGATTGGGCGGGGGGGGATGAAGAGATATTGGTCAAAGGGAGAAAATTTCAGTTATAAGATGAAAAAGTTCTGAAAAACCAACATTGCTAAGAGTGTATATTTTAAATGTTCTCACCACACATACACATAGAAAGGTAATTCTATGAACTGACAGATGTATTAACTAATCCTGTTGTGGTAATCATTTAATAAGGTATATGTGTATCAAATCATTATATTGTACACCTTAACCTAAAACAATATTATACATCAATTATATCTCTATAAACCTGGAAAAATCCAAAAAATTAGAAAAAAAATTAATGTGCTAGCCCTCTATACCAGTCATGGTTCTCCAGGGAAAGAGAACTAATGATGAAAGATGACAGATAAATAGACAAACCGACAAGAGTTTTTTAAGGAATTAGACTATGCAGTTATGGAGACAGGCAAGTCCAAATCTGCAGGGTAACCTGGCAGGCTAAAAATGCAGGCAGGAATTAATATTATAGGTTTGCGGCAGGATTTCTTTTCCAAGAAACCTCAATTTTTGCTCTTAAGGCTTTCAACTGATTGGATCAGACCCACCTACACTAGTGAGGGTCATCTGCTTTGCTTACAGTCAACTTATGGTAGATATTAACCACATCTGCAAAATACCTTCATAGCATCACTTAGATTACTGTTTGATTAAATAATGGTACTAATGCCTAGTGAAACTGACACATAAAAGCAACCATCACAGCCCTGACTCAGAAATTTCACTTTCCAGATTGCCTGGGTCACTCAGTTGGTTAAATGGCCGACTCCTGATTTCGGCTCAGGGCATGATCTCAGGGTCCTGGGATCGAGCCCCATGTGGGGCTCCAAGCTCAGCGGGGAGTCTGCTTGAGATTCTCTCTCCCTCTGCTCCTCTCTCTTGTGCTTGTGCACGTGCGTGCTCTCTCTCTCCAAAATAAATAAATAGATCTTAAAAAAAAATTTCACTTTTGGGAATTCATTAGGGCACAGATGTATGTGTAAGAATGTTCATTGCAGTGGAAACGCTCAAACATTATTATTTAGTGTGGTCTGATAGGGGCCCAGCTAGCAGGACAAATAAATATCCCCTTGACTTCTTCATGCCAAACCTGCAAGCATAGCCAAATGACACTGGAGTAAGTACTGTTAATGCTAACTCTCACGTTCATATAATCCTTCAAACACTTCCGTGATTTCTAAGATCAAAGTCAGCCTCTTTCTAAGACATCAAGAATATTTACTAGCTATATTTCTAGTCATTTTGGGGCTCTTCATTCTGGGAAACCTCCTCTTTTGCCAAGTCAGATAAAGACATCACCAGGGGGGTCACAGAAATAAATTAAAGTTATGATCCTATACCTAGGAATGACGGCAAAAGGTCTAGAAGCCTAAAGTTTTCGCTGATATGTTAACTCAGTTTCCAACAACAACTACAACAAAATAAATTGAGGCATTTAACGTTTTGTTCTTTTTTTCTTAAATTAAGGCTAAGAGTTTAATTGCAGAGAAGTGCAGATAACATATTCCAAGATTTTTGTCAGATGAAGAATTTAATTCTTGTTATCTTAGATTAGTAATTATGCAGAGAAGACTGGCATATGTTGAATTTTTAGAGGCAAACTTAAAGAGGAACTCTTAATAAAGTTCAAGAATCATATTGGGATCAAAAACTTCCAAAAGGAGAATTTTATAGACAAGCTGTTAAACCTCCGGCTGTCAAACAAAGACTCTGTCCTGCACCTACAGCCGCACATCTAGGGTGAGCACCTTACGGGGTGACGGAAATCTTACAGATCTCAGAAGGAAATGTTTGCCACAGTCTCTTTAGCGCTCTACAGTTACTAATAATCTGGTGGAGAGATCTCTCAATCTCAGACTTCACTGCAGTTACAAAATAAGTTTTTCTTTTTAATGGCTTACCAGGCTTTATGAAAATGTGTTCCATTATGTTTGTTCATCACTCAAATGTAATATTTTAGACTCAAATGCAAATTAAGCCCTTAGGTTAATAATCATAAACTAATACAGTCAGATCTAATCTACTGAAAATCTTGGATACATCACTGCACATATTATTTTCATCCACAAGTTAAAATTCAAATCAGAAATCCTTTGTAAAAGTATAACTGAAAATTACTACACAATATAATAAATCTATCAGAAAAAAGGGGGTGGTTAAAAAGCAAAGGTAGTGCAAATATACATATCTTAACATTATTCTATAGGTTTAATATTATTTTGATAAATAATATTTGGCTCCATCCAGTTTTCTAAAGTACGTAATAGATATATATAAATATACACATATGCAAATGCATCTACAGATCTATAATAAAAATTATTTAAACTTATTATTTTCCCTGAAGCATAGTGACCTCAAGAAGACTGATACAAGGGTAATCATAGAAAAAAAAATTGAAGAATTTCAGTCCCTGGTGTACTGTGAGAGAGAAAGAGGAAAAAAAAAAAATCAAAACACTTAAACTGAATACTTGATTATTGAAGGCCATCCTCATAAGCAAAATATTTTCCCTCAATTACACCTAATTATTTAATTGTTTACTTTACTAATGAAACGAAACAACACAAAACAAACAACTGTAAGGGGCTGTTTTTCAGCAAGTGCATAATCATCAATCAACATGTACAGAAAGATTCTTAAAATCATATGAAGCTGGTCTGTTTAAATAGAAAGGCATATTTTATCCCAATCAATGCATAAAAGTAAAATTATCCATAACTGAGGCATGTTTCTCTGCTGTACAGTTCAGCTGTAATGATCCCCACACACTGCACTTGCACATCAATTATGATAATCATAATCACGGTCGTTAAGCTGAATGTTCATTATTATCAGGATGCTGGTGACAGCAGATTCAATCACCGGGTGCCATGGGCAAGCAGTCCCAGTCCCACCCAAGCTTCTGCAGACAGCGATGTGCCACATTAAATCTATGATGTGCTCCACATCCCACTCCATTCCAAAAGCCGTAGACGGTAAAGGTCAACTTTATGTTCTGTGCAATATGCTTAGGTTCTCTAAATTAATTCTTTGGAGTACTAGATATTTTTATGCTTTGTGGCTTATGAAATCCTGTTTAGGACCAAAATGCATGTGAAAATAACAAAAAAGGGCTGCCCTAATGTTGTAATTCACCTACAATAAGCAGATGAAGAAAGGCTCTAGCAACATGAACCATCTTAAAAGCCTCTTCCTGAATTCTGCAAACGTGGGAAAACACGAAATAGTTCCATTAAAATCAGTTGTCTAAAATGCATATGAGAACTCATTCCAATTCAGATAAAGGCCTTGGACTATTATTTCTGCTTCAGTAAATATGAACATATGTGAATGTTTTGACAACCAAAAGGATGTTTTTACTATACTGAATTTTTGTATTGTCCAACTCATTTAAATTTACCCAAATAGATTAAATTAATAGTGAATGACTGGTATATGCTCCCTATTGAATTTCACTTCTATTTTAAATATTGGTATCAGCACAGTATAGAGTTTATAAACACAAATTATTTACCTGAACTTAAAAAGTTTTATCATTTAAGACACAGGCCTACAATCTAACAACTTGGGGCATTTTACAAACAGATTAAAGAAAGGTGAGTAAGGAAGGGAAGGAAAAATAAACTAAGATGAAAACAGAGAGGGAGACAAACCATAAGAGACTCTTAACTCTAGGAAACAAACTGAGGGTTGCTGCACGGGAATTGGGTAGGGGGGTGGGTAACTGGGTGATGGACATTAAGGAGGGCACTTGATGCAATGAACACTGGGTGTTATATGCAACTGATGAATTACTGACCTCTACCTCTGAAACTAATAGCATAGCATATGTGAACTAAATTGAATTTCAATAAAAAATTTTAAAAAAGATATAACTTAAGTTGATTAAAAGTTATCATCACTAATTACATAAAAAAAGAAATGTGATATGTTTTATTACATTTTTTATTACAGATTTCCATGCTTTTAAGAAAAATCATATATGTTATTTTTCATTACTGATTTTCATACTACGAAGAAAAAACTGTACTATTGGTTCTCCCTTTGTTGACCTTCTGATGTCTTTGTACAGTGTTTTTTGAGTCAATAGCATTAAAAATAAAACAAAAATATTTAAACAATATTTGATATTTAACTGATTTAATGTGAATGTGATCAGAGAAAGAGTATCTAACATTTGATTTTCTCTCAACTGATACCCTTTATCACTGTGTAACAAATGATTTGAAAATTATAACCTCCAGGCTTATAGATGATAGAAGAAAAGGAAATTCTCCATGTAGATAATCTTAAAACATGATGGAAAAGGTGGAGAACAGGAACCAACTATATTTAATTGAGCTGTTTCTTGGCTGAAATCAATTTATTGCTTTCAACTAAATGTTATATATAATTTAAATGTTTGTAAACAGTCCATCTTCCCACAGAAGAAGCATAAAACCAGGTCAGCCTTTCTTCTTCAATATTTTGATCTTAATAACTCTAGCCTCCCTAAAACTATCCTTACTCCACTAATAATGAATAAATTGTGGCCTCCAACTTCAGTAATCAAGAAACTAAGTTTTTATTGGACCCAATTCTCACCCAAATGACTTAACATCAAATCAAAATATAAATTATGTCTAATAGTTGTAAGATTTAACATATAAACAATAAAATGGCTACCTCTCTATCGTGCGGATTACATTAGCCACACAGAAGGATAATTTGTTTATTTAATACGTTTATTTGAAGAGATCAGAAAGTAGGAAGAAATAAGAAAGAAGGGAGGGAGGGTGGGAAAAAAGGAATTTCAATTTGCATTTAGTATTTTTCTACATGCTTTTATGTAGGGTTAAGTGGATTCATGATTTATTAAGACTTAAAGAATCCAGGGACACCTGGGTGGCTCAGTCAGTTAAGCATCTGCCTTCGGCTCAGCTCATAATCCCAGAGTCCTGGGATGGAGTCCCACATTGGGCTTGCTTCTCCCTCTGCCTGCCGCTCCCCCCTGCTTGTGCTCTCTCTCTCTGTTAAATAAATAAATAAAATCTTAAAAAAAAAAAAAAGACTTAAAAAAATCCCTATACTTTTCTCTCTTAATTTTCGGGGTCTACAAGAACAACTATTTGTCATTAACTTGTTAGGTATGTATACTTTCTAAAAGTATGGAGGGGCACATGATTCTTCAAAAGAACAAAATAAACTTTTTCTCTTTAGTGAGTATCCAAAAGTCTCTATATTTCCATGAAGTTGCTTACTTCTGTAAGATAGATGCATATTCTAAAATATGTTAGAATGTATGAGGTGAACCTGTCATATAAAACCAAAAAGTAGGGTGCCTGGGTGGCTCAGTTGGTTAAGCGACTGCCTTCAGCTCAGGTCATGACCCTGGAGTTCCGGGATCGAGTCCCGTATCAGGCTCCCTGCTCAGCAGGGCGTCTGCTTCTCCCTCTGACCCTCCCCCCTCTCATGCCCTATCCCATTCTCTCTCTCAAATAAATGAATAAAATCTTTTAAAAAATAAATAAATAAATAAATAAAAATAAAATAAAACCAAAAAGTACTGTGTTATTCTAGGAAAGAAACATTTGCATAAGGATCTTATTTACTCGGAAATAGCTTAGTGTCCTGAGGTAAATCATTTATATTTAAAGAAACGAACACTTCCTTGAATTAAATAAAATGGTGAGGGGGCATAAAAGCAAAAAATGTTTATGTCAAATAGCAAATGAGATGTAGATCACATTATGCACATTCAAAATATGAAATTAAATAGTTTAAAAATTATATTTAGCTTATATTCTGAATGGTTGCATATCAGGTAAAAACAAATGCCAAGAATAACATCGTCACCAGTATTTAGGTTTGTCAATCAGTGAGCCAAATTGAACTACCCACTGTACCTATTCCTTATGATGTGGAATTATTATTTAGTATTTTAGATCATTTTTTTAAGAAAGAGGACTTAGCAGGTGGAAAAGAAAAAGGTACTTTCTAAAGTATCTGTGTTACTCCCCAGTGACTAACCTTCGGTAATCCCCTATTTACAATGTCCTAAAAAAAGACTTTTTCTTAGAGTTTGGTAAAATAAAGATATCATTTTTCTTAAGGGTCTAACATGTGTCTTCCTCTTGAGTAATGAGGATATGTCTGCAACTTTTGTTCTCCTCTTCATCTTTGCCATCCACAAGCTGAAATTCCTGTCACTTACCATTGCTGTAATGGTTTCCTTTATTTTGTGAGCACAGACACTGTTCTCATCTAAGATCACTTCCCCCTATTTTTATTTCTAAAATATAACCTTTACTGTATTTACCTTTTAGTAACGTGTCTTAAATCCTTTTGGAAGGAGGCTGTGTGTAAATGAGTAAATCCTCACTGACAGACTATTAATAGAACCAATACCATCTGGTATACCCTATGGAACTCAGTGGCTTTAACCCCTTTCCAGAATGTCACTTACAACATCATTTTATCTGCGTAATTATTTCTATAAATAAGTTATAGTTTCTGTTAGATAACAGGCTTAACATGTAGTAAGAACTTTCCTTTTACATCACATTGGTGTAAGACACTTTGGTGTTTTCCCTATTCAGAAAATTTTCTCTAAATGCTAATAAATGTAACTCTGGAATCAATAAATATTTGCTTTCTTCTTTTCTATATCATATATATATATATATATATATATATATATATCACATATATCTCTATCTATTCCTATCTATATATCTACCTACCTACCTACTTATTTACTATCTATCTATCCACAAACACACAGAGATTGAGAGAAAGCAATCAAGCGCTGATCTCCATGTCTTGAGAGCTTGACTATTCTGTGACCACAGATTCAAGTTTTGGCCCTGGTTGGCTTTGGCAAAGCCATGATGCATGCCATAGGTCATTGGGTAGCTGAGCCATTACACATAAAAACATATAACACTAAAAAACGAAAACATAAATCTCTTACTGCCTAGAGAAGTCAGCAGGGCCATCTTTACATGAAATAGCTATAAATAAGTTTATAACCACGAAGGTGTTAACTGTAATGAGAATATTTATATTTGTTGTAATCAGTGTATATGTTTAGCCTTTCTAAAGGAACATTATTTTTTAATATTGCATTAACTTACCTTGTCACAGATCCACTTCTTAGGATTTTCATCTCTAAAATGTTGACTTCCATAAGAATTGGGACCATACTTGCTTGATGAATGCATTAATGGGATGTACTTTTTATTTTTATGGTAGGAAGAAAATGGCAAAAACCTGAAAGAACATTTAAGTGATGTTAATTTTATTTCTGTAGACATTTGATTAAAGGCATTAGAATTTAGAGAAGTAGTAAAGCGTAGTGAAAATAAAACATGGCTTGGAATCAGAATACCTGGATTCAACTCTAACCTCTGCCACTATCTCTGTTACTAACTTTTATGAATTTCATTTCTTATTCAGCAAAAGAAGATACTAAGACTTTTTTTAACAGAATTTTTATAAGTCTCAAATAGTTTGGAAATATAGAAAATTTTAAAGAATAAATTTATCAATTAATGATGCCAAATAATTCAAAATTTACTGTGTAAATAAAAATGTTAATTTAAAAATGGCATCCAAAAATGAAAAGGAGGCCCAGTATAGGAAATTCTCATTGAAATGAGTTTTCTTCAAAGTTGTTTTCTTTTTTTTATTGCGGTATAATGGACATACACGATTATATTAGTTTCAGGTATACAACATAATTTGATATTTGTATATATTGTGAAATGATCATCACAAGTCTAGTTAACATCCATCACTATACATAGTTATCTTTTTTCTTGTGATGACAAGTTTTAAAGATTTACTCTCTTAGCAACTTTAAAATATGCAATACAGTATTATAAATTATAGTCTCCATTATACATCTCCATCTGTACATTATGTCTGAATTATTTACTGATTTTATAACTTGAATTTTGTACCTTTTGACTCTCTTCCCCATTTCACCTACCCAACACCCGTCTCTGGCAACCACCAATCTGTTCTCTGTATCTATCAGCATTTTTTTTTAAGATTCCACATATAAGTCAGATCTTATGGTATTTGTCTTTCTCTGTCTAACTTATTTCACTTGGCATAATGCCTTCGAGGTCCATCCATGTTGTTAAAAATGGCAAGATTTTTGTTTATGGCTGAATTATATTCCATTGTATACAACACTTTTTCTTAATCATCCACTGATGGACATGTAGTTTGCTTCAACCCATATCTCGGCTGTTGTAAATAATGTTGCAATGAACATGGGGGTGCATATGTCTTTCTGAGTTAGTGTTTTTGCTTTCTTCAAATAAATATCTATAAGAGGAACTGCTAGATCATATGGTAGTTCTAGTTTTAATTATCTGAGGAACCTCCATACTATTTTCCATAGTGGTGGCACCAATTTACATTCCCACCAACAGTGCACAAGGGTCTCCTTTAGTCCATATCCTTGTCAACACTTGTTATTTCTTTCTGATACTAGCCGTTCAGACTGGTGTAGTAGGGTGATACCTCACTGTGGTTTTGATTTGCATTTCCCTGATAATGAGTGATGTTGAGCATCTACTCATATACCTGTTGGCCATCTGTATGTCTTTTTTGTAAAAATGTCTAAGTCCTCTATCCATTTTAAAATTAAACTGTTTTTCTTTTTGCTATTGAATTGTATGAGTTCTTTATATACTTAAATATTAACCCCTTAACAAATATATGATTTGCAAATATTGTCTCCCATTCAGTAGACTTTTCACTTTGTTGATGGTTTCCCTTGCTGTGCAGCTTTTTATTTTGATGTGGTCCCACTTGTTTATTTTTGCTTTTGTTGCCTTTGCTTTTGGTGTCAAATCCAAAAAAATCATCACTAAGACTGATGTCAAGGAGCTTACTGCCTATGATTTTCTTCTAAGAGTTTTATGGTTTCAGGTCTTACATTAAAGTCTTTCATCCATTTTGAGTTAATTTTTGTGTATACAATAAGATAGTGGTTCAGTTTCATTCTTTAACTCACCGAAATAATGAAGGCATTTTTGGTAGGGGTTATGAATAATGGGGTTTTTGAGTCAAACAGACTAGTATTCACATCTTAGCTTTGCCCTTGCTACCTCTGTTCCCTTACAGAAGTTACTTGACCTCTATGAGATTTCACTTCCACATGGGGTTGTTGTAAGGAATGAATAATTTAGTATATGCAAAGCTTAACATGGAGGCTGAAAGAGCAAATGCCCAATAAATAATGGGGGTGCTAAAAGTAGAAGTAAATGTAGAAGTAGCTTGTTGCCATAGCCATCATTATCATTAGCATTAGCATTATTATCTTAATGTGTTATCATGATCAACATAAAAGATCAAAATTTTAAGACCCATATAATCGTTCACGGACCAGCTAAGATTGTGATAATACTTTTAGTGTAATGTGGTGAAATGCTTAAATTCCTCACCAGAACCCTCTGAAATAAGAGTAAAGAAATTAAAAAAAAAAAAAAGTTATAAACCTATAAGAAGAAAGTGGAAAAGAGAGGAGAACCAGCAGGTGAAAATACCAACAAATTTTTGCCAGGTGAAAAGCTGATAGGAGATTCAAAAAACTGAAATCTCAGTTCCAGAAGAGGGAGAGGCCAAAGGGGAAGGGCCATTTTGCAGAACTCCAGTGAAGCTCAGTAACAAAAGCTACAGTTATTGCAGAAAGTGAGAGTGAGGGATAGAACTGGAAACAGATTAAAAGTCTGTGCAAGAAGTAAAGAAATATTCACGTTCCTCTCCTAGGCCATGCATCCATGAGAAGAGCCTTTTCTCAGAAACTTTACACCAGAGAGCTCTGGTCTCAGGGGAAGCAGGCACAGGCCAATGGGAGGCACCAAATGGGATATATGATTTTATTTTATTTTTTTTTTATTATGTTCAGTTAGCCACTGTATCATTAGTTTTTGATGTACTGTTCAATGATTCATTAGTTAGGTATCTACTCATTGAACTCTTCCCTTGCTCGTATCTATGTGAACTGGCAGCTGGACTTAAATATTTCATTCACATGAATGCATCTTCTCAAAAAGATACTGGGAGTGCCCAGAGAAACAACTTCACTATCGACATTTGAAGAATTCTTAATTAAAAGTCGATCAAAAAGCTACTCTCACGTACAAATATATTTCTAGTCTGATTTTTAGAGTCTCCTTTAATATGAATCTAAGAATGGATTATCAATTGGGGAAACTACCAACATGAAAGAAAGACACAGATCTAAACACAAAAGATAATCTGGAGGAAAGAGATTTAATGAAGGAAACAGGAGTAAACCTCAAAAATTTTAATTAATATAATCAAAGAGGATATGGTGCTAATGAAGTTGGAGTTAGATGCTGTTTTAAATAAAAGAAACTAGAGAAAGAGATCTGGGCAATAAAAAATATATATCTAGTGAAATGAAATATTCTGCTGAGAAGAATATTCTGAAATTCAGGCTTTGAAAAAATAAAGTTGAGGTTCAACAGATTTATTGACCCCATAACCGTATGTCAATATTTTCACATATATTATCTCATTTAATTAAGACAAGGAAGGTTTTTTTTTTTATTATCTCAGTTGAACTGAAAATTTGATTCTTTGCCATGATATTCATAAATTTGTTTAAAAAATAATAAAGGAAAGCAGCATTATTTCATTAATTTTAATGCTTCTCTACAATTCCTTTTTAATGTTTTTTTCCTTTTTAATGTTTATTAATAAACTTCTTTTTAATATTTTTCCTAAGAAAACATCTCTAATACTATTTAAAATATAAAAACAAACATAACACAGAGCTTTGAATTACACAAAATTACACAAGCATGTATTACACACGCTCCTGGGAAAAGAGCTCTCATATAAGACAGATTATGGTCCTTCCAGTGCTAATTTGCACATGGGATGGACATCACACACACACAAATTAATGTGGCCCCAATGTCCCTGAGTATACAAAGGGGGTGCTGTGAGCCGGCTGCTGAACTTACAGTTTTTATCACTTCTGAATTGCATTTTAATAGTACATTTTTCTTTTGTGTCTGAACAAAATTTGCTTTCTCAAGGGAATGGATGGCTGAGGAGACAAGGCTGAAAGACTAAGTATTTTCTTGTCCATGAGTTAATTTTACTTTCATTCAGCCATAATGTTTCACTGAAGTAACATGTATATGTACATATGTGCATATATAGGTATATATATTAAAAAATATTTAGATGTTTTATAAATAATTCTCAAATATTTATCTTCAGATTAGGAAGAACTCATTTAATTCTCAAATAGGATTTGCTCTATAAAAGTATAAATAGCTATGAAAACCCTATAAAACCAATTTAGTTTATAAGCAAACTTTTAGATAAATACCATTTACTTTTTTAAATGTTATCTTTTAACAGTTTTTTTTTTTAATTTTTTTTTTTTTTTTGACAGAGAGAGACACAGTGAGAGAGGGAACACAAGCAGCAGGAGTGGGAGGGGGAGTGGGAGAGGGAGAAGCAGGCTTCCCGCAGAGCAGAGAGGCTGATTTGGGGCTCGATCCCAGGACCATGGGATCATGACCTGAGCCGAAGGCAGACGCTTAATGACTGAGCCACCCAGGCGCCCCTCTTTTAACAGTTTTAAATATATTTTCAGATTTACCTCATACTTGCAGTAATTTCTTTTCAATTAGCTGGATACCATATTAAAGAAGATATGGGTTAGCTTATTATTTTATAATCTCATCAAAGATTCACATCTGGAAGAAATTCTAAAATATAATGTGGAGATACAGTGGCTTCATGAACACATCATTACATGAATGTGTGGGCAGTTAGGGAAGAATTTGTAGAGGCCTCAGGAAGCAAAAATTGAAAATAGTCAATTAGCTTCAGGGAAAATGGGTTCACTGCAAATACAAAGTCTTTATACTTTGAGTATTAATATACTTAATATTATTTTCCAAATAAGAAGACTAATGAATTATACTTACATTTTTTTCCTCTTATAACTCCCTTTTATCCCCCCCTTTTTATAGTCTAATTATTGCCACTCATAATTCTAGGTTTTCCTCCAGTCTGTCTATTTCACTGCCAAATAACTGAAATCTGCAAATTATGAAACCCTCTTGCCTACTGATCCAAGCCTATCTTCTTCAGCCCAGCTATCAGGCTTCTTAGAATGCACCTGGATCTGTTCGGTCTCCTACCACTCCCTGTCTGCCATTCCACTGATGCCATTCTCCTGTCTTTCTTTCTGTCTTTCCATCCTACCTCTGCCTTTGCCCATGCTCCTCTCTTCCTGATATGCTGATCCATACACTGCTCATCTTTCAAAATCCAGCTTAACACCCAGTTTTCCTAGGCAGCTTAATTATCCCACTGCAGTCCACACTGATCTCTACTGTCTTAATAATATTCATTCATTAACAATGAATATTAAACAAATATTCATTCATGTTATATATTTATAAACATATAACATTGGTTATAAATAAATAAATATAGAGAATTCTTTATACATTAAACAAACATTAAATTAAGTGCTTTTATATATTAAGCATTTTGAAAAACACTGAGATAGAATGATGGAAGATACCTAAAAGGAATTCACCTTAAAGTAGGGAGTGGAGATGAGACAACACAGAAGAATGTGTTAAGTTTTCTGACAGACGTACACACAAGAGGCTACTAAGGCACAGAGGAAGGTTTATGTTTGTATATGCATATGTGTTCATAATATGCATACGTTTTGGGGGGTTATTGGCAAGGAGTTGGGAGATGGGACATAGAAAAGTTATCTTTTCAGACTGTGTATGCAGAACTCAAAGACAAGTAGTTAGTCAAGTTAAGAAGCTGGTAGAGGCTATTTTAGACAAAAAACATATACAAAGATATGGAGGTGAGTTAGAGCATAAAAAGGAACGCTGAAAGAACTGAAAGGGGTTCAACACAGCTAGAAACTGGATTCTTTATACAGGAAACAAAGTAGATCATGTAGAGTCTTATGGTGAAGACGACTGCATGGTAAATAAGGAGAATATATATATAGTTTTATATTACAGATCTTTATACACTACAAAACATCTGTCTTTATGTTTACATTTATATAAATTTTGACTGCTCAGGAGGATAGTTATGCAAGCCATGATGGATTCTAGCTAGGTAAATCATCCCAAAATGGACATGGTGATAACAATTTAGAGATGCCAAGATACATGCCTATGGGAACACATCTCAAACACCAAACTTGCCCTAGATCAGCTCTCTCTCTATTAAATGGCTCTTAGTGAAATATATGCATTAACACAAGGCAAGATAAAGGGACACTTTATTCAGGATAAAGGCACACTTTATTACAAGTTAGGAATTCGGTTCCAGACCACAATAAATTTTCCAATGAGCTATGCAAAAGAATGCAAATAAGTTTTTTTGCTTAGGCCAAAGGCAAGAGAAATAGTAAACCAGAGCAAGACAATATCTAACCTGAGCTGTAACAAATGGGTCAGACCTCATTAGACATATATGGAAATTGAAGAAGAGCATGCAAGTCAGGAACTGGTATGAGTAGATACCTCTTACAGAGGTAAGAGCTTGGAACACACATGTGGGGTCTTTTAAGTGTGTAGCTAATTTGCTTGGAAAATAGAAAGAATGCTTTTCATAGGGTGCATTCTGGTTCCTATCAGAACAGGCTAAGCTTCAACAGTTTTATCTTAGTTAACATCTGTAGGAAATATTGTCCCAGTGACTTTATTCTTTCCTCGCAAATACTATTGCCAAAAGGGGGCTCATCATTTGGGCTCTAAGCTGATCCTCTCCCTGAGAGGCAGACTTGACCATAGCATTACAAAGGCTAATAAATCCTGGGGACCAAGGTAAGGTGGCCGATTACCACACTGCTCTCTTTAAACTATGCTGTTAAATCAGATGCTTTGTGATGCTTTGATACCAAGACATGTCTGACATTTTCCACCTTTTATTGAAAAAAGATATTTTTCTTATATATGAATTATAAAATAAATACAGGACTCTTACATAATAAGTGACTATCAGATCTAATTTTTCATGTGGAAAAGGGAAACAAAAATACTTCTACATCATCCCAGATTGGTTATAAAATAATTTAGTCTTCAAGTTTTTAAAACCTCCTACACTTTATACACAAGAAAAGTAAAGTGATGAGATGATGGCATAGCAAATAAGGTCTTATGAATTTTACTGTCTTAATATTTGAGTAATTGAACTTCATATGCGCAAGCAGTAGTTTACTTCTAACTTTATTAAGAGTTACTCTAAGATAATATCTTGATCATGCACTACTGAGGTAGTAAATGACCAAAGAATCTCTCAGCAAATCAATTACAGTTTTATCTTATGTACAACACAGAGTGGGAATCATGCCATTATTTTTTCTTACAGCAATAATGGTTGCTCTAATGTTTTATTTTTATTTTTTTAATTTTGGGGGGGTTGGTAGCAGAAGTATAGATATGCTCAAAAGATCACAAGCTGCATTAATAAAGATCTTAGTGTATGAGCAGCCCCTCCCAATCATTAACAACACTGGAAGGACAGACACTCCCTAATGGGGATATAGGAGTGAGTGCTAGAATTCATCCCAGGATCTTTGCTTAAAAGGCATGTATTTAAAATACTTGCAAAAAAAAAAAAAAAGGGAGCAAGGAAAAAAAAAAAGGGAGCAAGGGTTCAGAGCTTTGTAATGTTCAAAATAGAACAGTTATTTAGTTGTAGGTAAATAAAGTAAAATAGGAGGGAAAAAAATCCACTATGGGCTAATTAGGGGAAGGCATTTCCTTTAATTCCAGAGGGAATTCTCTCTAGTCTACAAAACTTAATTTGACAAGCAAAGACAGCTATGTGTAAAAGTTTGGAAAGAGGTGATGAAAGAACTGAAAGATTAAACATGAATCAAGCAAGTTGATTTAATCTAATAAACCAATCAACAAATAATTTTCATGTTATCTTAAAAGTACACCTGCTCAAAAATGAATCTGTTAGACTTTAATATTACAATTGTTATTATAAAATAGAAAATAGTAAATTTAATGTTTTGAGGGCTGAGTTATAACCAGTTCATTTCTGGTCTCATCAGATGACTCAGTTCTCATTAACCAATCAGAGCTTTTTTTAAAAAAAAGATAAAGCACTTTGATAAAACACATAATTGGAAATATGCAAATTATTTTGTCAATTACATTTTGAGACATGTTTTAGATTTGTAGTGTGTATAATTAATAATGAATATTGAATTAATATAATGAATAATGAATGCATATCATTTTGCAATATATGTAAGTGAAATCACTGTGCTGTACATTTTAGGCTTATACAGAACTATATGTCAATTATGTCTCAATACTGAATAATTTTAGCTCTACTAAAACACTAATCAGGTTAAGTGACTCAGGTCTGATTCATAAAAAAGGGCCATTAAAAAGCTGAATATTTTTCCTTTAAATACAGAATAATCTAAATTTTAGAATAACTTTAGCAAATAAGACTTTTTTACTACGTTCAATATGAGAAATAAAGTATTTTCATTGTAGGTATGAAGAACCCAAATTTCCAGATAAACCTAACATATAACTCATTAATATCAATAGAAAGCTCTCAAAACATAGTCCACTGCTCTATTAAGATGTTTTAGTCTACTAGAATTTTGGTTGAAGAGACGTTAATGAAATAAGCAACAGACTGGGACAGGAAATAGATGGGCTTCATTTGTGGAAGAAGACAGCTTTCACTGAGATTTTAATGTAACCATAGCTCTAAGTGTTTAATACATAAAGTATTTTATACTTAGAGTGGAATTCATAGCAGAAATTTAAAACTCATGAACTATTTAAGCAGCAATATCAATAACACAGGTCTCTCCCCCAGGGTAGAGACAGAAATGTAATATTTAAGGAACGCAAACGGCAAGACTATCTGTTCAACTAGACAGTAAGCTTATATTGCAAGCTTCTAAATTTAAATGGAAAGACATATTTTGCCCTTCTTCTTACATTTTTCTTAGCTTAAGAAGAATAGAACTCCCAGATATATTATTATTATTATTATTATTATTATTATTATTAACAATCTCAATGCTGACTCAGTAATTTCATTACGGCTCTGCAACAACTTTCTGACATATGTTTTGCAGAGTTAACCTTTCTCTAGTTAATTGTGAAAAACCTTTAAAAAAATATCTCTGCTAAAAGATACTAAATTTAAATGTTCCAGCTAAGTAACAGTTACACAGGCTCTTCTTTTAGGCCATTTATATCAGATGTTTTAAACTAACAAAGATGCCAGTATAGCTAAAACGGCTGAGCTCAGATATTTTTAGGACTTGTATAATTGATATAAAGAACATATAATTATGCATGTTAACTATACTAGAATTAAAATGAAAAACTTAATAAAAAAGAACATATAACTAAGAAGGAAAATAAGGCTGTGCGAAAACACTTGTACAAATTATTGTTAAGAAGGTCTAAGGAAAAAATAAGCTGAAACTAAAAAAAAAAAAAATCGTTAAGGAAAATCAATTATTCTTTGTTAAGTAATATTCCAGAGTAGCATATTCCAAACTATGGTCTGTGGATGAGGAGATTTCATGGCCAACTATATTACAACTATATTATTAGATCTACAAAGCCACGAGCTCTCTGTCTATCTTGTTTATTGCTCTGTCCCCAATGCCAAATATAGTGCCTGGCACATGATGTAGTAATATTTGTTGAATGAATAAGTAAATAAGTTTGCAAAATACTATAGATTATATGTTCCTTCTTTGAAGTTCACACTAAATAAAAGTCTATTTAAGACTGAGACTATAAGACTACTTAAGACTGTAAATGCCACAAAAAAAACCAGTTTAACTGTTTTAAATATAACTTTTCCCAAATTTATTTGACAGAAAACCCATGAACATTTTCCAGACTAGCATTTTAAGAGATACAGTTTGGAAAATAATATTGAAAGTAAGAGAAAGAAAAACAGAAGCATAAGACCACTTATTACTGGGACTAATAGGGTAATGTTAATAAAGATCAAAGAGAAATCACAATGGAACTCATTTTCTTTTGCTTGATTTTTCTTTCAATGAGAATAATTTTGGTGGGTGATCAGATAGATTAGGACAAAACAAATCAGACTTAGTTTAAGCTCAAGCCCAGTATGTAAAAAAAAAAAAAAAAATTGATACCTACCATTTGTCAAGCATTATACTCAGTATACTGCATAAGTCATGGGCTACGCTCCTGAGGAGTTTATCACCTAGAACGAGGGTCTCCAATATTTTAATCTAGAAGGGCTAGGTAGGTAACACCAGTGAGTTAGATGTAAAAACTAAGAATGTAAACTTCAATTATTGCCATGTAAGAGTGTGGGCCCACTATTTCTAGATCACCTAGCATTTAATATAAGCTGGAAAATCTGGATTTTCAAAAGATTTAATTACCATTTTTATTTACTTTTCAATTAATTTAATTTTTAGAAAATTGTAGGATCCAAATATAACAGACCTGGAGACTGTACGCGACTCAGAAGCCACTAGTTTGTAACCTCTAATTTAAAATTTACATGGAGCATCTAGCACTTTCAATGACTTCAAGGGCTCTAGCCAAAATATATCTCAAGTTACTGAGCAGACCTATGGATGAAATGCAAATCACAATCAGTTATTCTTAAGAAACTGTGACTGTACCAGTGTTCCAAAATGTATTTAAAAGCAGAAGAATATAGATTCTACAATATATAGGTGGCTTAATTTGATGTTTATTTTCAGCACAATTCTAAAGTGGAATATTCAAATAAAATTTTAGAAAAGTGGTGATATATATATATATATATATATTGGCATGGACATATATATGATACTGGCACCATTTTATTAACTTTAATATGCCCATATTGTCATATTTAAAATATATTTTAAAATTTTAATTTTATATTAAAATTTAAATTTAAATGTCTGAATATTTTAATGTGTATATGCATATATACACACATATATAAATACAGAAAGAGATGTATATGCATATAGACATAAATATCACCATGGGTAAGAGTAAAATTTTAGATATATGCCTGAAGTTTGGCAAAGAATTGGAAAGTTCTTTTATGATATCCTGAAGAATATGGGAGAAGTAAGAACTAGCTGATATTTAAAGAAGAAAGCAAAGCTATCAATGAATGACTTCCCAATGGCCAAATCTAATATATTCTTTTAGTTCTCACATGACTTGACCTCTGCATCATGCTGTTCATCCAGTCCTTGCAGTGAAATTTCTTTTCTCTACATCTGCACAATATCTCCTGGTTCTCTTCCTTGCTTTCTCGATTTCTTGACAGGCTTACCATTTTCTGCCAATACACTGAGTTAATGATGCTTATCTTAACCAGAACTGTGAATTAGAATCACTGTGGCATATATCTCAAACACATCTGCCTACTGAGTCAAAATATCTGTGACTTAGGAAGGCATATGTATATAATATTAAGCCTCAAGGTGATGGAGATGAGCAACCTAATAAAGAACCATGGTCCTAACATTAAAGCAACTCCCAGAAATCTGTACTTAATCTTCTCGCTATATAGTTTCGCCCTAGGAGATTTTTCCACCACCAAGGTTTTAACTATTTCCTCTACAGTGATGATTTCTAAATCTTTATCTCTATATACAGTGTTTTTATTTGACTCAAGACTAATATTTTCAAGGACTCTGAAAAACAAACTGAGGTTCTAGAGGGGAGGGGGATGGAGGGATGGGTTAGCCTGGTGATGGGTATTGAGGAGGGCACGTTCTGCATGGAGCACTGGGTGTTATGCACAAACAATGAATCATGGAACACTATATCTAAAACTAATGATGTAATGTATGGGGATTAACATAACAATAAAAAACTTAAAAAAAAAAAGACTAATATTTTCAAATGTTCACTAGGAATATCTACCTAGATGCACAATAGGAAAATTAAACAGAGCTGCCCCCAAATTAAACTTATATCCAAAACCTCCATCCTATCAAACCTATAATGCTTCTTATACAGACATACTTCATTTTATTACACTTTGCTTTATTGATCTTTTCAGATATTGTGCTTTTTACAAATTGAAGGTTTGTGGTAACCCTGTTCTGAGCACGTCTATCAGTGCCATTTTTCTAATAGCATTTGCTCATTTTTTATCTCTGTGAAACTTAGGTAGCTATCACAATACATCAAACTTTTTCATTATTTTCATTATTCATTATTTTCATTTTTCATTATTATATTTGTTACAGTCATCTGTGCTCAGTGGTCTTTGATATCACTATTATAATTGCTTTTGGGGCGCCATGAACTATGCCCGTCCGTATAAGACAGGGGACTTAATAAATGTTCCATGCGTTCTGACAGCTCTGCCAAACCGGCGTTCCTCCATCTTTCCCTCTCCCTCTCCTCAGGCCTCCCCTTCCCTAAGACACAAAAATATTGCAGTTAGGCCAATTAACAATCCTACAATGGCATCTAAGTAGTCAAGTGAAAGTTAGAGTCACATGTCTCTAAGCTTTAGAAATGATAAAGCTTAATGAGGAAGGCATGTCAACAGACAAGACAGGCCAAAAGCTAGCCTCTTGCTCCAATAAGCTAAGTTGTGAAGGCAAAGGGAAAGTCCTTGAAGGAAACTGAAAGTGCTTCTCCAGTGAACACACAAATGATAAACACATGAAACAGCCTTATTGCTGATATGGAGAAAGTTTGAGTGGTCTGGATAGAATTATCGAACCAGCCACAGCATTCCTTTAAGGCAAAGCCTAATCCAGAGCAAGGCCCTAACTCTATTCAATTCTGTGAAGGCAGAGAGAGGTGAGGAAGCTGCAGAAAAAAAGTATAGATCTAGCAGAGGTTGGTACGTGAGGTTATGGGAAGAAGCCATCTCCATAATATAAAAGTGTAAGGTGAAGCAGCAAGTGCTGATACAGAAGTGATAGCAAGTTATCCAAAAGATCTAGCTAAGATAATTAATGAAGGTGGCTGCATTAAACAACCAATTGTCAATGTAAACAAAATAGCCTTCTATTGGAAGAAGATGCCATCTAAGACTTTCATAGCTGGAGAGAAGTCAATGCCTGGCTTCAAAGCTTCAAAGGACAGGCTTACTTTCTTGTTAGGGGCTAATGCAGCTGGTGGCTTTAAGTTGAAGCCAGTGCTCATTTACCATTCCAAAAATCCTAGGGCTCTTAAGAATTATGTTAAATCTACTCTGCCTGTGTTCTGTAAATGAAACAAAAAAGCCTGGACAGCACATCTGTTCACAACATTAAAGCCCACTGAATATTTAAGCCCACTGTTTAGACCTACTGCAAAGAAAAAAAGATTCCTTTCAAAATATGACCACTCACTGACAATGTATCTGGCCACCCAAGAGTTCTGATGGAGATGTACAAGACTAATGTTGTTTTCATGCCTGCTAACACAACATCCATTCTGAAGCCATGGATCAGTGAGTAATTCTGACTTTCAAGTCTTATTTAAGAAATACAATTTTGTAAGGCTGCCTTAGATAGTGAGTCTTCTAATGGATGTGGGCAAAGTAAACTGAAAACCTCCTGGAAAGGATTCACATTCTAGATGCCACTAAGAACATGCATGATTCATGGAAAGAGATCAAAATATCAACATTAACAGGAGTTTGGAAGAAGTTGATTCCAATCTTCATGGAAGACTTTGAAGGGTTTGAGATTTCAATAGAGGAAGTACCTACGGATGGAGTAGAAATAGCAGGAGAACTAGAATTACAAGTGGAATCTGAAGATGTGACTGAATTGTGCAATCTCATGATCAAACTTGAACAGATGAGGAGTTGCTTCTTATGGATGAGCACAGAAAGTGGTTTCTTGAGGTGGAACCTACTCCTGGTAAAGATGCTGTGAAGACTGTTGAAATGACAACAAAGGATTTGGAATACTACAAAAAGGTAGTTGATAAAACAGTGGCAGAGTTTGAGAGGACTAACTCCAATCTCTCAAGAAGTTCTACTGCAGGTAAAATTCTATCAAACAGCATCGCATGCTACAGAGAAATCGTTCCTGAGAGGTAGAGGTAATTGATATGGCAAATTTCACTTTTGTCTTAAGATATTGCCACAGCCACCCAACCTTCAGTAACCGCAATGATCAGTCAGCGGCCATTAACACTGAGGCAAGACCCCGTAACCAGCAGAAAGATTACACCTCGCTGGAAGCTCAGATGATGGCTAGCATTGTTCAGTAATAAAGTATTTTTATTTTTTATTAGAAAAGAATGCTTTATTAATTATCCTTATAGATTTAAATTTTTAGAGCCTTTAGAGTATTTGTTTGTCTCCAATTTTTATTTAAATCCTAGTTAGTTAACATGTAGTGTAATATTGGTTTCAGGAATAGAATTTAGTGATTCATCACTTACATATAGTAATAAAGTATTTTTAAATTAAAGTATGGACATTTTTAGAAATAATGCTGTTGCATACACTTAATAGACAACTTACAGTGTCAAAATAACTTTCATATGCATTGGGAAAACAAAAAATTCATTTGACTTGCATTATTGCAATATTCACTTTATTGCATGGTCTGGAACCAAACCTGCAATATTTCTGAGGTATGCCTGTATGTTTCCCTTAGTCAAGTAAGGACATCACCATCTGGCCAATCAACTCAGCCAGAAGCCATCAAGTCAAGGCACTAAAAGGACTCCCTGCCTGGCAGCCCTCAATCTGAAGAAATACTTGTTCATGGCCCTGTTCCCATAAAACACTGCATTTGATATAGTGTAACACACCCTCCCCAAGATCACAACTGTGATTTATTTATATACATTTGTATATTATGTTTTATGTTTATATATGTTAGTTTTCTTTATATGTTAATTTAACATATCCATTACATTAACACATATTTACTATTTATTGTGTTCCAATCCTACCACTTACGTGGGCTAGTTCGATTTTATAAATTGAGCAAAACAGATTCTCTTTCAGGAATCTGAACTGAAAAACAGAACTAGCTGTGGGTTCTAGAGCTGGAAGGTTATACTACATCAGGCCTGGAACAGCCAGGATAACTGAGTGTAAGCTGAAGATTTATGAGAAATACACTACTAGCAGATAAAGCTAATCAGCAGAAAGAGGATAAGAGGCAGAAATGCAGAGAAAAGCAGAGATGACACTAGAGAGGGAAACCATGCCCCTGCAGCCCCCAAGGTCACTTTAGTCCAGTTTCTCTTTGGTTCCTCATATTTCTATAAGAGTCCTTACTCTATCTTTTCAAACACACCCTTACCCTTTACAGTTACCTTGAATGGATCTTTGTCCTTTGCAGCTAAGGAAGCTCTAAGACAGTGATTCTAAATGTATCTGTGCCTTTGACCACACCATCCACACCCTATCAGACTGTTCCCTAAATTTGGTTTAGGGTTTATAGGATTCTACCTATAAAGCTGTCTGTCAACCTTTCTCTTCCCCTCCACTACCAACGTCCCTGTTCTACTACAAGTCCTCTTTATCGCAGACTTGGGACTATGGTAACTTAGGTCCCCTAACTGGTCTTTGTCACCACTGACTCCCAAATCTTAACCATGGACAGAGCTAGTATAGAGTGATATTTTTAATCTATCTGACCCCCTCACTTTAGTGATGGTTTTATACCGCCTTTTATATGGTAAAGTCCAAATACTTTATCATCGTTCACATGGCCCTTTAGACTCTGGCTCCACCTGGACTTTCCAACTCGTCTCTGCCCCATTTCATGAGGTACCAAAGCCATGAGCTGAGCTTCATAAGATACCTCAGGAGGCAAGCTGAAATCCTCATAAGCTATGCACTTTGTAACACAGAGATGGCTTTATCCAGGCTACCTCCTCTCGCCACTCTCCTTGCTCTGTCTGGCAAACTTCTGTTTAGGCTTCAAGTTTCTTCCGACCCCAACACACTTTTTAAACACTAAACTGAAACAGGAAAATCCAGGCTGTATAAATGCCATACCAATATAAGAATGTCGAATATGGCACAAAATGACTCGACTTCTTTCAAAAGAGAAATTCCATGTACCTCATCAACTGACCTAAAGTCGATTGGCAAAACTTTATCTAGCATATATTAAGGCGTTGTATTAAGAAGAGTGCATAGAATCTGATAATACCAAACTAAAAGACTACAAGTGTCTTTTTATGACTTGTTCAATTACATACACCAAAAGTGTATTTAATATTCTCAGGATATCACTAAAAGTATTCCAAATTATCACTGTTAGGTTGATGTTATAAATATTAAACTTCTTTAGCCTTAGATGTCTATAGAAACAGAATTCTAGTATTCTGTGGTCATTTATTTAAAAAAATCTTTTTTTTTTTTTTTTTGGAAATAGTGAACAAAACAAGAGCACAGTTCTCACTGTAGAGCCAAAGTAATAAAGGGCTCTTTTGTAGACAAATTCTAGAACTTCTTAATTATACACAGGCTTATTATCTGTATCTCCAGTGTTATAAAGTACCAGAACTTCATTAGAAAAATTAAGCTGGAAAAATGAAGGCAGCACTTTGTAAATTTCCAGTGGAAATTAGCTGGGAGAGGCAGAGGAATACTGGATCAAAAGAGGGTAATCATGCTTAACTGTGCCCTAGAGCACCCGCATGTTTAATACGATTTGCACAGTAACTACCTCTCCTATTACTGCTTGTTTGGAGTAGTCTGTGTTAATGGGGTTAGCTAATTTAGTATTTTAACTTAAAAAGGCTCTGCTGATTAATAAATGTTGCACACTGTGCTAGTAATTAAAATAAATGGAAGAGTTACAAATAAAAGTTGAATTGTTAAGAAAACATTATCTGAAAATATATGATAATCCCTATTTATCATAATACAATAACAGTTCAGAAAATATGCAAATTATAAAGGTCTAAGGTGTTTGAAAAATCTCAAAAGTCAAAAAAGTTTTGAGATGTGTTAAATTTCTTTATCACTACTCTTTAGTGAAAAATATAACCAGATCTTATGTCTATATACATTTTTTAATTTAAAAACTATTTAGATCTAGTTTCTGAACCTTTCCCATAACATTTTTCCAATGGTAACTGTCTATAAAATGATACTGACACTTAATTAGAAGCAATATTTAAAAGATTTAAAAATGACTAATCTATTTACCAAGCCTTCTGTCTAAGATAGGTTGCAAATCTGAGGGAATGAAGGCAGATACATAAGATTCATAGGTGCTGAATGTTTTTCACCAGTGCCAACAAATGGCAGAGCTAGTTCTGCTTTGCTACTAAATATGTATAGGATGTCTCCCATTTCACCTAATCTGAATAACAGAGGGTGACAGAACATGTCATCCCAGATAATGCCACTTTGGGAAAGGATTATTTTGAACTAAAAGCACTTGAAAAGAATAGGTACATGAAACATGATCTGAACTCCCCCACCCCTTTTTTTCCCCTAAAATCAGGAGATAATACGCCCATAGGATAGCTGACTTTCCTATATCAGGAGAAAAGAAATGTTCTTGTCACCAGAGATGAGGAGTCGAAGCCGAGAGAATTTTGTAAAACAGAACTTGTTAAGTAACTTTTTTATCTTCCTTTGGTCTCCCCACACATTTTATTTTCCTACAACTGTTTCTCATTGTTCAAGCTAATGTATAAGCACTTAGGACTTGCCACTAGTGGGTGTTCATTTCCTTATGGGGCTCCTGTGTCATGTAATACTTATATTTAATAAATGTGTGTGCTTTTTTCCTATTAATCTGTCTTATGTCAATATAATTCTCAGGCCCAGCTGAAGACCCTAAGGGGGTAGAGGGAAAGTTTTGCCCCTCCTACAATAACTCTCAGAAACTTAACACCTTTTATTTTTCAAAAAGATGTAGAAACAGCTTTTGAGTGGTCTGTACTCAGGTTCTGATGAAAGCCTATACAAGTTTAAAATATAACATCCTTATACTATGATTCAGTCATGAACTTCTCTTCATCGGGAGGCTCAAGCCACAATCATATTTTTTTAATCCTCTAAGTGACCATACCTTAAACCTGCAGAAGAATCTCAAATCTTTAGGAATCCAAGGATTTCCCTCAAGTTTAGCTCAGGTTTATAATTAATCTAAACACCAAAGTCTGATCTAGCAAGGTAGTTCCTTAACTTGAAGAACAAGTTGTATTAGTCTTTTATTGCTGCTACACCACCACCACCAACTTAGTGGCTTGAAGAATACAAATGTATTATCTTAGAGTGCTGGAGGTCAGAGTCTGAAATGGGTCTCACTGGGCTAAAATCAGGGTGTTGGCAGGGCTGCATTCCTTCTGGAGTTTTGTTTTGTTTTTTTTTTTAAAGATTTTATTGACTTATTTGAGGGAGAGAGAGAGAAAGAACATGAGCAGGGGGAGAGGCAGAGGGAGTAGCAGACTCCTCGCTGTGCAGGGAGCCTGATGTGGGGCTCGATCCCAGGACCCCAAGATCATGACCTGAGCCAAAAGCAGGTGCTTAACCGACTGAGCCACCCAGGCGCCCCTCCTTCTGGAGATTCTATGGGAGAATTCATTTCTTTACCTTTCTCAGCTGCTGGAGACTGACAGCATTCCTGGGTTGTAGCTGCTTACTCTGTACTCAAAGGCAACAAAGACGAGTTGTCTTTCCCACATCACATCACTCTGACCTTCGATGTAGTCAAATCTCTGCCTCCCTCTTCCACTTTTAAGGACCCTTGTGATTACATTGGGCCCACCCAGATCATCTAGGATAATCTCCCTCAGCTTTAAATTCTTGATGATATCTGCAAAGTCCTCTTCATCATGGAAGGTAACAACATATTCACAGGTTCCTGAGATGCGGTTGTAGACTCTGGGGTGGGGGCTGGGGGGAGCATTATTTTGCCTCCCAGAACACAGACTGGCACTGACTTCTACTGCAATGTCTTAAGTCCATTCCATTTTGGATCCAGTTATAGTCTGCGTAATTATATTCTCTATACTAAGTCAGAATGTTTACAATTAACAGAAGGTATTAACATATAGGACCTTAGCCCCTCTCGTGAGACTTTAAGTGAAGCCCATATCAGCCTATACCACCTGACTTATCATCACCCACTCCATTGCATCTCTGCCACCTGATGGGTAAGTTAGACATTTACTTGGATAGCTCTTGGATGGCATGGCCTTCCACTTCTTCCACCTCTTAATAACAATGATTTCTTTCTCCACTTCATCTGGGCAACTTGCATGGTTCCATTTTACATCTAAAAATATTCTTTGAAATGCTCTTTGAAAAAATCTAAAACAAATATGTGTTGTTGTTTCCATTTTGTTAAAAAGTAAAAATAATCCTTTTTTATGTTTTTAAGTGAATTTCAGATCGAGTAAATCATGGGAGTTAGAAAATTCCTCAATGGAAGCAGAAGAGAACATGGGATACAAAGAGGATGAAAGCACCTCAGTACCTCTGGAGCACAGAGTTTCTTAAGAAATGTGGCAGATTGGCTAGAGAAACGAGCCTAGACCCCATCCTGAAGGACCTTGTGTCTTGTGACAAAGAATTAAAATTTATCCTAGAGTTGATAAGAAGCCATTAAAAAGTATTTTGTCTGAATAACAGCTTGCTTAAATTTCTCTAGTATTGTGGTAAATGCACCGAATGGGAATAAGACTGGGCAGACCAGATAGGCTTTTTATAGCAATTAAAAGAAGAACTTATAAGTACCTAAATTAAATCAGAATTAGGAAGAGACTGAATTTGAGAGATACTTAAAAGGTAGACCAGACAGGATTTGAGGACCAAGAGAATGCTGGAGAAGGATAACAGTGTAACTTATAGGTCCCTACCTTGGGCAAAAAGTTGGTGTTAACAATTCACATTCAAGATAAGAAGCAGCAGGCCAATGTGGGATACACTGAGTTGGGAACATCTGGTGGAGAAGTAAATAAAGATGGCAGTTGAAAATATAAATCTGAAATGTAAGAGTGAGATCTTAGAGATTTACAGTGGGAAGCACTGGCATAGAGGTGGGAGTTGGTCTCTCAATCAGAAGCAATCACTCACACATTACATAGAGAAGGAGAAGGTAAAGAAAAGAGTTGAATATTGAGTCCTGCCATCACCTTAGCTCTATTCCACCACCTCTCACCAAAGTATTGCAATATTCTCCTCATGGTTTTCCTTCCCTCCAACACACTTCTTTTCAAATACAATTGTCCCACAATCAACAAATACAGATTCTTTCTATGACATCCTTTTACTCCAAAACCTTAAATAATTCTTCATTGTCTACAGATAAACCCTCCAATCCTTGGCCTTGAAGTCTTGCCCACTCTTTCTTTCTCACACATGAAAATTAGCTTCTGTCAAATTGGTCTTCTCATTGTTCTGTGAACTTTTTCTACTGTCATTTGTTTTTTTCATACCGTCAATCTGCTTTTATCTTTTCTTTATCAAATCTAAACCATCTTTCACAGAACCAATTCAGTTCCTTTTCTTTGAAGAACACCTTCCTAGACCAGCAGAGACCAGAGCAAACGCTACATTAAAAAAAAAAATCATGACACTTACTGTCTTTAATACACACTTGATGATTTTCAAGTGCTTATCTATGGCAATTCTTACTCAGAATTTCATTAAGTTTTCTGATTTGGTTTAAAGCTAGAAGCACAGAAGTTCCATGAGAACAGAGAATTTGTCTATTTTATTCACTGCTAAATCCCAAGAGCCTAGAACTATTCCAGACATGCAAGCATTTGTTAAATCAAAAAACACCTCTGTATATTTCTCACAATATCTAGCTGAGAGCTTTTCACATAAAAGTTACTCAGCAATTATTTACTAATTGCTTATTTAATTTCCTGGTTTCATAAAGATAGACATATGAATAAGAAAAATAATTTTCTTTAAGAAAAAATGAAACTGGAATAAGTTTCTTTAGGAGAAAGAATAAAGCTCTAAAATGCTTCCAAAAAACCCTGTGTAATCCATACTCAATGTGTAAAATATTGTCCTGCTTCCTATGTTTTTTTTTTTTTTAATTTTATTATGTTATGTTAGTCACCATACAATACATCATTGGTTTTTGATGTGGTGATCCACGATCCATTGTTTTCATATAACACCCTATGCTTATTTTGAAGAACATAAAACAATGTGACCTTATTTGGAAATAGGACTGTTGCAGATGTAACAAGATGAGGTCATACTGAAGTAAGACAGGCCCCTAATGTAGATAGGACCCTCTGCATTAAAAAATTATGCATCTCTGTGGTAAAGGAATACCTTTTTCCTAATTCCTATCACAGAACAAAACCTAAATTTCTAACATTTCTTCTGCCTCACAAGATACAATTACATTACACAGTATATGAAAACCAAAATGGTTTTAGAAGAAGCTACAAAATATCACTGTTTCAATTCTCAAAAAAACTGAATTATCCATAGGCTAGTTGCTAAAACCAATTGTTTAGCCCCCTTGCTAAAAACATGGTAGATTCAAATCTATAAGTAATTTCTTGAGTATTCCCAGCTGGATTTGTTCCTGATTGGTTGATAATCTTAGAAGCATTTTCCATCTGAAAGCTTCAGGGTAAAAGGTCATCCGCATGGTATCCATAGAGGTTGAAGATATTTACAAGTATTCCATGGAAAGTACAAATGGAGCACCTTTCTTTGAGGATAATATTGATATCTCATCCTTCCAGGCTTATCAAGGAAGATACTATGAAAAGATACTTCAGTATATTTGATACACAGTCATTTCCACAGAAATATTAATGTGGTCAATTATTTGAGCAATTAATCTTGTTATTTCATAAATAACAAGATTTGCATCATTGAAAACAAAAATAATTCTGAGTAATATAACTCTTTAGATATTCATCACTAAATTGCATATTTTGCTTGACTAAGTCTGAGCAGCATTAATCTTCTATAATCTCTTTGGTAAAACAAATCTACCTCCCCAAAACCAATTGGAAATAAATGTTTTTTGTTTTCTTATTCATCATACATTGGGTGACTGTTAATTATTGAAAGAAGGTACGGAATACTCTATAGCTAATTATTTCATGTCAAGTAATTGCTATGAAATAAAAAATTTCTAAAAATTACTTGAGATGCATGCCAATTTTATCTTTCATCTGAGTTTGTGTGAAAACTTTTATTTTTAAAGAGACTTTTCAGAAATGCATGATTAAAATAAGGCACATTATATATCCCTCTTGACTTGTCAAATGATCCAAAATCCACTGTGCTGGATGAGAGGTAATTCTAGTTTCTTTACATAACAAAACATACTTTGCAATGTATTTTGGAATTATCATTATGTAACATTTATAATATGATGAGTAGTTCATATTATAAATTACATAAAAATAAGTTTATATGTTGTTGACTATTATATAATAATTTATAACAATATTTTATATTATAATTATAAAATTATAATAATTTATATTAGAATAATATAATTATCTTATTATTTAGAATATTTATAATATTAAAGAATTATTATAAGACACAATACAAAGATAATTACAGGATATATATATATTTTGGGGGGGGTTATTGTTATGTTAATCACCATACATTACATCATTAGTTTTAGATGTAGTGTTCCATGATTCATTATTTGTGCATAACACCCAGTGCTCCATGCAGAATGTGCCCTCTTTAATACCCATCACCAGGCTAACCCATCCTCCCACCCCCCTCCCCTCTAGAACCTTCAGTTTGTTTTTCAGAGTCCATCGTCTCTCATGGTTCGTCTCCCCCTCTGATTTCCCCCCCTTCATTCTTCCCCTCCTGCTATCTTCTTCTTTTTTTTTTTTTCTTAACATATATTGCATTATTTGTTTCAGAGGTACAAATCTGAGATTCAACAGTCTTGCACAATTCACAGCACCTACCAGAGCACATACCCTCCCCAGTGTCTATCACCCAGTCACCCCATCCCTCCCACCTCACCCACCACTCCAGCAACCCTCAGTTTGTTTCCTGAGATTAAGAATTCCTCATATCAGTGAGGTCATATGATACATGTCTTTCTCTTTTTGACTTATTTCGCTCAGCATAATACCCTCCAGTTCCATCACGTCATTGCAAATGGCAAGATCTCATTCCTTTTGATGGCTGCATAATATTCCATTGTATATATATACCACATCTTCTTTATCCATTCATCTGTTGATGGACATCTTGGCTCTTTCCACAGTTTGGCTATTGTGGACATTGCTAATTACAGGATATATTATAGGACAATAATAATAACTTTTAAAAAGCCATTCTAGATTTTAAGTAGTCTGTTTACGAATTACATACAACTATATTGATGACAAATGCCTTAAGAGAGAGGAAGTGCTTTGGAGAAAGATCTATGAATTGAGACCCAAATCAGTGAGGCTAATAAAATAATTGCATATGCTCTTAGAATTTCCTTTATCTTTTTCAGTCATCTTCCTCAGTAGTAAAGACACTAACCTCCTACATTGCACCTGATTTATTAAGTGTATATCAATGTTTCCAATTAAATTTATTCCACATTAAGAGAAATGTTTTTGTTCTACTGGATCTTATTTTAGAATCATCATAGGCTTTCACCAGATAATTAAGGTAATTATTTTCATATATGCATGGACAGTAGTCACTTATCCCCTTGAAATGCCATTCATTTTCTTTTACTTTGAGTAGTTACATACACACACATATATATACACATTTATATATATTTATATACATATATAAATATATATTACACATATATGCACATTTATATATAAATATATACACATTTATATTTATATAATATATACACATTTACATAAATTTATACATTAATATAATTTATAATATATACACATTTATATAAATGTAAAACATTCTAAATGTGTATATATTATATAAATACATCTATATAATATATTATAAATTATAATATATCATAAATAATATAACATATTTATTTATATAATATAAAATTATATAAATTTATATATTATATAATATAAATGTATATATTTATATAAATGTGTACATATGTCTGTGTATTTATATATATAAATGTGTATATATGTGTATATAATAATATATAATAAATATATATATAAGTATGTAGCATATTTGCATATTGAAAAATGGTTGCTTCTCAATAGGTTGCTTCTGAATACCTTTTCTCACAAATAAAAGATTCTCCACAATATCAGGAAATACAAAATGTTCAATCACTTAAGGCACCACACATACTACAGCTATTTTTTTTTAAGCTAAGAACTCACATATTGTCATTTACGTTTCGCATCCATGCCTGTCTTCTGACTTCCTCTCTGGCCGCCTTTAACTCACTGGTTGGATCTGCTACCCGCAGTGTTGGCTCCAAGGGCTTGTAGCGCTGTTCTAACACTTCAGTGATATCACGGAATGGTCCCTGACAAGAAAGAACGAGGAAATATTTTATCATGGAAGACTTTTTGTCATATTATTGATGATTAAGGATGCTGAATATCTACAAAGTATACCAAGTTTACCAAATTATTTTTAAAGAACAAGCTGTTCTCTTAATTAGAAAATACACAGAATGTCACATCTTCAAAAAACGCTCACACAAGTTGAAGTGATTATATTAAAATATTTTAAATTAGCCAAAATTTTCCCTACTTACATCAAAAGATTTTTTACGCTAAAACTGTTAAATTTGTAGTTATGTTACTTTGTTTTCTAGTTTTAAAAAAACATATTTCTTCTGATATAACTTAAAAAGAATTCTCTCCCTTTTTAAGTAAAGATATTAGAAAAGGTTCTGAGCATTGCTTTCAAAAAGCCTTCCTATCAATAGAAATAGGATAGCAAGTTTTTTTTCATTAAAATAAAGCTTTTAAGTGAATGCCACATCCTATATTTAACTGGTAACCCTCCAAAAACAGAGAGCCATAATTGTAATTAATTTAAGTGTTCTTCAGTAAAAATTCTAAGTTCTATTGCATAATACTCTGACACAAAAGCAACCATCTAGTGACACAAATACATAGCCGAGGAAAGCCCATAAGCTGCAACAGGGAAAAGTGTTTTATAAGATAGCCTACCTTTAAATTAGTAGTTACTTATACTAATTACTAGAATCCACTGGTTGTCTAATTAGTATCATATTAAACAATACAAATCAGAGGTGGCTCCGGATTTTACTATGTCATTAATTACATACTGCTTTTTTTCCCACCACTATTGTTGTATAAGACAGAAGTGATATAAAATGGACAAAGATTCCTAATCATATTCCTTATCCTTAAAGATCTCTTCTTTAAATAGGTTATCACTAACAAGACACAGCTGGAGTCACTGCAAGCACTGACTGAAGACTGTGGGGCTAATAAAAAGAAATGATTCACGCCTCATTTATGTTCACTTATGTTTTACATTAATAGAAACCAATAATAGGAACCAGTTACCATAAAAGTCATGGACCGTAAATAACACAAATGGCAAATAAGTATCATCTAGTACTTTTCACAGCTGGACAGGAGGATTGCTATATTTGAAAGTAGTTAATGGATTTTTATTGGAACTTTACTTTTTAAAGATACAGTAACATGATTCCAAGTTCACTATTAAGAAATCAAATGGGGATTTATTATTTTTTTTCAGATTCTTAACGTTCTTAATTTCTTCGAGAAATTTTAGGGTTTAAAAATTAATGCATGGTTGTATTATCAGGGGAAAATTACTTCTTTAGACCTTTTTCCTTATATGTAAAATGGAATAATAATTATCTCACAAAAGTGCTCTTAAGATGTATAAGACAATGTAAGTAACACTCTTAGCATTGTACTGAGAACATGCTAAACATTCACAAATGATACCCCGGCTTTATTTTCATTATTAGTTTCAAGAGAAGTTTGGAGAAGGTTTTGAACAATAGCAGAATCAAATATATAAGGAAATGCACAAGGACTTTGAAGGGACCAGCATTCACAAGGAGGAATGGTCTTCTAAGTGGCCAAACTCTACCTTCTAAACTTTATTGGTGTATCAACATAAAACATACCCATTTGTAAGACTTACCCCACTACTTGTTCTGGAACTTACTATTTCCAAAGAGACTAGGAAATGAAAAAGGAGGAGCCCAACTCAAGCAGCAAAAGTTAGAATAAGAATAGACCCAGTCTTCCTAATGGGTTCAATATTTTTGTGACCCTAATCCTTCCGTAATCACATTCATCTCTCTATATCTATCAGTGCCTGGTCCATACATTTATATCTTAGACAAGTGTCCAAGACATTTCGGCAAGTGTCTTGCCTTGGAGCTCAACGGAACTTCTCCCTGGTTAGCAAATGCCATACACCATCAAACTTCTCCTATGCCAAAGCTTCTGTTAATTTGTATTTCTGTTGATAGACTGCCTTTCAGATCTCAAGTGATCACTAATATTGATCATATGTGGAGTGACATGGGGCCTCAGATTTTGGGCATAGCTTCAAACTTCGGAACTGCTCATTGTACTCATTTCCAAATATTAATCCCTATAATGCCTAGGCTCAACCTGAATCTACAAGTCTCCTTTGACTCTTAGCTATAGTTTTCCAAAGTTTGACTTTATTTGCATCTAAACAAATCCTAATTATGAGGGTCAAATATATTTATGTTCTTCTATATCTTTAACAACCCATGTTACTTTATAGTCATCTTGTATTTTTTAAAATTTTCTCAAAGCTGAAATAATAATGAAGTTATGTTTTAAACTCCCAGGATTGTCTCATACACTTGAGAAATTTACCTCCCAAGTACAGACAGACCATCAGAGTATAAATATTACCATCTGTAATATAGCATATATAATCTTAGATATCCCTAATGATGTATATACCTTTCATATTATTAGGTAACATATAGTAAATGCGGTTCAGTCCAATAAAACCACAACATTAAAAATCCCATTCTGTGAAAACAAGAATGGAAAGAAGGAAAAAAAGAAGAAAAGGAAGTGAGAAAAGAGGAAGCCAAAGGAAGCTGAGAGAGAAGAAGATGGAATGAAACAATGGGTTGAAGAAGAATGGGAAGGAAGGAAGGAAAAAAAAAGGAAAGAAAGGAAGAAAAAGAAGATTAAAATGGTGCAGAGCGGAGGGAGGAGGACCAGGGATAGGAATGAAGGAGACAGGGAAAGAAGAAAAGAGAAAAAGAACAAGGGAAGAGAGAAAAAGGAAGAAAGAAGGGAGCAGAAAAGGAAAAGAAAATTAACAAGGATCATTATTTTGTGGTATGCTAGATAAAGGTAATTTATGAGTGTATATGTGTATGTACACACATGTATGTATATCTATCTGCAAATATCTGCATATGTATACACACATATACATATATAAAATCTTCCATATACACGTATATTCCATATATATATATACACATGTATATCATTATATGAATGTATGTAATATTTTCTATGTGTTTTCATATATATATATATATACTATTGTGGTATAATAAGAAATACATATCTGATGGTTTTTGTCCCTGATTCCTGGCATAGAGCTCCTAAAATGCTTGGAATTTCCTGAGTGATGGGGTGACTTTGTTATCGATAAATAAGGTTACACCTGAGATTATGCTAATGAGGTGATTCAGGTTGGGTCCCTAGTAGCCTTTTGATCAAAATGGTCACCAGAAAGACCAAATGATTAGAAGGTTGAAATTTCCAGCCCCTGCTTCTGATCTCCAGGGAAAGGTAATGGAGTTCCAGACTGAGCTTTATAAAAACTCTTACACAAGGAGATTCGATGAGCTTCTCAACTGGCACACACATCTATGTGCTGGGAGAGAGGTGCATCCCAGCTCCATGAGAACAGAAGCCTGTGCACTCCGGACCCTTTCAGACCTCACTCCATGTTCCGCTTCACCTGGCTGTTTATTTGTATCCTTTATAATAAAGCAGCAAGTATAAATAAATTGTCTTCCTGAGTTCTGTGAACTGTTCTAGCAAATTATCAAACCTTAGGATGGGGTCATGGGACCCCTCAATTTATAGCCAGCTCAGTAAGAAGTACAGGAGACCCAGAAATTGCTACCAGTATGTGAAGTGAAGAACAATTTTGTGGGCCTTGAGCTGCGGAGTCTGCACCAACTCCTGGTAGTTAGTGTTAGAACTGGCTTGAATCGTTGGACACCAAATAGTATTCAGAGAATCATAGAATTAGTTGTTGGTGTTGGAAAACACCTCGATCACA
Source organism: Halichoerus grypus (assembly GCF_964656455.1). Lineage (NCBI taxonomy): Eukaryota > Metazoa > Chordata > Mammalia > Carnivora > Phocidae > Halichoerus > Halichoerus grypus. The sequence goes on along the minus strand of NC_135718.1, from coordinate 142,199,667 downwards.
TATATATATTTTCCAACATATATTTATATACTTACTGTATTTATTTACTATATTTATTATATAAATATATAGGTATACATCTTCCATACAAATACATATAACCATTTTTACATGTATATTATATATGTATAAAAATTGTCCACATATATTATTCACATATACCTTGTATATAGCTATATGTATATGTCTTCCATATGTATTCCATAAATACTAAATACATATATGTATAAATAGAATGCTATGGGGGGGAAGCCATGTAAGGTACTAAAAGGGTTATATTGAGAAAAGTACATTAATAAAGATGAAGAGTGAATACAAACTAGTATAAAATAAGCCATATTATAAAAGCATAAAAAAGCAAAGCAAAGCAGTAAAGTTAATGTGAAATATAAGTATTATAAAACTCATATAAAATGGTATTAAATGTGTATGGTTAACGTTGTGACTATTATACAGTGTGGCAGTTTGGTCTGGATGACTTCTAGAGTGTTTCCAATTCAGATACATTTACATACCTGTATTTTATCAATACCATATCATTTTTACATTTCCTAAGAAGTTGCATTCAGAATTACTCTATGAATCTCATGTATTACCAATAACTATCTCATTGAATAGCATAAAATATGGATTATTAAGTATTCAAATATACAACGTTATGTCTGACACCTTAGCAATCACTGAACACTTAATACACAAGCAATGGAGTTACCAAGTTATCTTCTTTATAGAATAATAAATTGAATTGCTCATTCTGATGGTATCATGTAAAATCATTACTCGGATCAACCGAAATAGTAATATGCATAATTCAAATGGTAAAAATTCAGTTACTTAGAATATAAAATTTATTTTATATTTGTTTTAAAAACTATTTAAATGCCTTTATTAGAATATTGGTATAACCTATATTTTGAAAAGATTAATGAAACCATACTCTGAAGATATGTTCCAAAATAAACTGAAAATTTTCCAAATTATCTCTTTTTTCCCCTTGCTCAACTCTCCCCTCCCTGCCACTTTATTTCAGAAAGAGGGAGCACTCTCAGCTTCTATGTTTTCTTGTATAGATTTTTTTTTTTTACAGCTCTTTCTATAATATAGTATAAGCCATCAGTTAATAGTATTTTTTAAAATTAGTATTAATTATCAATTAGTAATTTTAAGAGAGCAAAAAAAAGCACAAATAAAGGGAATTACAGAAAGTGAATACATAACATCACAAATAATTACAGCAAAGTGGGAAAGTGCTTTATGGCACAGATGAGGTTGTCCTCTAGCAAGCTGATGAAATGGTTGGGGGTGTGAAAAGCAGTCTCTAAGATGACCTCCAACAATCCTACTTTCTGGGATTCAAACCCTTGTGTGGACTGGACTTACTCACTTGTGAAAAATGAAATATGGCAGAATGGGAGGTCACTTGTGGCATGAGGTCATAAAAAGGCTGTGGCTTTGCTTTGAGGAGTCTCTCACTCTCTGTCAGATCACTCTCCTGTGGGAAGCCAGCTGCCAGTGAGGCAGCTCTACAGACGGCCACGGCGAGGGACTGAGATACGAAAACAAGCAACCAGATGAGTGACCCTAGAAGGGGATCTCCTCATCCTCCTGCTCTTCCCTACAGCTGAGTTTCCACATGAAATCACAGCATTGTCTGGCACCTTGCCTGCAACTTCATGGCAGATCTTGAGTCAGAGGCACTCACCTAAGCTGGACCTACAACACTGACCCACAGAAACTGTGAGAGAAGAAACGTGGGTTGGTTTAAGCCATCAGGTTTTCAAGTTATTTATTACATAGCAAAAGATACACAGAGGAAGGCCTGTGTAGGGAACTACTAGGTGGGAGTTCTGGGAATCTGGCCATGTGAACCCAAATCAACCCAATTCTAGGTTGATGCCCCTTGGTGGCAGTTGTCTACTCCAGATTAAATATCGATGGGGATGATCAATGGGGCCTTTGGGACAGTGATGATCTTCACCCAACACATCCCACTCCACCCCATAGCCTTAGGAAATCATTTGCCAGTCCAGGTCTATAGCAACCCACAGGGAAGACTTTTTTGTCTCTGCCCGAGTCTTGCATTGTTTTGGGTCCTCTGTAATTCTCTCAACTTATACTTTTAAATTATGTTTACAACTGTATATAGATATGAATCATCAGGTGAGAAGTTAAATAAAGTTGATAACACATCATATTTTTCTAGCAATATGTTATAACAAGTACCGTTATAACAATGTTTTTAAAGAAAAAGGCTAGATCCTAGCCAAAAATCTTAAGCGTTAACTTCATATTTGAAATAATAAAATTCAGTACCATAGAATTATTTGATTACTTCCCTCATACATATTTTAAACATACTTTATGTTTATTATTTAAAATTGGATTCCATAAAAAATAATTTTCCTTTCTTGTCACAAAGACAAAACAACAGTAACTTTTTTTAAAAAACAGCAAGAATACAATCATTGACAGAATTCTTATACAGGACTAATGAGTACCTGACATTGTTTCCTATCAATGGGTGGCAGAATTTCAGATCGAGGAAAGGAACGGGCACTCGTACAAGCTAGCCAATTGCTAAGGCTGATGCAGCGCTTCTGCTTAACTTTAGACCTTTGGTATGTTAAAGGCTTTGCCTTTTGTAACCGCAATTCCCAGGGATCAGGATCTTTTCTGAATGGTGAATTGTATATACCTGGAATCTAAAGAAAAAGAACATAATTTTTATTTTTAACTTTAACTTTTCACATGAAATAAAAGGAAGACGAAGTTGTAACATAAAAATTTTCATATGTTTAAGGACTATTTTTAAGTAGAACTCTAGTTCTTAACTAGAGGCTGGCTTTAAATTCATCTAAGGAGATTACAAAATACTCACTTTGTCTACACTCCAGACCAACAATTTCAGAATCATTCATAGTTAAAGACCAAAAATGTTAAAAATCACTGAGCTATAGCTTCTACCTGGCATATATGGCATATTTTATATAACCATATTTTAGAAAAAATTACAGAAGGACCTTAAGTCATTCTTTCTGTTAACTATGCATATGTGTATTTAATCACATCCATAAGTCATACATTCACTCACACAAACTCAAATATGCAATGCTTGAACCAGTTTCAGGCACAAAATACGCACTCAATAAATACTTGATTGCTTTAACGATTATGCATTATTAAACCCATATATTTTTCCTAAAATGTGCTTTTCTCTTATGCCACCATTATATGCAGAAATTTTTCTGGTCACTATATTTATTGATGGAATCAGCAGTTCTAAAGTATTATGATTACCCAAGATCCTTATCTTTGAAAAACTATCTTAGAAAATTTTATATTTTCTTGTGGCATGATCTCAGGGTCTTGGGATTGAGTCCCACATCGGGCTCCCTGCTCAGCAGGGAGTCTGATTCTCTCTCTCCCCCCCCACCCCTCCCCCCTTGCTCATGTTCTCTCTCGCTCTTGCTCTCTCTCAAATAAATAAATAAATAAATAAATAAATAAATAAAATCTTTAAAAAAGAGAGAAAGAAAATTTTATATATTCAGCCTAATACTTCAATTAAGTGTTAACCTTTTTCTAATACCAATTGAGGCTAGATTCAGTGTCCTATCCCTAATGCTACATTAAGAGCCTGGGGCCAACTCTGTCAGAGCTCCTACCTACCTACCACATTGTTTCATAATTACCTTTGTGTGTATCAATCTTCCCTAAACAAGCAGCTGGAGCACAGGGCCTCTGATTTAGGGACTTTTGTAGCCCCATGGCCTCGTGGATTCCTGGGCACATAGTAGACACTCAGAAACAATGCACTCTGCAGAAGGACCTGTGAAGCCTCTATTTACTCTTGTTTTCCAAAGCCGCATCAAGATCTCAGGGAAATGTTTGAGGCTTATTTCAAAATCTTATCAACTTCTTTCAAAGAATTATAGATTATACCCTTTTTATCTTTCTTAATATATCAGTTTTGCTGTGCTTTCAAACACATTGTGATCTAGCACTAAATTATCAAAGATCCACTTGAGTTACCTTCAACTCAACTGTTCCTGTGTTATAACTGAATTTTATTAGAGAAAACAAAGCCAATGTAAATATACTTATATACCTTAAAAAAATATTTTTGAACTGGGTTTTCTTTGGGATTTTTTTCCCTATATAATTTATACAAGAAAAAAAAGTGTTGAAAATTGTATAAACCATATTTAATGTCATGCTGACCATTCTCTCACTATAATACTAAATACCAAACAAGGTAGATTCATAAATAGCTTACATGATGTTAATAAAAAACAGTATGGACACATATTTAAAATAGTTTTTAGTGTAATTTTGAAGTGGGTGAGAATTTTTAAGATGATTTTTAGGGTGAATTTCTATGATGAGAATCTACCAACTGTAATGAGAAGAAAACCAACAAATATTACATTAAAAAGACTATCCTGACATAAATATAACTAAATCTCCATAGTCCATGAAAAAGATAGGAGTATGCCATTCTATTTAGTGATGATCTAGCTGACTTAAGTCTGTTAATCATTTCCACAACCTTGCAGATTAAAATAGTAAAATACATACAATTTAACTAGATTATAATTTATCAGTTAAATATGTCTATCTACTTGAATAACTGTTACCAGCCATTAACTTTACCCCATTAGAAATCTTCTTTGGTCTCCTTCCACATTTGCATGCACATGTATACATAGGCTAGATGGGAAATGCAAATAGATCAGTAGACATGATAGCTTTCTTAAATTATATTTTGCAACCTATATGGAGACCTTCTCATGTGTATTCTCTTTGCAATTTAAATCAAATATAGGTAGAAAATATATTTTAATTGAATTTAAAATGTATCATTTAAAATCTTCAAGGTGTCAGTTATTTTAGAAATTAATTTAATACATTTGCTAACTTACGTCAATGAAAACAGTTCAGCCCTCTCTCAATCCCTACCGCAAGCAAATACCCTATTTATTTATATTGATACAGTATGCATTTAGCTAGTACTTCTTTAAGTAAATAAAACAACCTTAACTTACTATTGTCTCATGCTGCATTTTATAATTTGTAAGCCACTTGTGAATAATGGTTTGTTGTTGATTTTTAAAAATATTACTATGAGTCACAAAAGACAAAGTTAATCCTAAGGGACCATGACATATTTTTCAGTTTTCACATTTTTCACAACTTAGAAGGGCTACTGCCAAGCTAGCTTTTGGGACTTCATTTTCAGCAATAATTTTCTAGAGTGACCAACACTATGGGGAAATCTGTGCTAACTGTTTAAAAAAAAAAAAGCCTACAACTGAGTTATTTGCAGTACTGTCATGCTAACATTCAACTCAATAAGACCCAAGAAATCTCGGGAGAGGACTCTGCTAATAGCTTCTTACTGACCTCCTTGCATCAGGCTGGGCTGCTGACTGGTGGCCCAGTGGTGAATACGGCAAATGAGGTGTGAAAGCACTGATTTTTTTTAAAGGCTATGATTCTGACTCGTCAAAAGGGAAAAAAAAAAAAAAAGGCAATGAGTTATATAATAGATATATATTTTTCTTGAATTCCCCCCTTCAGACCCTCCATCATGGGAACTTAAGCATGACCTGGAATATTAATTATGTCAGGTTGAGCAACGAGCAAATGTACCATTTGTTACCCAGTCACCCTTAGCATTACATTAATATTTTGAACCATTCCATATTTCTAACAATCTATCAGTTGCTCTTTTCTTCTCAGTTTTTATTCTTTAGACTTAGAAGTATTGTATGGGAAAGTACTTTAAAAATGCAATTGATTTAAAAACAAATCGATGATGGATTTGGAGCATCTACTGTTTTATTTCATGGAGAATGTTTTTACGATCATTTTCCACTCATCCACAGACCTTCATTTTGTAATTGCCTGGGGGAAGCTATATTCTAATTCTCCCCTCTTCTCTTTGTTATTGAGGTTTACTTCTAAAACAAGGTGCTGTAAAATAAAAAGAATCTGAAACATGATTTTGTACACCTATAATTCCCAAAGCACAATGATTAGTCTTTCCATTTCATATTTTACCATATGAGAAATAATAATCTCTCGTAATTTCAAAGTAACTGCTCACTCAGGGATGAAGAACTACTAAGTATACAGGATAGGTGGGAAAATTCAAGTTTTACTTTTGCAAATGACAATTACACAGCAAATGGGAGTTGACTGCCACATAAAGGAACAAAATCAGAAAGTATTTTCTTGCATCAGGATTCGGAATTTGTGACTACTGGGAGAGATACACAGTTCTAAAGAAGAGGGGATGCTGAGTAAAAGATGTTCAGGATCTAAGCTTTAATCAGAATTATTTTAAAAATTAGACACTAAGCCAGCACAGAAGGGCAAAAGATCTCTACTAACGAGGAAAATCAAAGTGGGCCAGAGAACTGTGAATGAAGTATTTGTGAGGGTAGGGACTGCTGAATCAACACTGACCAACGCACTTCATCATAATTATCAGGACATACTAGTGCCAGGGGATTTATAAAAGTCCCACTCAGCAAATAATTGCCCTGCTGTTAGGAGATAGTCAGAGTGTTAACACACTGTCACAGTCCAGTGTTTAGTAAGATATTCTACATTCAATTACTCTTGCTGAGAACTAAAAGGAACCATGGTCATTTCACACCACCTCAGTTACGCTTCCACATGCATTTCAGACAACAGCCATGTTAACCCTCACATACGGTAGCCCAGAAGGAAGAAGGATTTCATGGAAACATTTGGGATTCACAAGGAACATATCTGGTATAAAACTTATCTCTATATAGCAAGATTTAGAAAGAAAAAACTATTACTAACTACACATGCTTTTCTGTGACTTCAATGAAGAAGTCGAATTTTTAAATGTTTTGAGTCAAAGTACAGAGTGGGGTCATGTTAAATGGAGATCCCTGAAGTAGCTGGCTTCATTAGTTTAACAAATGATTTTTATGAATCATTTTGATATCCTAAACATTATCATCATATATTAAAACATTTTCATTAAATATTGATTAAAACAGTGAAATTTAAATAAAATACCATCCTCTATATACTAATTCAATTCAATAAATATTTAGCATCTACTAACTTAGAAACACTTTACTAGATCTAAGGTGGGTACAGATGAATGAAAAGTGATCACTCCCACCAAGCCATTCTCAGTGGTGGGAGAGGGGAGGGCTAGGAGAGCAATTTTGTGACTGACAGTAACATAACCAGCCTGTAGTAAGTATCCACTAACTACTGTTGTAAAAGAGGTTTACACCAGAGGTTAGAGTAAAAGTATATACACCTTTTAGAACTGTGGAAAAAATATCTGACTTTCTTCTAAAGGTGGGTAGAATTTTGGTAATAAAAAGGGAAGAAAGGCATTGCAGGCTAAGGGAAGGGTAAAAATAAAGACAAACATATTTGTGGGAAAACACAGAACAGCTGTTTAGTGACTATCACATTGGCCAGTTTAAGCATGAGGCTATAGTCAGAGATGAGCTTATAAAGATAAATAGGGGCTAAACTCTAGAAGGCTGCAAATTACACTTAATTCTGCATAAAATGGAAATCTGTTGATTTTCACATTCTCCCTTAGAAGGTAAACTCAGGAAGAAGTCTGAAGCAGGCCTACAGAAACAGACTCCATGAAAACACAGGTGAAAACCACAATTTAAAGAGACAGAACAAGCATCAGAACCAGACTCAGATATAGCAGGCATATTGAAATTATCAGAACAGAAATTTAAAACAACTATTAACATGTTAAGGGATCTAGTGGATAAAGTAGACAGCAGGCAAGAACAAGTAGGCAATGAAAACAGAGACATGGAAATTCTAAGAATCAAAAAGAAACGCCAAGGATCAATTAGCAATAATCGCGCCTCGGATAAACCTCATTGGCTACGATACTGCCACTGCGCAAAGCTAAGAAACACCAAGGATCAAAAACATGGTAACATAAATGAAGACTGCTTTTGATGGATTTATTTGTAGACAGAACATGTCTGATTAAAGAATCTCTGAATCTGAGGATATGTCAACAGAAAATTCCAAAATGGAAAGGCAAAGAAAAAAGTCTGATAAAAATGTAACAGAATAGGTGTGCCTGGGTGGCGCAGTCGGTTAAGCACCCAACTCTTGGTTTCAGCTCGGGTTGTGATCTCAGGGTTGTAAGACTGAGCCCCAAGTTGGGCTCTGTGCTCAGCACGGAGTCTGCTTGAGATTCTCTCTTCCTCTCCCTCTGCCCCTACCCCTTGTGCTCTCTCTCTCAAATAAAAATAGATAAATGTTTAAATATATGTATGTAACAGAATATCCAAGAAAGGTAGGACAACTACAAAAGGTATAACGTGCACATAATGGGAACCCAGAAGAAGGAAGTGAGAAAGGAACAGAAGACATATTTGAAGTAATAATGACTGAAGATTTCCCCCAAATTAATATCAGGCACCTAACCACAGATCTAAGAAGCTCAGAGAACACCAAGTAAAATAAATGACAAACACACAAACATATACAGAGGCAGAGCATATTCAAACTTCTAAGAATCAAAGATAAGAAGATCTTATAAGAAGCAGAAGTGATAAGCACCTTACCTACAGAGAGGCAAAGACAAGAATTACATCCAACTTTTCCTCAGAAATAATGCAAGCAAGACAAGATGCCTAGAGTGAACCCTAACATAAACTATGGACTTTGGATAATAATGATGTGTGGGGGTAGAGAATATATAGCAACTTCCTGACCAAATTTGTTGTGTACTCAAAACTGCTCAAATTTTTAAAAGCCTACAAAAACAGTTAAACATCTGCTTAGTATGTAACACAACAATTCCATTCCTGGGAATCTATACAAGAGAGGTGAAAAAACATGGAACACTGCCTATCTCAATACCTGGCTCAGAGTAGACAATCAATCCATGCTTATCTGAATAAGTGATATAGACCAAAAGTCTATAAAGGAGGTGAAGACTGCTTATTGAGAGGTAAGAAGAAAGAACAGCGGAAATAGAAGAATGACATGGACAGGGAGCATTCTATAGAAACAGAACCAGAAGGCTCTGATAAGAACATTTATTAAAAAGAACATAAGAGAATGTGGACTTACAGAAAAACCTGGGCTTAGAACCCAGGCAGAGGAGGTAGAAAGAGGAGCAGTTATTAGAACTGAGGTCCCAAAAATTCAGGTTGAAAGGTCCAGTGTATAGTTGTAATAGTAGGTCTGGAATTGGGAAAGAGGTCATAGTTAGTGATTGGAGTGTTTTCTGAATAAAAATATCTGAAGGTCTGAAAACGGATGGGGTCATTGAGGGAGAGCATGGAGGGAATTCAGGGGAACAGTCTTAGGAGTGTGTACATATAAGAAATAAGTGGAAGAGATGCCCATGAAGGACACTCAAAAGAGCAAACAGTGAGGGAGGAGAAGCTGTACACAAGGGAGAAGACCGTTTCATGAAGGAGGTCAGCAGTGTCAGAAGCTCAGGAGAGGAAGAACAGCATGAGGACAAAGAATGCACAACTGGCATGGTAATTAGAAGGTGACAGGTGACCTCCACAGAAGCAAATTATGTTCTTGTGGCACAAATCACATCGTAATTCATTGAATGTGAGGAAAGAAAAAAGAAGTGGAGACTGATTTGAGTCTTCTAAAATATAGCAATATTATGATGACTCAGAAAATCTTGGGACTAAAAGAACATCCCCCCCACCCCGCCCCCCGTCAGGATTCCCTTTAACTATATCGCATTTTGAAAGAATTTCTAAGAGAAGAGTCTATGTAAAAGACTTTCTGGGAAATCTTCCCCACTAAACTATTCCTTTATCTTTTTCTCTGCAAATGTCAAGTCACTATTCTACTGATCCCTGCAAGGACTAGATGAAAGTTGCTTATTTTCTTGCTTAGGAAATTTTTCTAGGCCTGTTCCTTCCCCTAACACGTAGCAACCCCCCTACCCGCCCCCCAGTATAGCTTCATTTACCTCCTCTCCTCTTCTATCTGCTACCTTGGCACTCTCTCCAGATTTGGCTTTGATTCCTGCTTTTCAATTTGAGTGACAGCATTGACAGTTTATAAATAATTATAAAATACTGAAATTAGCATTGATATGTATATATAGCCATACTGAGAATAGACTATTCTGTGGGGTTAGGATGGCTGGTATTTGAGCAGTATGAAAGAAGAGAAGAGATGGACCTAGTGTGTAAGGTGAAGGAAGGCATTCCCACAAAACAGCAAGACGTGCAAAGGAACAGAAACTTTAAATAACTGTGATATTAAAGAACTATAAATAGTCCCATATAATATCAGAGTAAAGATACACATTGAACACTATTGAATAGACTATTGAAGAAGACTGAGAAGAAATGATCAAAGAGTAGAAGGCTGACCATAGTGTCACCAAGGCCAAAGGAAGCTCTAATACCACAGGTGTGATGAGCAGTGTGCAGATTCTCCCAGAGGTCCTGTGGATTTATGATTAGGAGATTCCTGGGTGACCTTATCAAGAGGTATTCTGAGTAGAGCAGTGAGAGTGGACACCCAGTTCCACAGTGATTTGAAAACTTCCTATTGCGATGCCTTTAACACACCATTTCTATACGTTCTGTGCTGGCTTATTACACGTACTAGTGAAGTCTGAATGACCTAAGAAAAATAGTAAAGCATTTTTTATGACCACCACCCACCCCAAACCTTCCATTATATACCATTGTTCCCCCTCGGAAACCTACTATTTTCTCTTGCTCAGTTCTTCTACAGATGATTTAATTTGAAAATGATTTCATGGTTTGGGTTTAAAAGATGACTTTCAAGACAATTAGTGCTAAAAGAAAAATACTTAGCATCACAGAAACAGGCAACAGAATTGAAAATTTTCTTTTGTTAAAGAAAATGTACTAACAGAATGGAGCATTTGTCAAACTTTATTCCCAGTGTTATCTGAGGCTCTGCAAGAAACTGATTTCACAAGAGTCTTTGAAGAAAGATTTCTTAAGCAAACAGGAGGAAGCCATTTTAAGTTTTATCAAAGTATAGGATTAAAAAAAAAAAAAAAAAAAAGTATAGGATTGACTGCCTCATGGGCAAATGCTATGTTGCCTTAATCTGGTTGGCTACAATCTTGTCACCAGATCTCAAAGACCACCTCATTTTTAGACTACTGTGCTCTCACAGGCTTGCTTTGTCGACCTGTGACTTCTTGGATGGAAATTATTAATTAGTACCTATTAGGTTAGATTATACCTGCCACTTTGTGATAATTGAGCTGAGTCTTTAGTATTTTTGCACTTTTCTGTGTTACCCTTCAATAAAAATTTTATTTTATCTTTTATAGGTTATCTTTTGCTTCCTTATTTTGCTTTGACCTCCTTAATGGTAGGGAGCCCAGAAAATTCCACTATGCTTCACAACCCTGTTATCTTTTTTTTTTTTTTTCCAACTCAAACGTAAGCTCTTCTGGTGGTAACACAATTTGGCCACAAACACAATTAGAAGTAAAGTAATTTAATTGAAGGGAGATGACAACACAATATTTTGATTAAAAAACTGATCTGGTCTAAAATGAGTAACAGTCTAGTCTCTGGCTTTTGGGGTGTACTACTGGGTTATTTCCCAAGTTTTTATGTGAGCTTTTTCTTTAATTTCCTTCATTTCAAAAATATGAGGAAATAATACCTCCCTTACACTTTTTAATCCATTAATTCACTTTCAGCCCTACATATTATTACTGTGCTAGTGAAAATAAAGAACAGGCACAGCGACTTAAATTTCTATACATTAAGAGATAATCAGATCAAATAACTATATTTGCTTTTTTGTCAAATTGTCATGTCCAAATAATTGTCTGCCAAATTAATCCCAGCTCTCCTTTATATTCTCTGGTATCCTCATCCTCAACAACCCTGTTCCTTTTCTCAATACTTCTGATCCCTCGCCTATAACCTTTTCAACCTTGCCCTGTGGAACCCTTCTCCCATCTATGCTAAACAACTTCTCTTTGCCCCCCAATTTTTCAATAAATATATTCTCTACCTTTTTTAAATTATGAATGAAGCTTCCTTCCCCTCTAGAACACCACTTCCCTTGCAGCAGGCCTGCTGAACAAAGCATTTTAGTACTCCCCTGTACCACAGTGACTAGGGAGAGATTTGCATTTTCTTAGTTCCCCAATGTCATTTTCAAACCAGTACTCATCAACCTTCTTGCAATCTAAATATGCATTCTTTTATCCCTCCTTGTGGTTATCATATACAGACCCACTGGTCATTTGCCCATATTCATGATAGTCTTTGGCACTTAGTTCCGTCTTCCTTTCTACTATGTACTCTGGGATAACTTCTGGGTGATTTCATGTATAGGTGGGTGACCCATCCCAACAGTATAGCCTCACAGTTCTTTGACTCCTCCAACTTCACTGACCTTTACCTTTATACATTACTAGTTAGAGCAAGAGAAAGATGGCAAAAACATTTATATTCTTACAGATATCTCTTTATCTCAAATCATATGATCACAAAACAATGTGTAACCATCTTGAGTAGGACGTCTGTTGTTTCAGAATGTCAGCTGATGCCTCAAAGATGAAAATACTTCTTTTTAAAAGATTGATTTATTTTAGAGGGCGGGGGGAGGGGCAGAGTGGGACAGAGAGAGAGAGACCATCTCAAGCAGCCTCCTTACTGAGCATAGAGCCCAACTGAGGGCTCGATTCCATGACCCTGAGATCATGATCTGAACCGAAATCAAGATGATCTGAACCGAAATCAAGAGTTAGACGCTCAACCAACTGAACCATCAGGTGCCCCAAGATGAAAATACTTAATAGATGATATAACTACCCACTGTGTTCATGGCTCTTTTCCCAAGAAGACAAACTCATTGCCCAACAGCTCTCCAGAAGTGCCCATGAAGGCCTGCTTGCCTTCCTGTGAGAGGCTCTGCATCTTAGACTTATGCCTCCCACCTCCTGATGCTTAAAGGAACTGATAAGCTAATTCACACACAAAACATCAAAAGCTAATAATGCTGAATATATTGTCTAGTAATTGTCATCAAATAAATAGAAATTTAAAGATATATGGGACTCCTGGGTGGCTCAGTTGGTTAAGCGTCTGCCTTCGGCTCAGGTCATGATCCCAGGGGCCTGGGACTGAGTCCCGCATCGGGCTCCTTGCTCAGCGGGGAGCCTGCTGCTCCCCCTGCTTGTGCACTTTCTCTCTCTCTCTCATTCTGACAAAGAAATTTAAAGATATGATTTCAGCCATCATCCAGGAAAATAATGTTGAGCTAGGACCTCTTTGAACCAAACCTTAAAAGAAACCAAGGCATGGTTTTGAAGATAGCCAGATCGTAGTTTGAATTTCATCTTCATTCTATCTAGTTATGTAACTTGGCTTAATTTGGGACATTATAGAATCAAAAAAACAAAAAATGTTAGTGTCACCTTTGCCTTTTCTTTGAACATAAGATTTGCCCTTTTAAAAGTCACTTAAAATATATTTTACCAAATACAGGTATCAGTTACTAAAAATTATTACATCTGTCAAAATGATTGTTTTATTTATAGTTTTTATTTGATTCAGAGAAGAAATAGTGAATAATTGGGACTGAAATAAAAGCTGCCTTTTTTGTTTTTAATATGAAAGTATTTTAAATCAGAATTAGGACATGTATTAGAAATACCATGACTTTGACATTAGAAATTGGGGATATTAAAGTGACATGGTTGCTCTCTTTTATGAATTCACCTATGTTAGAGGGAAGTAGACGTAACCAGAATACCAATAGTAAATGTTATATAAAGACATGGAAGAGAAAAGCAACAACCGTGCCTTGCAAGGTCAGGGAAGGCCCAATCACAATTTTCGCATTTAGATAGTTGTCAACAGAGAAGTTGATTTTGGTATGGATATATAAATAACCAAGCCAGGTAAAATAAATTGAATCATTTTAATGATATGAATTTAAGACTAATTCAGATTTGATTATGCATAGATAGCATAAGCATAAATAACAAATATGAATACAACAAAATTATATTATCTTAATGATTCATAATTTATTTCAAAGATATATTAATACTGAAATTATATGCATATATATATATATACACATGTATTAATTTAAAAGGAGATGGAAAATAAAGCTGAATAAATTTAAGAGAAAAAATTTTAAAATACAACTCATTAAAGGGACTAAAACTATCAAGGAACATTTTACATTATATAAGCACCTTGAAAATACTACTTTCCTCTAAACTAAGAGTGATCGTATCCTTTCAGCAAGACTTTCCCTTCAGCATAACAACAGCTACTGACACCTGCAGTTCATTTATTTTAGGCCTAAGAGATATTAACAGATTAAGATTTAAAGACAAATTCTTCCTCTTTTCTCCCTTCTTCACACCTTCCTTCCATTTCCTCATCTTTTACTTTACTGTCCACTGTGATATTGTGTAGATAACTCCTTTTTGAGTGAAATACTTCCAACTGTCAAAAGATATATAAATAGAAACACCAAGTGATAAGACTATTTAACAGAAAACCTGCCGCTTTATACTAAAATAATTATTTATTATTTATTTATCTTAAAGATTTTATTTATTTATTTGACAGAGAGAGACAGTGAGAGAGAGAACACAAGCACGGTAAGTGGGAGAGGGAGAAGCAGGCTTCCCGCCGAGCAGGGAGCCCGACTTGGGGCTCGATCCCAGAGCCCTGGGATCATGACCTGAGCCGAAGGCAGATGCTTAATGACTAAGCCACCCAAGTGCCCCACACTAAATTTAAAGTCATGTTTCTCACACCATAATGAAACTAATTTTTTTTTTTTTAAGTAGGCTCCATGTGGAGCCCAATGCGGGGCCCAAACCCACAACTCCAAAATCAAGACCTGAGCCACGACTCTGAGATCAAGACCTGAGTTGAGATTAAGAGTCAGACGCTTAACCGAATGAGCCACCACAGGTGCCCCGAAACTAATTTTTAATATATATTTTTAAATAAACAACTGCACTTCCTCTTTGCTTATGTTTCTTTTGTGATTATAATACATATATAAAATATTGTACAAACTTTCTATGTCTTTTAAAATATTTACCTACCTTATACTGCATAAAATCTCAAGGTCATAGACGATTTCCTGTGTTGGGACTATACCTTAATTTAGACTCAAAAGTTTAGAAATACTCATGTTCTTAACAGTGACCTTAAGGACCAAATAAGCTACATTAGTCAATGTTTGAGTATCTTGATCACTGACTTAGTTTGAGTTCATTTTAAGAAAATATTTGAAAGTAAAAAACTCTCTCCCTGTGTCCCTTGTTTTAATACAAAGGAATAATGTTTTTGATTATAGGGTACAAGGGCTAGGGAAGGAGATATACGGAAGATTAAAGGAAGAAGAAGAAATAAAGAAGATGGATTAATCCAAAGCCTGAGATTTTAAAATTTGGCCTCCAGCTATTCATTGGAAATATTTCTAACATTTTCCAATCCAAAAGAATGAATTTAAATATTAAGAACATGGGGTGAGCAGAACTTCTCTATATAAAGTTATTCTTCTGGACTTGCAGAAGAGCTAAGATAAATCATGAGCTGACAAACTCTACCTCTTCATTATTTATCTATTTATAACAGCATCTAACTTCTAAAATATTGGTCTCATTCTAAAATATTTCTGAAGTGTCTTAAAAATAGAAAACTAGTGGGGCATCTGGGTGGCTCAGTTAAGCGTCTGCCTTTGGCTCAGGTCATGATCCCAGGGTCCTGGGATCGAGCCCCGCATTGGGCTCCCTGCTCAGCGGGAAGCCTGCTTCTCCCTCTCCCACTCTTCTTGCTTGTGTTCCCTCTCTCACTGTCTCTCTCTCTGTCTGTCAAATAAATAAATAAAAAAAAATCTTTAAAGAAAAATAGAAAACTAGTCATAGTAATATTAGGAATAAATCTTCAAATCTACAAACTATTATAGCCCCAATTATTTCATCAGATCTAATTAGAGCAATGGTATAACTTCCTTGAGTTTCTAAGTTTTAGATTTCATTGTATTATAATTAGGGATAGCAAAAGGAACCACCAAAAACTCAGTCTTCTCTAATCAATGAAGAAGTTGAAAAAATTGATTATAATTAACATACCAACATTAATTTTATAAAAATTAATAGAAATAAGCATATACCAGTTAACTGTTAATTACCTTGTGTAAAACATCTGCATACAATTTAAAATATGGTGTGCTAGAGTATAAAGGTAAGTAAAAAAACATTTTACATTAAGGTAGAAAATGGGAACTACTTTTGTTACAAATTTCTCTAATTCTTTTCTGACTTTTGAATTTTCTATTAAAGCTGTATTTGAAATTTTATATAAGCCTATATTTGTGTATGTATATACACATATGTACAGATAACACATACACATATATAGAGGTGTATATATAGGTTATTGTTTAATACCTGTAATACCTAATAAGAACTCTCCCTGCCCCATACCTAATACATTAAAAATTTACCTCATTACTGGATGGAAATAAATAGACCCTGATTTTGATGTCCAAAAATAAAACAT
Organism: Halichoerus grypus; assembly: GCF_964656455.1. Taxonomy (NCBI): domain Eukaryota; kingdom Metazoa; phylum Chordata; class Mammalia; order Carnivora; family Phocidae; genus Halichoerus; species Halichoerus grypus. The sequence goes on along the minus strand of NC_135718.1, from coordinate 142,183,096 downwards.
AATAGAGGACTAAAGAAAATCAGGTGCCTCAATTTTATGGATAGGACTAAAATAATAATGTTCATTTAAATGTCTGAATGTTAGATTTGATATCTGATATGCAGAAGATTATTCATATAAAATTAAATTGAATTAAATAAATTAAAATAGCTTTAATGGCTAAAACTTCTTTGAGCAAGTTTAACACAATACAAAAATATAGTCCAACAAGAGGTGAAGTAACAGTGAAATTGATTCAACTTAACCTCCGGGGCCCTCATTTTCACAGGCTCTTTCCATAACACAAAGAGGGACCCTGGCAATGTGTTGACATGGTTATGTTCTTTAGTAAAATTTATGAAAGTAAGACATCAGTTAGTTCCACTGTCTTTTTTTTTTTTTTTAAGATTTTATTTATTTTTATTTGAGAGAGAGAGAATGAGATAGAGCGAGTACATGAGAGGGGGGAGGGTCAGAGGGAGAAGCAGACTCCCTGCCGAGCAGGGAGCCCGATGCGGGACCCGATCCAGGGACTCCAGGATCATGACCTGAGCCGAAGGCAGTCGCTTAACCAACTGAGCCACCCAGGTGCCCCGGTCTTTTATATTCTGACTTATCCTCTATCACACTTGGGTGATCCCAATGTAAGAATAACTTTCAGGAATATTCCTGAACCCAGTGGGCAGACTCACCAGGCACCATGAATAAAGGTGCAGGACCAGAGGCTGCACTGTACTACGAACATCCTAAACTGTCTGGCCCAGAAGTATGTGCTAGTAGAAGAGAGGTGGGGTTTTCTCAAATGGAGAATTTGATTCTCCTCATTGCCTATACAAAATGGAACATCTTCCCTTTCAAAAATATACTCAATAATGCAGCATACACAAATAGGAACGCATCATTTAACTTTCTTATAATAATGAAAAATTTAGATCAATGTTCCTACAAAAAGGAGTGAATAACTTTCTCTTTTCACTCTAGAAAGCGTAACAAAATTATTGTCAAAGAAAGAGGCAATCAAAGAGGCATGAAACCAAAATATGGTGAGCAAATATGATAGAGCTATCAAGCAGTTAATAAAACTATTATATTTAGATTTTGAGTGGTGGTGTTCTCAGATGTTAAAATTTGAAATGTGCCTGAAACGATTTTTTTGCTCATTATAAAAAGTATTCATCTTCCTGTATTTGTAACTTCGTATAGTTTCTTCTTGAAGGTAGATCCCCAAATTGTATAAGCTTCAGGCCCCCAAAACACATGAATCTGCCCCGGTCACATGCATAGGAGAGGTTTACAGTGTGTTTTGCTAATGGACATTTTTTAAAATAACTTAAAATGTAGCATGCTGAAAAGGAAAAAATATATAAGAAAAGTAGCTAAGGCACTTTTCTCTACCTGAGTGGTCTCTCTTTAACTTTTATTTTATTTTTGTTTCCATCAGTATTTTTGCCTCCGTTTCTTAGATGCATGGTGGATAAATGATGGCAAGGAGAAGAGCAGGGAAGGGACTTATTTGGGGACACAAGACTTTTTTTTTAACCACTTCACTTTATCTCTTCAAAGAGTAGGGACAATGGACAATAATTTTATCTCTTTCATATATTACAGGATAATAAAAACTATAATGTTAAAGAAGAAGGAAATAAAATGTAAAAGTTAATAGCTAATTCATTCGCCACGCTAGTTCAGTCCTTGGCCTTTTCTGAACAGAGACTGCCAATAGTAACAAATTATGTGATGGTTTTGTGATGTGGACAGTTCACTTGGGACCAAGAGCAAATGACCAAACTTGAGGACCTGCCTCTTAAACTATGGATCCAAAGATCGTAGGTCAGATCTTTATTCACTACATAGTCTTCTGGAAAGAATAAATCTGCCAAGTGTCCAGAGGAAAAGTGAGTACTAAACAAGAGCATTTCAATCACCAGAAAGATAATTGCTACTTTATAGAATATTGTGGGCATAAAAGTAATAAACGTGCTTTGAGCTATTCATAGAAAGACACCATAGAAATCTACATTATGTACTGGCTTGCTTCATTCACTCTTTTATATGCAGGGCCTAGTTTTTCTATTTGTCCATGAACTCATTCAAATCAATGTTCCTTTTAAGTACTAAAACATTTCAGAGAAAGGGTAAAAAGAGAATTCAATGAATTGAGGGTAACTCAAGGAGCAGTACATACTCAGAATGCTAGTGTTTTCAAAGATAAAGAGATAGTCAGAAACCTAGGATAAAGTCCCTTCCAAATAGAGTTTATTTGGGTGAATCACATGTAGACCATAGATGTCGATCACTAACTGGATTTTCACTGTGGCCGCACTGTACTGAGGACGCCCCAACACCACAGAGTCTAAATAAACTAGTTATATAACCTTGAGCAGGTTGCTTCATCTTCCAGACCTGCTTTCTTTAATCTATTAACAGAAAGAGCTAGAAAGGTAACCTCTAAAGATCCCATGCTGCTCTAGTATATTCCAATCAGGGGTCCTGTCCTCTGTCAGCGTAGTTCCTATTTTTTATATTTTTCTCCATGGAAACATACAAACTACTGGGAAGTTGGCAAAAACAAATATAAGATCTTCATGTAAGACTTATGAATCTACTCCCACTCCCTACTTTCATAATTCTGTTTTACTGCCAGACCTTTTCAACCTAAAAAAATGTGCCATAACCAGGGAGTGGATAATGTAAGAATTAAGAGTTCATTGTTGAGAATACTGTGTGATGTAGGAAAGAAATAAGAGGAATCTAGAGTGGTATCGTTAACTAGGAATACTAAATAGCAGAGATGATAAGCAAAATGGCAAAATTGCCAAGTTTCTCTTACATGTCTTCCTAATTATCTTTACAGTGCCTTATAAGATCTACTTTTCTCCCCAGACATTCCATGTAGTCAATATATCCCTTAGCATCTCTGGCTCCCTTTGTTACCAACCTTATGCCCATTTTGGTCCTCATACTCTAGGCATTGCCTCAGGACTCTGGACATACTTTTCTTCCCTCCTTTTATGATAGCCTATTCACAGTTACTAATTTTCACCAAGCTATACTAATAAGAACACCTTAATAGCTGTCTCCTTTCTAAAAGTATTTTAATAAGGAAAAAGAAATGTATCTTTAACAATAAAGTAACGGCAAAATCAAAGTGTTAGTGGAACATATGTGAGATGTTGGCTCTTTTTTGGGGGTGGGGGAGGTAACAGGGAAGCTTCTGAGTTTCCAGAATATGACAAGCCACAAGAAGTCACCTATCTCATATAAAGAGACCCTTGTGATGACTGTTTGTTTCTAGGATATAAAATCAGACTGTATCAGGATGCTCACCCTGAGGAGGAAAGGAAGATAAGGCTAAATATAAATAGGCAGAGTAGAGTCAGTCTGGAGAGTTTCAAATGCGTATGCTGAAAACTTTGGATTTTATCCTATGGACAACAGGGAATTGTTGGAGGTTTATAAACTGTAAAGAGACATGACATAAAAAGTACTACTGTAGCAAAATTTATCTGATAGTGGTAAATATACTGGGACAAAGAGCAAAAGACTAAACAAAAAGAAAATCATTTTAGAGATTATTACCATTGCTCAGAGTTCAGGAAATGGACATAATGGAATTTATTTAAAAGACAGTAGGAAGAATAAATTGAAAGAAGTCTGTGATTTTACACAGAAAATGAAAAAGAGTGAAAGATTTTAAAAATTTGGATGACTAGGAATAGTTTAGATCATTGATCAAAATAAAGACTGATTTGGACAAATAAAGAAAAAAGCACATAAAGAAGAAAAAAAGCCAAAAAGCAGAAGGAACCCCATGTGAATGCCCTAAATCAGGTTGCATCAAACCATGAAGATCAGAAATGTAATATACTCAATATAGTCGATACTATTTTTTTTATTATTATGTTATGTTAATCACCATACATTACATCATTAGTTTTTGATGTAGTGTTCCATGATTCATTGTTTGTTATTTTTTTAAGATTTTATTTATTTATTTGACAGAGAGAGAGAGAGAGAGCACAAGCAGGGGGAGTGGCAGGCAGAGGGAGAGGGAGAAGAGAAGCAGTCTCCCCGCTGAGTAGAGAGCCTGATGTAGGGCTCGATCCCAGCTTAACCGACTGAGCCACCCAGGCGCCCCTAGTGAATACTATTAACAACCATAAATATCAAGGCATACATCCTTTTGCATGTAAATTATGGAAATACAGAGATGGGGGAAGGGAGGGAAGAAGGAAAAAGAGAAAGTGGGGGGGGGATCCAACCTAGAAATGAGAGAGGAACATATTTTTAAGTCAAAGAAGTGGTTTTAGATAAGGATCAGGGGTGTAAAAGTATATTCCAGACCGTTATTATAGGGGTACTTTTTAACATCACACTTGAGTTTCCCAACTATTGCTGTGCTATACCATTGACTAAGGAAAATGCCTTATGAGAAGGATCTCCAAAGATGCTTTCCAAATACACCATATACACAAAGATATAACACACACACACACACACCCACGCATGCATGCACATGTGCTTGCCCATATGCAGGTACACACTGAAAGGCTGCCATTCTTCTCTTACTTCATCACCTCAAATTAAAAGTGAGCAACCACATATTAAGCACAGAAATCTCCCCATTTATGATTTTGAAGAGATAGAGTTGAAAGCAATAAATGACTTGGAAGACTTACTGTATTTCTTAATTTACACATTTTTTCACCTTATAATATTTGTCTTATAAACATGGTATCTATATCAATATGGTATCCATATCAGCAGATTATCAATTATTTTTGTTATATTAAGTTTTTTTAATTAAGCCACTTTCCTTCCATATACACATGTGATTTGATAAAATTTTGAAAAAAAAGGTCGCTGAAATCATGTTTTTCTCAAAAAATAAAATAAGTAAAGATAAAGTTTTATCAATATAATTGGAGTACAGGGTCTTTTTAAAGAATCTTAAATAACTGAAAACCACTACCTCAGTGTCCATATAAAAACTACCTATTAAAGAAAAACACTGGAAACCTATTATATAAGTGATGACATGAAAATTATTTCTATAAACTATTACAAATTTTAATTAAATTTATAAATTTTCATTTTAGTTTTAACTTGAATAAGTATAAACTATTAAAAGCAATTGTTATAAAATAAAATACACATAGTTACACTTAATCATGAATATATTTTGTATCCATCCTTTTTTATTAGTATGTTGAAATAAAAAATGCTTATATTTTTCACTTATCAGGAAACAATGTATATAATTCTATATAATAACCTATATCTCTAAACATTATTTATGATGTGGTTCTTGAATCTTACATTTGTATCTGTAACTCTGCTGTTCTCTAGGAGGATCTGTAAAAATTCTGGCAATATTTTAGAGGCAGTGTCTTCTAATGAGTCCAACAATAGGCCTTTTTCATGTATCTACCAGTAGGTGGAGCAGACAACATAATTTATTACCCAAGAACAAGGACGGGAATGAAAGTCAGTTTATTTGGAATAAAACAAATCTGCACATGAGATTTTATTCAAAGGAAATATGTCCTATATGTGTTAGATTTAGTTTGACTGGTTACTGAATCAAAATAAGTAACTATTAAGTAATCAATCTTTGCAGAAAGATAAATTTAATTTACAAATGGAAGCAATGTTTGCATTCTACTTATTCAAATCAACTAAAATTAGCTTTCTTTTCATAAAACTTTTACAGGGACAAAGATTTTTTGATGTGTTCATTTAATAAGGGCACTAAACTCAATCCTGTTTCACAGGTGATGGGGTGCATAACAAATAGTATTTTCTGGGAAATATAATTGACTAATCCTATTATGTCTGTAGCAACAAATTAACCTTATTACTACTAGTAAATGGTGATTGATTATTTATGCAAATAAGTTACCATGTTCAGCTTTCTGAAATAAACATATACAAAAGGTGCTTTAATATGACTTGAACTTTTTAATTAATAAAACCCTGAGGGGTCTATTAATTCACTCATTGCAATATTAGTTATTTACTTGTGTAATTCCTATTAGTGCTAACATATTTGCTTGCATAAAGATGAGATACTTAATATCAGTAAAAATCAGGAATATATTTTGGAACTATTCTAAGATATACACTAGATTTGTACTAACACTGACTTTGAAACAGGTTATCAGTTTGAGTATGTCAGTATATCAGCATAATAGTCCTAAAATTATTAAAAATTAAATAACATATGACTTCATTTATTATCTATATATGAATTCACAAATACAATTTTGGCTTAGAAAATTCCTTACGTTTTCTAAAGCATTCTTTGTCTGAATTAACGTTTTATTTCTACTCATCTAAGTGAAGCTATATTAGACCTATGAAAACTTAGTCTGAAAATTCATATTCTACAAACTATCATTATATATCATTATAAATCACTCCTAAACTATTGAAATCACTAATAAAACAGTTCTAAAAAGGCTATTAGTATTATTCCCTTTAAATACATCAGCAGAACCTTTCTTATCCTGAGTACTTCTTATAAAAATTATTTACACTTGAATATTTATTCAGTAAATTTTCAAATAACTGCACAAATTGAGAGTTAAAACTGACACAAGCCTTTAATAACAAATACTCAATTCATACCTGGCTTTTATTTTGTACTTAAATGTATATTTAATATAATTTGAAATCAAAACTCTTAAAACACGCAATTAAATTAATCTGTAAATATCTCAGGAATGTTTTGAAATCTGCAGCTTAATTTCTCTCCCATAGCCAAGTCATGCTGAGAAAATCAGTAACAATACTCAAATTGAAACGTGTGTCTTTCATTCTCTGAGTCTTCCTTAGGTTAGGGAAAGGAAAGATTTTTGTGAAAATAAAATAATAAATGAAATCACAAAATCATAAATATAAATGGTTAATTTCAATAAGACCACCTATATAAACTGCAATTGAAAGGTATCAAATTTCTTTCTAGTAAAAATATTTGTTTGGGATACACTGAAATCAGAGTGAATATGCCTTGTGGTGAAGGATCATATAGTATACATTTATACGTCCTACTCCTGGTTCAGTATCAGATAGATTGTCAGTACTCAAAAATATGTTTTTTGGAATAATTAAAGAATTTTAAAGTTAAGATGTATATTCAATCTATTTATTAATGTTAGTGTTGCATATCTTTATTCAGGTTAAGGTGAATATTGCATACTTTTGTTTAGGTAAAGATGGTTTATAATTACGACTTGTAATATCAATTTAAAATTCAACTTTTTTACATCATGATGAAAAATAAGGAATAAAACATCTGAAATTCCAGTACCATCCCATTAGTAAAACTAATCCCCTGACGAATGCCAACAGATGAGACTAAGATGATACCACTGCTCTATTTCATTACAAAAAAAAAAAAAAAGTTTGCTTTGGGAATAAAAGTGTCTGCATAGATTCAAAGGGTTGTATTTTATCTCCAGTTATTTGTGATCAAATATGAAGATCACTATGACAAAACAGACCAACTTGCCAGATCCAAATGAAAATCTCTGCTATTTTTAGAATACTCTTCTCCAAGGAAGCGGATTTAAGAACATCATTTTCCCTCTGTTGCCCTCAGGCCTGTGAGGGCAGTTGTAAAATGGGGCAGGGGGATGTTGGGGAAGATCATTATAAATATTTCTAACTAATTTTCATTAATAACTAAAGGAAAGCAAAGAAAAGAAATGAGAAAAATGAATGCTTCCAAAAACTAAGACAAACAGAAGAAAATGAAAGTATAGAATCTTCATTTATCCTTGACAGGTTAAATACTTTTTTCAAAAAATATTTATTTATTTGACAGAGAGAGAGAGGGAGAGCATAAGCAGGCAGAGGGAGAGGGAGAAGCAGGCTTTCCGCTGAGCAGGGAGTCCGACATAGGGTTCGATCCCAGGAACCCGGGATCATGACCTGAGCCAAAAGCAGACACTTAACTGACTGAGCCAACCAGGTGCCCCTCGATAGGTTAAATTCTAATAATATGATTGTTATCATTTACTGGAATGCTCTCTAAGGGCCAGATAGTATTTTAAATATATTCAATTCTCGTAATGTTCTTTCAAATTGCAGAGTGAAACAGACAATTCCAGGTAATCTCCTGATATTTTACCCTAAGTGGGAGAGCTTGGATGCCAACTTACCTCTGATTTCAAAATGCCCATACTGTTTCTACTGTACACGGCGCCTCAAAAACAATCATTCTATTGGATGCCAAGGATTTCTGGAGACAAGGGATCACTAAACTAAAGTTTATATACCTGGATATTACCAGCAGTCTGCAAGGTATAAACAAGAAGGAAAATGGGCTAGGGCATTGACAGCTTGTATTTGTTAACACAAACATACCTAAAACACAGTGGTAATATTAAAAATTCATTAAGGTCAGGAGTCAAGTCACATGGTCAAGTTTGTGAAATAATTTGTTAAACCAGGTGTTTAAATTTAAAACTAAAATGAAATCAAAATAAAGAAATTATGCATACAAAGTATCTACCATACTCTGTGGCACAGGTAAGTATTCCATGGATATTTACTACCCCATTATTTTTTTTAAATTTTTTTAAAGATTTTATTTATTTATTTGAGAGAGACAGATAAAGCACGAGCAGGGTGAGGGGCAGCGGGAGAAGCAGGCTCTCTACTGAGAGAGCCCAATGTGGGGCTCAATCCTGGGACTCCGGGACCATGACCTCAGCAGAAGGTGGACACCTAACCAACTGAGCCACCCAGGCACCCCCTGCTGTTCCATTATTTTTATTAGTAAAATAACTAAGTCTTTATGGACTTTCTAAAATATTTCTCTATGTACTTGATATCTAAATAACCCTGGATAAAAGAGAATTAACAAATGTTTCCATTAAATCTGATTTCACCATTTAAAAAATTGTTTTTGCTGTTACATTACCCATCATAAGTATAAACAGCACAATTAGACCTCAGATTAAGAAAGATTCAAAGTATAAAAGGGATTCAGAGTTATCAAAATAAACAACTGTACCCAATAATTATTATCAGGTTTAAAGAATTAAAGATATATTTATGCCTCCCTTAGTTTCATCAAAATTAAAATTACTAATAACTGAAGTTAAAAAAAGAGAATTCCTGATATATGATTCTACATTTAAAAAAATGTAGCCCACCAACTACACGGATAAATTTTTTACATCATTATGGATTTATAATTGAAATTTAAAATACCTCGACTTTTTATTTTTTGTCTTTATTGCCTAAGTATTTAGAATCCAAAGACTTCAGTTTGAGTACCAGACCTATTATTACTAGTTTTATGTCTATAAATCAGTCCCGTAATTTTCTTTCAGTTTTCTCGTCTGTTAAATGGAGGTAACTCAGCTATACAAATCTAAGTAAATACTAAGATAGTCATCATTAGCGAAAGTATTGTTAATTACTCTACTAAATAGAGGCTAGAAGTGCAGTTCTCTGTTCTAGATGTACATGGCCAGTCCAGTACTTAATGTTTTTGAATTTGGATGCCTCGAACCATGACATTCAGTCTCAGATGACACCCACGGACACTCTGCCATGGACTTGACTTGCCCATGTCTGAGACATTTGAACTATGAGACTGAACTTGAAAGTCTATGAGAAAGAATAAAAACCCACAAATTGCTAGTTTCCTGCCTGAAGCTCGATTAACAAAATATACTTCAACCCCCAAATTCATGTTGTTTTTTAACCATATTTCTTTGTGAGCAGAATATTCTACACGCCAATGTATTTTTTCTTAGCAACTACGACAAGATCTGAGGCACTAAAATTTTGCCATTTGTAAGAAAATCATTCTAAGTATTCCAAATTCCACATTTGTATCTCACTATGAAGATGTAGTTGCTGAAGCAGGTTTGTTCAAAGCTTTACTTGAAAATGTGCATCAAACTTTAGAAAGGGTACAAGAATGGTTTTAATCTCAACATTAGCTCAAGTGAAAGAGAAAACCTGAAAGCGACCTCGGTTTAATAACTTCTTAGTTCTTGATCAATTCTCGAAACAACAATAAGCCACTCAGAATGGGTTTCAAAAGCGAGGTTATGCCCTTTGTGTTGTGTTATCACAGTGGCAGATCACACTGCTGACGTGGACCTTCTGCTGGCGTCCCAGCGGCTGCCTACGAAGCTGCTGTCACAGACGAGTCACGGTGCCTACGCGCACCTACACAGAAGCACGAAATTGAACGCGAAGTAGTGTCTTTGTGATATCTTTTCAACAAGTCATGTCCCATTCAGCCTGCTACTTTATCTCTGTCAGGCCAGGGGCCCAAGTGGTTTACGGGAGCTGTCAGGGACAGGTAGACCAACCTGCTTTGTGCTGAGGAGGTAATGCATCTTTCGGGCTTGGTAATCTCTTTTCTTCTCTTCCCTTTCGAGGTCGGCCTTCTTCTCCTCTCTTTCTTTCATCTCTGCAAACTCCTCCAGTGCCTCCCTGCATCAGAACAATCTGCAGTTATTTATGATACTAAAAATCTGCTAGCATTTTCCTTCTTCCACTGATGATAATCAAGAAATTTTTTGAGCGGCTACCATCACCCACATCCATCAAAATCAGTGGTGTAATCGATCTTACCTGCACATTCCACTGAATCTTTGTAATCTTTAAAAAGCATTTAAGTGATTTTTCAGTGGTTAAATTTTTTTAAATCAAATATCTACATATTATAATTAATTCAACAGCTAAGGAAATATATCAAGTGCAAAGTAAGTGAATGACTACATTGCCATTTTCTTTGGTTGAAGATTAGCTATTTTGGATATATGTAAATATCCCAAGAAACCATCTGAGCTACTGATTTCCTTTAAATTTTGATTTCATATTTACAAATCTCTAATCATTTATTTTGTATACTAACAGACTAATTTTGAAAGTGTGATGGATTTTTATAAATATGCTTAAGTTTACTTCAGTTAACAGTTCAAATAATACCAACATGTATTAACCTGCACTTGAAACGTTATTTTGTTCAATTATACAGGTAATTAAAATAAAAGCTAAACTAGGTGAATAAGTTCATGGCTTTCTAGGTATAATAAATTCCATTAAAATAATGAAAATTTCATCACTTATGTGTGTGTATCTAAGAAATTTAAACAAAAAATAAACTTTTAAAATATACTATATGAAAAATGCCTGATAAATAGAATAAGATATTATGAAATATGGAAAAAAATAAATCTTTTATTTTCACAGAACAAATGTAACTATTCATGTTAAAATAATGTTTTGAAATTATATGTTGTTCTTTTTTAAAAATAGATATGTAACTTAGTGTCCAGTTCTTTAAGTAAAATTTTAAGCAAATGATCTGAGCAGTTACCTCAAAGATATCAAGGGAAAGTAGAGGGAAAGATTCCAAAAATAAAAAAAGATTCTCATTTCTACTTCAATGTCTAGAAATATTTTTGTTGCAATTTTCTGTTAAAGGCTACTAATACAATACTTCATACAAGGTTACTTATGAAACACACTGACGTTTAAAAATCACCATGCTATGCTATTGCAGCAGAGCAATTTTTTCAACATAAGATTAAATTGCAAAATAAATGAATTACTTGGAGTGGCATGGCCCTCATTTTGCCACTCTTCTCTTGAAAATTGCTTATTAATATGAAAAAAGGAGTCAGAAAATAGCCTGTTTTACTTTATGCATAGTATTTTGGGGGCTTCTGCGCCCACAGAGCTGGACTAGCTGCACATTTAGATTGTGTTGGCAAGCTGGTACAATGACCTTTCTGACCTGCATCTCAAGGCTATTATTAATCGCTAAGTAACCTGGTAAAGCCAAACAAATTTGTTTCCATTGAAAGGATCTCTATCTGTGTCTGAGAATTTGTTCTGTACCAAACAAACCTCATTAACTGTGTCCATTTTTGACAAAGAACCAGGAGTTAGAAGGATTGGTGACCTTTCTTTGTCCTTAAGGTACAAATTTCAAGGCAGGTACATATGAATAAATGAGAATTTTTACCAGAAAAAATAACAATCACATGTTACATAAAAAGCTAAATGCATTATTAATTTTCATCTTTACTTTTAATATTATGTAAAAAAAAATTTATTCTATAATTCCTCTTGTAAGTCTTTAAGATAATTTAAAATAACCAACGAACTGCCTCTACAAGGATAATTATTCAGATATGCATGTATCCAATTTTATGTCATTCCAAAGATAAGCACAGTAATTTTCCAAGCAATCACAAAAATAAAAAAATATATCTACAAAGAAGTTTGTGCTCTATAAATGATAAATGATTTAATGAATAAGAAGAGATCTTACTTACATAAGAAAGAAAAAAATATCCAATATAATTGCACACACACATGAACAGGTAAGGTGCAAAGAAGTAATAGGACTTGGATACAAAATCAAAAGTATAAATTATTTGATGTTGTAAAAACAGTCCATCTCCTGGATATGGAAATGTAAACAAAAAACAGCATGAACTCAGGGAGCCTGACAAGGAAAGCAAAAACTGAGAGATACGTAAAAGAATGTCAGCTTCCAGTATGTAAAGAAAACACACCATAAACCCAGGAGGAATTGGGAAGGCCTAAAAATAAATCCAAGAAATTTGACAAAACATTAGAAAAACTAATCTGTGGTAATCTCAAAACACAAAAGTAATTAATTTAATAAATTTATACAATTTTTGAAAAAAAATCAATCTTATGTTCCTGATTTATTGCCATACTTGAGAGTGTACAGATATATTGAACACCACAGTTATATTCAGGTCAAATAGTCTTTGTTTAATGACCAAGTAGGAAGAGCTGAACAAATTTTTATCCCTGATATACAAGTTTTGTTACATCAATAGTGATGAAGAGATGTCTCAGTGTAAAGGATGTAATAAAAAATTATGATCCCATTAAAGACTAAATGATGGAAACCATTTGAACTAGGTTTCTTTATAAAATTATAAAAATTATCGATTTTTTATCCAGGGATTTTCTTTTTTAAATGCAGTACTTTTAAAACAGTTAAATTTTTTCCCAAATAATTCCAGGTTGTTTTCAATATATTTTTTTCATTTCAGGCATATATATTGTCTTATTTCTATCCTTAAAAAAAGTCCTGTGATATATATATGATAGATGTTACTAATTACCTTATTTTACAAATATAGTTAACACATAAAGAGATGAAGTGATGTATTCTAAATAACAAATCAGTTAATGGCAGAAATGGAATTAGGATCCTTAGATTTACAGATTATCTAATTGCAGATCAGGCTGTAGTCATCCTGATACAAGATATACTATGCAGAAGAGATTTTTTTTATTGAATGAACCACATACATTTTCCTTTATTTTATGATCCTGTTTTCTACTGTATAGCTAAAGAAACTTGGGTAAGTGCCAGGACTTCCTGTATCACTTTTCATAAATACAAATTATCTGGTGATATTAGTTTAAAAATGAAAGTAAAAATTACTGAAACTTTTGTAAAGTCTTTCATATTCAATATATTTTGCTAATGCTAATTATATTTATGATAAAATATTTACATATTCTAATTATGATAGCAATAATAAAAATAATAATAGCTACTTGGAAGCAATACAGTGGAATGGTTCACAGCATAAACTCTGAAATGACGCCTGGTTATATAAACTCTCTGCTGTGCTATTTACTAGCTTTAATATCTGAGTCTCAATATCCTCGTCTATAAAATGTAAATATATTAGTATTAGTATCTTTTTCATCAAGCTATTGTAAGGAACAAATACATTATCTACGTAAAGTACACAGAGTGGGGCTGCCACAAAGGAAGGTGCTACACGGGTGTTAGCTATATACTGAATTTTCACTCTAAGTCATATTCTAGACTACCTGTTTTATCAACTCAACTGGATACCAATCTTTTATACTTTCTCAAATTCCCTCAGTGATCTCTTCTTTTCTCTCTCCTGATCAGTGTGTAATTTGTAGATGAAATCCATGAAGCAAAGCATGGAATCTGGTTTTCTAAGAGGCATAGAGGCATGGCTGGTGGGAAATGGGACATGGGAGAGAGCCGTGCAAATAAATTTTCTCTTTTTCCATCTGCTGTGCACTGCTGAGAGTTCTCCTTGCAAACCTCTGTGGCTAATGGAGCATGCAGTGCGTACCTGCTGTACCCTGCTGAGTCACTATGGGACTCCATACAAAGTGGTGGCCAGGGCCGCAGAGCTCATCATATCACATTCCTCCCTACAGGACCAATGCATGAGTACTGGCAGCGGACAGCGCACGGCGAGCGGTATGCCACGGGAGAAAATCAGCTGCCTGGTCTCAGGTTTTGTCCCTCTCCCCCTCCATCCCTCATCCAGTGACTGGTGATTGAGGGAATACATAGGCCCAGAGCCTTTGTCTCACTTTGGGTCCACTCTAAAGACCCATCCAAATCCTGAGCTTCCTGAGATTGGCTGAGACTTCTGATGCAGTTCAACTTCCCTACCACCTTACAGCTGTTATTCCTCAAAGGCTCACCAATACAGTCCTGCACCAAATCGTTGCATTCTCGGACACTTCACTCCCACTCTTCCTCATCCTCACTGCCCTCAATATTAGTATAAAGTATTATCAGTTTAATAAAGTATTATCAGTCTAATAAAGTGTTATCAGTTTATCAGTCTAATAAAGTGTTATCAGTTTAATCCTACATTTACATTTTATTTCCAAGAGGTTCCTGGCTAAAACATACACTTTACCACTTTTAATCCTTTCACAATCCAGTGAGACAAGTATTAGCACTCCCATTTTATAGATTAGCAAATGAGAGTCACAGAGGTTAAATCTCCGTCCAAACTCCCAAACTAGAAGGTGAGACTTAGAATTTGAATATAGGTCTCACAGCAAAATCCATGCCTTTATGCAAAATACTATACTCATATCACATATTTTGCCCAAATCCAATACAGTTGATTCCTGAACAACACAAGTTTGAACTGCACAGGTCCACTTATATGCAGATTTTTTTCAACAAATACAATAGTGTAAATGTATTTTCTCCTCCTTATGAGTTTCTTAATAACATTTTCTTTTCTGAGTGCCTGGGTGGCACAATCAGTTGAGTGTCTGACTCCTGGTTTCCACTCAGGTCTGATCTCAGGGGTCCTGGAGGAGTCTGCTTGGGTTTCTCTCTCCCTCTTCCTCTGCCCTCCGCCCTGCACTCTCTCTTTCTCTCTCTCACCAAAATAAATAAATAAATCTTTTCAAAAAATAACATTTTCTTTTCTCTAGCTTACTTTATTGTAAGAATACAGAATACAATACTCCATATAAATAAGTGTTAATCAACTGTTTATGCTATTGGTAAGGCTACCAGTCAACAGCAGGGTATTGGTAGTTAAGTTTAGGGGGAGTCAAAACTTAAATGTGTATTTTCAACTGTACAGGGGGGTCAGTGCCCCTAACTCCCACATTGTTCAAGAGTCAACTATATCTTGCCATTGTTTGATTTTCTTATTCGTTTCAAAATAGGGTACTAAAAAAAAAATTATAATTTTTATCTTCTCGTCTTTGTAGGTCCAGAACCCCAAAACAAAAATCTCTACCTTTTCTCTAAAAAGGTTTCATATGGGGCACCTGGGTGGCTCAGTCAGTTAAGTGGCTGCCTTTGGCTCAGGTCATGATCCCAAGGTTCTGGAATGGAGCCCCACATCGGGCTCCTTGCTCAGCGGGAAGCCTGCTTCTCTCTCTGCAGGCCGCTCCGCCCCTGCTTGTGCAAGCTCGCACTCTTCTCTTTCTGACAAATAAATAAATTCTTTAAAGAAAAAAAAGGCTTCATAGATCACTTCAACAATAACCTCTAGCTGTTTCTACTTTCATAATCCTCTCTTTTATATGTCTGTTATATTTTACAATATATTTATAGCCACATGCATACACGGCTTCCTGAACTTTCCCCACCAAGTGCGGAGGTCCTAAAGGTCAGGATTAAGGTTTATTCATTGATATGTCCCTCCCAAAGTATTTGGTCTAATATCTGGTATAAACTAAATGCTACCATCCTTTTTAACTATTTCTCAGCTGACTAGTAGTACATTTCATCATTTATGATGGTTTAATTAGAAGAGGGAAGAAGCCACACTGAGAAAGCCTCTCTTGGGAAGTAGGGAAGAACCAGAATTCTGGCTCTTTGCCTATGAAGTGGTTCTCAGAGTGTGGTCTCTGGAAAACAGCATCAGTTTCACTTGGGAAATGTTGGAAATGCACAGTCTCAGGCTCCACCCCAGACCAACTCAGAAACCCTGGGCGGGCGGGGGGGGATCCTGAGGCAATCTCCTGCTTCCTAAAGTTTGAGAAGCACTAGTCTGCTGCAATGAAATTATCAACTCCGTTGAGGAATTAAGATAATTCAATCTTACTAATATGACATCATAAAGAGATGCCTTATATTCAGTTAATAATTTTAATATGAGTATCACCATATAAGCTAAAGCACTGAGAAGTACTACAAAGGAGACATGATATGTACACCACAATATTTTCATAGAAATCATAATTTTGACAGAGAAATTAAAAAAATGGAGATTTTTTTTAAAGCATAAATGCCCAAAATTTCAGAGGGAACTGGTAATAATATTATATAATCTCTCAAATAAAAACAAACTGCCATCATCTGTGACATCTTGAAGAAAAAATAATTCTAAGGAAATGGATTCAGACAATTCTCCAGAGTCCTCACTCTGTTTTAATGGGAAATGAAGTCAGTGATGTGCAAGAAGCCTTCAAAAAAAAAAAAAAAAAAGTTGAAAAGCATTACTTTCTGCTGTTGTATATTATGACATAAAAGTCTTTTAGTTAAATTTGTTGAATGTGCTTTGTTTTATCTTTCATAATTGTATGTTCTCAATATGTTCATATTAATTTAACCAAATAAATAGACAATAAAAGAAAGAAAGGGCAGTGAAATCTAAAATATAAGCAAAAATATTAACCACAAATAAAGCCAATTATATGCTTGGACTTGGTGTGTGACATTCAAAATGATTTGGGGAATGATAAAACCTTAGAACGGATTCTTTGGAAGTCAGAAAAATACCCAAAACGTTTGTATTAGAAACAAAAGCTTCCCTTTAAGTCAGTCACACCATTTAAACCACTTATTTTGTCTACCTGGTTACCGAGGCCTTGGACCGGCTGGACAGACAGGCATTGCAAATTTCATTAGGGTAGCACTTTACAAAGGGAAAATACAGTTTAAAATTAAGGACTGGGTAGCACACAGTCATTAATATTCAAGCACTCAGGCTGCTCCTGAGCTTCACGCCTTACTCTGAAACCTACAGTTTGAGACTTTGACATTCTGAAAATAGTTAGAAAAGTCCTCTCAGAAAATACTTTTAGCTACTCTTGAAAATCCTTTGCTGCTGTATAGATTAATTTCTCTTCAAAATGCCTAAGCTACTTTAAGAATGAATATCATGAAGAACATGAACACTCATTTGTTTATTCAGTCAGGCAGTCACAAGTATGTTTAAGATAGTAAAAGAAATAAAGATGTGTAAAGGCCAATCCCTGCCTTCAAGTAGCTTACAAATAAAATAACAGAGAACCAACTAGACTACAGACAGAAGATGAAGAAATATGGAGGCAGTGCTTAAACTCAGAGAAATCAGAAAAGGCTTCATGTAGGTGGCAGCCCTGGGAACTGACCTAAAGTGCTGGGAGAGAGGAGCGTGGTGAGGAAATGAGGCTGGATTACTCACAGGAAACTCTGGCTATCTTTGGTAGACGTGGTCCATCAACAACCAAGTGGGGGAAAAGCACTTTAGAGTAGAAGAAAGGTTTCCTGACCTAGGGTGAATGGGCTCTCTAAGGGTAATGCTAGCAAATTTGTACTCTATAGACGAGATATTTTGAGAATGAAAAAAGTAAAAGAGATGATAATGGTCGATGTTATAAAATTACAATACCATGACTTCACTCTGATCATAAAAAGGGATCATCCAATTGCTCCATTATTTCATTTGCCTACTTTGCATGATTTTAAAAAGCAATAAGACTCCATTCAAAGATCATTCATGAAAATCAATTTTTTTCTTCTTCTGGCTCCTTTGAACAAACTTAGTTGAAAAGAATTTTTTTTGTGTAGTATTCTTTCTAAAAATATGCACATATTTCACTGTAAAATTACTTTCTTTTCACTATTCTGTATAGTTGCTGTAAAAGGAAGTAAAATTTTATTTAATATATATGATGTCAAATAATTGAGAGTGACATTGTGCTAAGTACAACAGTAGGTATAATAATAAAATGTATTTACACAGTGCATTATTTTCAGGAGCTCCAAGTGCTTTCCAGACATTAATTCAACCTCACAACATTCCACTGAGGTTGGTAAGGGGCAGGTATTATTAACAAGGTTCCTGTTCTTCTTTGTGAAATGAAATGACTTTACAGATGGTGACTTTGAGACACAGCATGGGGGCTTTCCTGCATAAAGGTAGATCAAGGCACATCATATTTTCTCTCCTTTGTGTATCTTCACAGTGATTCAGTTGTGGAGGAGGAGTATCAAGCTACGGATGTTTTATTTGGGGTAGAGTTTAGAGTTGAGGTAGCTAAATTGCTATTTCATATAAAAAGAATTGCAAGATCTTATTTACTTTGTGTTCACTCAAATATCACACATTGTCTCTCATTTAAAATGTGTTAACTTCATTTTAAAGCAAAAATAATTGCTGCTGCTTTTGCATACAAGACACTCAACACTCAATCCAGGCACATCTCTGAATTAATCAGGATGCTATCGTAAAGCAACAATATACGAAGGTTGAGGTCAACATATTTTAAAGTAGTATCACATGTAGTAGTATATCACATATAATTTCAGAAAATTATCGAATGAGTTTTAGGATACTATTTATTGGCCAATTGTCTTGTAATCAGTCTAAGAAGTCAGAAGAAAATGCTGGTCAGAGTATCCAGATTTATGAATCATC